>NC_091078.1:12751250-13055000 GCF_032405125.1 Capricornis sumatraensis
TGCACTCTGACCCCCACCCCACTGGCCCAGAGTCCTTTTTGGGAGATTCAGAGAGGACTCATCCAGAAGATGAAGGGCTCTGGTCATGACGGCATTTGTCAAACTTTTCCACAATTCCCTATAACTTGGTTAATAACTCAATGAAAAGCACCCATCAGCAGCAGGTCTCAGAACTAGGGATTGATCTTCTAGATAAAGACAGCAAGTGCTGTTCAGTGGAGGGTGAATTGAGAGGTAGGGAGCACCTGCCTTCAAATGGCTCACAAATGAAACTCACATGCCATTTTCTTGGCCCCAAAATATATTTCAAAATAAGAGAGCAGGCTTTTAACACAGTAATCTTGCTTGCCAGGTGTCTGGAAACAAAGGAATAAATTGTCCACCATTCAGCACTGTATTATTGTCGATGGGGCTATTTTTCAGGACAAATTGGCTCAGGTCAAGGAGCAGCACACTATTTTATGCTTCTAACAGTAGGACAGGTGTCTTTTTCAGGTTTAGAGAAGTTGGTTAAAAGCCTAGGGGTGGATTGCTCTTCTCAGAACCTTAGGTAAGAGACCCAGGGAGCTTGTGTGGCCCAGACCTCTAGGTGGAAAATTCATCCAGACATCTCTGTCTCAGAAAAATTCAGCAGTGTTTCAAAATCATCATTGCCAGGAATTTGTTTGGAATTGATGCACTGCCAAATAACTGGAATATCTTGATTTGCGACTAGTAGAAAAGAAAAGGCTTGATACCCCAATCTGTCCAACAATTCAAGTATTCAGTCAGCATAATTGAGTACCCTAAAGGCTTTGTCCCTTACCAGATTTCTTTTATGAACCCAGAGAACCTTCCATGTGTTCACTTCACCTTCACCCTCTGCCTTAAGACCAGTTTTCCTACTGGGCATACCACTTTTGGCAGTTAGACCATCATCCTCTGACCACCTCACCTTCCTTATCCACACAAATATTTACTGTCTACCTACTTATTCTGAGATATCTTTGCATTGCACCAGGACAGGTTCCAAAACACAAAAGGTGCCAACGTCAAACAAACTCGTTAAACTGGGTAGTGTGTTCCAGTCTTTGCGTACTTGAAGAGTCCCAATTGATGTTAGCAGGTCAAAGGATTCTAGAAGGTCCACATGAAGGAAATTTGTTTGAAGCTCTTTAATCCATTTCTCAGTTGAATTTGATTACCAGCTCTTGGGGGTGATTGTTTTCATCTCTTAGCACCCACATAATTATTGTTCTGTGAAATAGGTTTCAGGTAATACTGGCTAGGTAACCCAGAAGGGTGCCTAGGATATTGAACCTGGGCTTGTGCCCTGGAGTTTTTTCCCAAAGATTTGAATCCCTAACTGGCTGACAATCTCACCATCTGTCAGATCTAGAACCAGACCCTCCCCATCATCTTGAGAAGAGGTAGCCAACAGGTCCTTTAGGGAGGGTCCATGCACATGCCCTCCTCAGCTCTAAGTGTATACCTGTGGCGGATTCATTTTGATGGATGGCAAAACCAATACAATATTGAGTTCACATTTTCCCATTCACAAAGCAGTTTAGTCTTCTAAACTGGACCCACAAAATACTTCTGGCTTCCACGTGACTCTGGTAGGATCCTTGAGCAAGGCCTTCCTTGTGTCTTCTGAGAGGGGCAGAGGGAGGCTGGGAATTTTCATAATTTCATGAGATCACAAGAAAGGCTACTATTTATCAAGATGCTGAACTGGGCTCACCAAGGAGAATCTCATAGGAACCTCCTAACGGTCTATCAGGAAAGTTGCTAATAGTCTCCCCGTTTTACAGAGAAAGAAACTAAGGTGCAGAATGATAAAATGCTTTGCTCAAGAGAATTAGTGACAAAGCCTGAATCAGAGTCCACTTGTTAGATCCTGGATTTTGCATTTTCACTAGCCTGTAACTTAAGTGCTGCTAAGACAATGGGGAGCCAGACATGATAAACTTTGGAAGAACAGACAGCAAAAATTTTTCCCCATTAGGATCTTTCTCCAGGGAGACAGGATGTTGTCATTTAAAAATAATTCCATGCCCAGCCTTTTATCCGATTATCATTTATTTTGCTTCATACGATAAATAAAAGTTTTTTAAAAAAGAAAAGTTCTCTCAAAAATTCCTTTTGGAAAAAAAAGAATTAAAATAATAACTCTAGAAAAGAGAATCAGCTTTAGAAAGGATTCAGAAAAAGGAAACCTCATCTATTCTTTTCCTAAAAGCATGATAATTATTCCAGAAATCACGAGTGCTCATCTCCTCCCCCACCTCACACCCTCCCCCTCCCCATTACTTGCTCTGCAAAACTGATAATTTCTGAAGCCAAGATGGGAATGGAAATTAATTTGTCATTTAATTTTTAATAAGTTAAAGACATCTCGGTGACACAACCAATCAGTCTGCACGTGCATGCCAGAGGAGGCCTTGAGGAATCCTCAGATGGAAATGAAATACAACAGCAAATGCCGTGTCTGCCTGAGCTGAAGCGCATAAAAGATTGAGCTGTTTAGAAGGGGAAAGGGAGAACGTGGGCGTCCCTGTGCACCTTGGGATGCAGAGCAAGTCTTTGTCAGTCACAGCCCGAGACAGCCAGGGGTACATCCCACCTGGAGTCCCCTTTATACTGAACAGGATCTGTTGGGTGTGGGCCTGGATTCAGGGCTGGACACCAGGCACCACCCAGATCCATGCCTGAGGCATGGTGGTGCCTGAGGGCGGATCCCTTGCTAGTTTCTTTGCTATGCTCCTGTCTAAATGGCTTTCTTTTCCTTGTGGCTAACCCTCCCATCCCAGCATGGCTACTCATGGCTCCTCATCTTTGAACGATGCCCATTTCTCAAAGGACTTGGCTACCAAAAAACACTTCAGAGTGTTTTTCATCATGATCCTAAAGCTATACCAAAGAATTGACCAACACCAGTGTACCCTAGCTCCACCAGCTTGCCATGGAGCATATCCACTTGATGTCTCTGCTCTCCAGGTCTGGGAACCTTGAGCAAGCACCTCAGAGCAGTCCATTGAGTCCCACCGACCCCTAACCCTGAGCTCCATCGACAGCTTCTCCCATGCTTTTCTTTCCTCTCCAGTGACCTAAGTGTTTCTAAACCTCGGACTTTACTGCCCACATGTAGTTTTTCAAGCTAACTCCTACTTCATACTTTTCCTAGTGAACGATACTAACGTTCAGTTTTTGGACCAAGACGATGACGATGACCCCGACACAGAACTGTACCTCACGCAGCCGTTTGCATGTGGGACAGCGTTTGCCGTCAGTGTCCTGGATTCACTCATGAGCGCAGTAAGTGGGGGACACGGGGATGTGGGGATGGGGTGCCTCCAGTGCGTCAGGGGCATGGGCTGGAGCTTGAGCCACACTGGAGAGCAGAACCATCCAAACTCGCCATCTGGTAGGAGATGCTGTTAATCTAACTAGTACACAGATAAACACCTGATTATAAATTCTTGAAAGTGCAAGGAAACTTATGAGTAAATATAAGTGAGCACTTGACCCAGTCTCGAAACTAGAGAAAGAATTCTCCAAAGAAAGAGGATCTATTTTATGTCAGGATCTGAACAATGGAGAGGGGAGCTCTTGTGGGGAAGAGTAACCCGCCAAAGAAGGACAGTAAAGGGAAAGACCCGCTAGGGAGAAGGGTACCTGCCAGGCTCCGAGGAGATAGGGAAAGCCTGGGTAGCAGGACCTGAGGGAGCGAAAGTGGGGGAAAGGCAGAGCTGGACCCATAGGACCTCAAAACCCATCTCTTGTTTTTGGTCTTTTTCTTGACAGCAGTGAAGAGGCACTGAAGGGTTTTAAGTTGGCAAGTAATGTGATCAGGTTTATGTGTTGTGGGATTGCCCAGGCAGGTGTGTGGAGGGTGGCTTAGGAAGCAAGGTGGCCACAGGAAGTCTGAGAAAGGGGCTGTCCTGCCCTGTGGAGTAGGATAGAGACCGCAGAGCTGGGGGGAGGTGGATGCGTCTGAGTGGTGTTTGTCAGCAAAAGCCGTAGGACTTGGGAACAGACTGAATAAAGCAAAAGGCAGAAGAGGACAGAGTGTCAGAGCGTCAAGGGTGACTCCTAGGTCACTGTCAGCCACGGAGATGGAGTCCTGGGAGAGGAGTGGGTGGGAGGCAAGGCCTGGCCGGGCTCTGCCACAGGGCAGGAGTGGACTGGCGGCAGAGAGAGGATGGTGGGCTGGCCGAGGGATCCAGAGCATCTTCAGTTTCTTTTATAACTTGATATGCATCGAACAATCAAGGCATTTGTGTTTTCACTTGTGAGACCAGAATCAAATGACAAAAAGGTCCCATCTTGAGACTTTCCTTGTGGTCCAGTGGCTTCGAGTCTGCCCTCCCAATGCTGGGGGGCCTAGGTTCGATTCCTGGTCAAGGAACTAGCTCCCTCATGTCACAACTCAGAGTTCTCATGCAGCAACTAAAGATCCCGCATATCACAATTAAGACCCAGCATATCTAAATTAAAAAAAAAAAAATTAGGTACCATCTTAAAGAAGCTGTCTTGAACTACAAAAGGCAAAGCAGACTAGAACGGGGATTATAAAGTGTTCCCACTGAGTGGCTTTATTTATTATATAGAAAAATCTTCTTTTTGGAATTTTCAACTTCACCATTTGCAAAAATACCGACATAGGCTAGATAATAACTGACCTTTGGAGAATCCACACACATACACAAAAAAGAGTTTTATTGAACTCATTAAAATCGTAAACATAGCCCAGAGAGTTTTTATATACATACATTTCTTCAAGAGCTTAAGAAGGCTATTCTCCTGCATGTGTTAAACAACTGATGTGCTAATTATGCATCATTCTCATCTATTCATTAAAACTAATCCCAGAAGGACCTCTATTTGAGGAAAGAAAAATCATAAAGCTTTTTAAGACTAATTTAAGTTATTCTATATTCCTGGATGTGGTCCAACTACTAGCATATCTTAGTGAAAAATCAGAATTATGCATTTAAAAATAAACATGAAGCAACATTCATCTGAATTAAGGTTGACTGGGCTTCATGCCATCTCACCACTTGCCAAGCCAAAGAGGAGAGAGAGCAAGAGATCCCTAGAGAAGGCCATCTTGGTTTCCCAGGGCTCATGACCTTTCTGATGGTGTGAGGATACTGAGCCTCATCTTTCTACCTGCCAGTGATGTTGGGCCCTGTTTGGGCAAACTCCCCCAGCTGGCCAGAGGGCCTGATGGAAGCAGCAGGATATGCTCATTACGGTGCTGTATTCTCTGTAATAGGCCACGCAGTCTCCAAATCCAGTTACCAAACAGATTTTGGTAACTCCTCAGAAGTTTCATTTTACTTCTGATCCTAATCAGACAGATTTCAGAAGACTGTTCTCACAAAAAGACAATGAGGTTTCAATAAAAGTGTTAAGCATTTACCAAAAAAAAAAAGATGATGAAACCATTTATAGTAGATTTTTTTCAGAAATACTTGATCCAAATTTTTTTAAAAATCCAAACTTACAAAATTGCTCCTATAGATCAAACATGCAGGATATTCCACGTGAGACTGGCTACATAATTTGAAAGGTGACTTTTCCATAAGTTACTAAGAATTTCAAAATGATGACAGCAGGGCACTGAACCAAATGAGGGGCTCTTCTGAGCATGCACTTTGGGCAACAATGCAGGCCACACACCCAGCAAACCAGCCCGGGTGGCAAGGAATGAACGGACTCAAGAACTTCACCTCCACACAGTCAAGGGGGCACATGGGATAGGAGTGGGGATACACCTAGATTTGAGTTACATGACTCTCTCTACAGCAACACTAGTGAGTCAGTTCTTGGAAACTCAGCTGAGAAATCAAAGTGTGAAATTAAAAAAAAAATCTGTCTCTAATCTCCTTTGAAATGCAAACTGAAATGTTTGACAGAGCATGGCTAAGGTATGTAGGAATACGACAGCCTGCTAGCAAAGCAGCACTTCTTCTGAATTCCACCCTGGGAAGAAGGGGTGGCAGGAATCTAGTAACGCCATTGTAATGAGCAGCAGCAGCATAATTTATTGAGGGTCCAGAACTGTACAGAGCACTTCATTATTATTACTTTGGATAAGATTATTTTAGGCAGTAATGTGAGTCAACCTGGTTTAAGTGTGGAGGCAACACCTATTTAACTGATCCACTGCTGTGACTTCTCAAGTCATAAAACAGAATGCCTGTCCACTTATTCCAGGCTTTGTTTTCCTTGTCTGGGATAAGCAAGTTCCACAGTGAGGTCTCAAATTGGATCTGGTTCAACAGACCCAGTTGGATCTAGACCTGATAACGGATTACTTTTGATTTCTTAGCCTTCCACCACAATTGTAATTTACGAAAAAACAGGAGATTATCTAGTACCAAGGCAGTAACTGGAATATAAATTGAGAAAGTGAGAATCCAAACAGCAGGAGCCAGAGGTAAGCTTCCATCTCAGGCACTTGCTCATGAGCAACATCACAACGTCCGTACACACATCTCTTTAGATGTCTATGATCTCCTTTTTCTAGCACTCCTCTCCAAATTGCCATTTAATCATGTGTCTAAACATTCCCTGAATATTGTCCTTCATAACTCAACTCCTGCTGCTTACTGCTTCATTTGTGAAAAAGAACAATGTTCTGATTCATCACGTGCATTCCCAGAACAGATAGCGATGTTACCAACATATCCTCCTGGCTTTCTCCTGTGAACCCACAACAGAAACACATGATGAGAGGGAAAAAGTATGCTTATGGATATATGCCTCTGAGAAGAAGATCACAAGAAATGTATTTCTCAGAATCATCTAGTTTGTTGCTCATACATACATGAAAGATGAAAGGAAGCCTCTTGGTGAAACTGGCACATGGGTTTTTAGATTTCTTTTTCACACAGCCCCCACTTTCCCCTAGTCTCGCCTCAATTTGAGTTACCTACCCTAGAAACAAAAAAATGAGGGCCTCAGGAGCCAGACTGCTTGCATATGGATCCCAGCACTGCCACTTACTGTTTGCATAGCCTTAACTTCTTTGTGTCTTATTTTTCTCATCTGTAAAATGGGACTGCTAATAGTACCTACCTCATAGGAGGACTTCCCTTGTGGCTCAGCTGGTAAAAAATCTACCTGCAATGTGGGAGACCTGGGTTCGATCCCTGGGTTGGGAAGATCTCCTGGAGAAGAGAAAGACTACCCACTCCAGTATTCTGGCCTGGAGAATTCCATGGACTGTATGGTCCATGGGGTCACAGTCAGACACAACTGAGCGACTTTCACTCTCTCACTCACCTCATAGGACTTTTGAGATGACTGAATGAGCTAAGGTTGTAAAGTGATTTGTTCATTGTTGTTCAGTCGCTCAGTCTTGTCTGACTCTTTGTGACCCCACAGACTGCAGTACATCAGGCTTCCCTGTCCTTCACCATCTGGAGCTTGCTCAAACTCATGTCCATTGAGTTGGTGATGGCATCCAACCATCTCATCCTCTGTTGCCCCCTTTTCCTTTTGCCTTCCATCTTTCCCAACATCAGAGTCTTTTCGAATGAGTCGGCTCTTCACATCAGGTAGCCAAAGTACTGGAGCTTCAGTTTCACCATCAGTCCTTCCAATGAGTATTCAGCACTGATTTCCTTTAGGATTGACTGGTTTGATCTCCTTGGTATCCAAGGGACTCTCAAGAGTCTTCTTCAACACCACAGTTCAAAAGCATCAATTCTTCGGTGCTCAACCTTCTTTATGGTCCAACTCTCAAATCCATACATGCCTACTGGAAAAACTGTATCTTTGACTAGATGGACTTTTGTTGGCAAAGTAATGTCTCTTCTTTTTAATAAGCTGTCTAGGTTTGTCATAGCTTTTCTTCCAAAGAGCAAGCGTCTTTTAATTTCATGGCTGTAATCACTATCTGCAGTGATTTTGGAGCCCCAAAGAATAAAGTCAGCCACTGTTTCCATTGTTTCCCCATCTATTTGCCATGAAGTGATGGAACCAGATACCATGATCTTAGTTTTTTTAATGTTGAATGTTAAGCTAACTTTTTCACTCTCCTCTTTCACCTTCATCAAAAGCCTCTTCAGTTCCTCTTCACTTTCTGCCATAAGGGTGGTGTCATCTGCATATCTGAAGTTATTGAAATTTCTTCTGGCAATCTTGGTTCCAGCTTGTGCTTCATCCAGCCCAGCATTTTGCATGATGTACTCTGCATATAAGTTAAATAAGCAGGGTGACAATATATAGCCCAGATGGTCTCCTTTCCCAATTTGGAACCAGTCCATTGTTCCATGTCTGGTTCTAACTGTCGCTTCTTGACCTGCATACAGGCTTCTCAGGAGACAAGTAAGGTGGTGTGGTATTTCCTTCTCTTGAAGAATTTTCCACCGTTTGTTGTGAGCCACGCAGTCAAAGCAATATGGCAAGCTCCATATGCATTTAGTGTTATTAATCAGTACAGTTTTGGGCACTTACTAAAGCCTAGGCACTATTGTTCATGCTGAGGATCCAGTATTTGCTGGAAGAAGAAAGATTGTGGTCCTGTGCCCTCTTGGGGTTTGAACTGTCATTCTAATGGGTGCCAGTAGTTGTGTCAGTGGGTACCTGAATTATAGCAGATAGGGATAACTAGTTTGAAGAACACAAAATAGCTTGAATGGGTGTGGAGAACTACACTGAAAAACCAGAGGAGGACAGCTGAGGGTGAGGGTCTTTAGCTTTGTGAGGCAGAGAGCTGACCTCTCTGTTTGCCAGAAATAACTGAACTTATGTTGTTAAGACTGGAGAAGAGGACCTTCTGGAAGAGGGAACCACACGGTTTACTTTGTTAACTGTACTTGCACGAAGGGCTGAACGCTTGAGATGCGTTATGGAAAAGGCTGAGTTCTCAGGCGGCCCAGTGCCCTGTGATGTTAGTTACATAAACAAATTCCTCCTCTATACCTCTCCTCCTTGAACTCCGTTCCAGAGTCACCATGTAGACTGTTCACAAGGAGACAGGCAGCCCATGACCCACCCTGTGGCAGGTGAGCCAGCACCACTGTGGGCATGATGGATGAACTCAGAACACTGCCGTCATAATCAGGCCAGGCAGGGCTGGGATAGGGGGAAAAAAAAAAAAAAAGATCGAATAGTTCTCATCCCTCGTGAAAGAAAAATACCAAAAATAAAAATCTACACCATGAAAACTAACAAATATAAAAAATGGCAGCTATGACATGGAAAATGACAATTTTAGAGCAATTATAAACGAAAGGCAAAGTGCCATTAAAGTTAAGGCAATGTTATTAAAAGATGTGTTAATTTTCAGTTAAATTTTCTATAAAAGACCAATTAGTTTAAAAGGCTTGACAGCATTAACTGTGAAACATAAGCTCTGGTAATTATAGTTTAAAAAAATAAAAAAGAGAAAGATGCTCCAGCGTGTTGGAGACATGGGCGCAGAGGGACCTCCATGGAACAGGCTAGATGGCGCTGTGGGCTCAGATTTTCCTGTTGTAACTCGCTGGTCCTTTCCCTAGCATTTCTGGGTTTACTCCCCAAAGTTTAGAAGCTAAGGGGCCACTCAAGTGACCTGGGCCAGCTGATACTGGAGCTGAGAATGCAGAAAGCAATGTTCCAAACTGGTTGCATTGTCAGCTGGTTGCTCTTTTTATAAGCTACCCTTTACTGAGCATTTGATGGACTTCCCTGGTGGCGCAGTGGTAAAGAACCCGCCAGTCAATGCCGAAGACAGAAAAGAGACGGGTCCCATCCCTGGGTTGAGAAGATCCCCTGGAGGAGGGCATGGCACCCACTCCAGTACTCTTGCCTGGAAAATCCCATGGACAGAGGAGCCTGGCGGGCTGCAGTCCAGGGGCTTGCAAAGAGTCAGACATGACTGAGCACACCGAATTTGTTGTTCATTAAAATTACACAAAGTATCTCAGTTAACACTATCCAATAATCTGGGTTTGTTTGTTTTTAATCCCTGTTATATGGATAAGGAATCCAAAACCCAGAAAAGTTAGGCAACTTTCCTATTGTCATAGCTATTGCAAGGGATTTTAAATAGTAGCAACTAAATTCTGAAGTCTGTACACAGATCTAGGGGTGCCATGTTGCCATACTTGGGTGAAAGTCTGCCCAGACCAGACGTGGAATCCAGACCTTGGCACAGGGGAGAGGGACTCCCATATTACTCAGATTACACCCGTGTCTGGATCCCAGGCACTGAGCAGAACCCTGGAGAATTCTGTTCTCTTTAGGGCCCCCAAAAACATGTGACACAGGAACAGCCACTGCAAAGCCTTCTGCCAAAAATGAGGGCTTCCTCGATAGCTCAGTGGGTAAAGAATCACCTGCAATGCAGGAGACCCTGGTTCAATTCCTGGGTTGGGAAGATGTGCTGGAGAAGGGATAGGCTACCCACCCCAGTATTCTTGGGCTTCCCTTGTGGCTCAGCTGGTAAAGAATCCACCTGCAATGCAGGAGACCTGGGTTCGATCCCTGGGTTGGGAAGATCCCTGAAGAAGGGAAAGGCTACCCACTCCAGTATTCTGGCCTGGAGAATTCCCTGGACTATATAGTCCATTGGGTCGCAAAGAGTAGAACACGACTGAGCGACTTTCGCTTCACTTCTCTTCTGCTGAAAGTGGTTTCCCTGATAGCTCAGTTGGTAAAGAATCTGCCTGCAATGCAGGAGGTCCTAGTTCAATTCCCAGGTTAGGAAGATCCGCTGGAGAAGGGATAAGCTACCCACTCCAGTATTCTTGGGCTTCCCTCGTGGCTCAGACAGTAAAGAATCCGCCTGCAATGCAGGAGACTTGTGTTTGATCCCTGGGATGGGAATATCCTGTGGAGAAGGGAAAGGCTACCCACTCCAGTATTCTGGCCTGGAGAATTCCATGGACTGTATGGTTCATAGGGTTGCAAAGAGTCAGACCTGAAAGCATTCCTGGAGACTAGTCCTGCCCGGTTTGGAGAGTCCATGCCAGACTTCCTCACAAGCCTTCTTGCACAAGTATAGTGAACAAGCCCATGCAGAACACAGGACAGACTAGGAGTGCAAAAGCTTAGGAGGCTAAGGAACACACCTGTGTGTTACAGAATTCTGTGTTTCTTCCAACTGGTGTCTCTGTTACCCAAGGAAAGAATGATGCCTTCTGGGTCAGATGAGTTGTGGAGGGGTTTGTTCTAGCTGCCACATCCTCCACAGTAATAGTCTTTGATAACTGGCATTTGAAGTCCTAGCACCTGGTTTGCCCTCGTGATGCTTAAACTGTCACTTCCTAAGCAGAAAGCACTGGATGGAATGCTTAATGGCAGACCTGTCTATGTTCTGTGAGTGGTACCCCAGGCCCATAAAGAAATTTGCCCCCCCCAGAACGACTGGACATCTTTTATCAGGGGAAGCATTGTCTTTCCACCAAGTTGCTCAGATCACAGAGAGACCTTGAAACGTGCTCAGAGCACACCTGCATGTAATGTCAGAGGACTTCTCTGCAGCTGAATACTGAGGCATCAAAATGGGAGCAAGGGTGCTCTCTGACAGGCGTCATTGTACTCCATCACAGCAGAGACTGTTACCTATGGCTCTGCTCCTTGATGCCTGTATGAAAAAATCAAGGAGAGAGATCTGGGGTACAGTGCCAGCTCAAGGGCCAGAGAATTGTGTTCAATGGTGTGAGTGGTTCTAGAATTGTACAGGGACCTCTGAAACCCTCTGACCCACCCTGAAATTATACCCCTTGATGGGCAATTTTGAAAGTGACACACTTTTGGAATAGCATACAATTTCGGTCCAAACCAAGAGCCAGGGATTAGTAGGTGCTCAATAAATGTCAGTGACTGATTGATCAAAAAGATTAAGCTGTTTCAGTGTAACTGATTTCAGCACAGAAAGGGAAACACTTTAAGGTCAAATCTTAAAGATGTGACAAAAAAATAACCTTTCATGTTGACCTTCCTGACTTATTGTTGCAAAGCAGAACTTAGAGTGTTCTTTGTTTAAGAACCATCGGCTGTTTTCCTTAGAAAATAAATTCATGTTCCATGGGAAACTTGGGAAAGTGCAGATATATATAAAGAAGAAAATTTAAATAAACCATATTCCCAACACACAAAGATCAGCCTGGCTAGTATTTTGGTATATTTCCTTCCAGATGGTTAGATAAATATGGAATCATCCAGTTTTATATCTTGGTTTTTTTCTCTTTTCAGACTTAGTATTTTTATCAGAGTATCTAATCATGTCATTTTCTTGGGAATCATTGTAAGGTCTCCGTGTAGGACTTCCTGAGACTCAAACATATGAATGTCCCAGAATCTTGGTAAACATTATCTATTGTGGGGCATTTCAGTTTTTAATCATTTTTATTATAACAATAACTAACCCTGTGATAAGTATTATAGTACATAAATCTTTGAGCAAGAAGAAACTTATTACTTGGAGGTAAACTTACTGGGTTTTAAACAAATATGAACATATTTAAAACTCTTGGTATCTATTGCCAGATTATCCCCCAGAAACAACTATACCATTGCACCACCATCACTGGTGTGTACATGCCATCTCTTGCACTTTGGTGAGCAGTGATTATCATCTTCCTTAGGGGGTCCTTCAACTGAGTTGGTGGTAGTTCTGAAGTATCTATAATTTTAATTTGTGTCTATAACCATGTAAATGCATATGGTCTTTTGGGAATTTTTCTATAGATTTTATGCCTAAATCCTGCTTGCTGAACAAAAGAAGTCATCAGACATCCTGTCAGTGTGTTAGTCACTTAGCTGTGTCCGACTCTTTGTGACCCCATGGACTGTAGCCTACCAGGCTCCTCTGTCCATGGAATTTCCCTGCTGCTACTGCTACCCCACTCCAGTACTCTTGCCTGGAAAATCCCGTGGACAGAGGAGCCTGGTAGGCTGCAGTCCATGGGGTCGTGAAGAGTCGGACACGACTGAGCGACTTCACTTTCACTTTTCACTTTCATGCATTGGAGAAGGAAATGGCAACCCACTCCAGTGTTCTTGCCTGGAGAATCCCAGGGATGGGGGAGCCTGGTGGGCTGCCATCTATGGGGTCGCAGGTGGGCTGCCGTCTATGGGGTCGCACAGAGTCAGACACGACTGAAGCGACTTAGCAGCAGCAGCATTTTATAACATTTACCCCCTTCCCCCCCCCAAGTTTATTGAGATATCATTGATTTATATCATTATTATAACATTATAAAGTTTAAGGTGTACAATGATGTGTGTATATAATGTGAAATGATTACAACAGTAAAGTTAGTTAATACATCTATCACCTCCCAGGTACAATTTTTTCTTGCTGTTGCTGAGAACTATAAAAATCTACTGTCTTAAGCAGTTTTCAAATGTATAGTGCAGTATTGTTAACTTTATGCACTGTGTTATAGTGTGTCATATCTCCAGAATTTATTAATTATATCCTATGAGCACCTTCACCCATTTCTCCCAGTCCCCACCTCCTGCCGCTGGCAACAACCAGTCTGTTCTCTGTTTCTATAGGATCGGGGGGTTTTAGATTTCACATATAAGTGAGAGTATAAATTATATTTCTCTGACTTATTTCACTTAGCTTCATGCTCTCAGAATTCATCCATGTTGTTGCATAGGGCAAGATTTCCTTCTTTCACGGCTAAATATTCCATTGTGTAAGTATAGGCCACATTTCCTTCATCGGTTCATCTCAGTGGACACTTAGACTGTTTCCAGGTCTTAGCTATTGTAAACAATGCCACAGTGAACACAGGGGTGAAAAAGATAGCTCTTTGAGATAGTTATTTCTTCTCCTGTGGATATATACCCAGAAGTGGAATTGCTTGGTCATATGGTAGCTATACTTATAATTTCTCAAGGAACCAGCATACTGTTCTCCATAGTGGTGGTATCAGCTTACATTCCCACTAGCAGTTTACAAGGTTTCCTTTTCTTCACAACCTTGCCAAAACTTATTTCTCATATTTTTGACAGTAGTCATTCTAACAGGTATGAGATGATGTCTTACCGCGGTTTGATTTGCATTTTCCTGATGACTAGTGATGTCGAACATCTTTTATAAAGTACCTGTTGGCTATTTGAATATCTTCTTTGGAAAAATGTCTGTTCCATTCCTTTGTCCATTTTTTAATCAAATTTTGGGATTTTTTTTTTTTTTTTGCTACTAAGTTGTATAAATTCCCTTTGCTTTCTGTCTTAGAAATTTAAGTAAATGTATTTTCATAGTAGGAAATATATAAAATGAATTACAGGAAAAAAATGAAAATGAATCTGAATTCTGTTACCAGGAATTAATTTCCATGTCAAATTTTGGGGTACTAAATATTTAGTATTTACATAATATTAAATATTTTTATATGACTATATATCTTTGGAGGTCTGCACTTTAACATGAGTTTTAGATCTTAGTGATTTTTGGATCCTGCTTTTTTAATATATTTTAATATTATGTCATGTAATTGTTACCATGCCATTAAATACTCTCTGAAAGCATAATATTAATATCTGTACAATGTAAGTCACATAAATATATCATTACTTATTTAATCATTTCCATATTGTTGAAAACATTTTCCAGATAGCAATTTCCCCTGAATCATTTGTTGAGTAAACGTCCCTTCTCCGGGGTGTGTCATGCTTTCCTTATTGTATTAAGAAATGGAACAGCAAACTTCTTTATAAAGGGACAGATGGTGAATATTCTAGGCTTTTGAGAGCCATATAGACTCTGTTGACAATATTCAATTCTGCCTTTATAGCCCAAAAACCATTAGTAAACAAGTGGGCGTGTGTGCATCTCAATAAAACTTTATTAAAAAAACAAAAACAGCTGGCAGTCTACATTTTTCCCATGGCCTTGATTTGCTAACTCCTGTATTAAGGTCTTATAACTACTAGAGTATGGTTCTCAGAACTTTGAAGGACAGTTTCATAAACTGTTTCCAGAGGTAATTTACGTAATTTTATCAAGTTTAAAAATGTATCAGTTCACTAAATATCCTCTTGCTACTTCATTAATTGATGCTTTATTATTTCAACCTTCCATTTTCTCAGATAAAAAAGGACAACCAAAAACAATTATTTTAAGAATTATTAGTTGACATTCTTTTATATTTAATGATAAAAGCATTTAAGGTTCTGAATTCGTTGCTTTGGCCTCAATCCATGACACTTTTGTGTGTTATTTTCAAATAGTCTTTAATTTTTTAATACTCTATATTCTTGAGTTTTATTTCCATCTTGACCTGTAATTATTTAGGATACTTTAAAAGAAGTTTGAAGTATTGGGTTATTTACTTTTCTTTCTACTATTATGTTTATTTTTAAAATATAGGCCATACATCTAATATTTTAGTATGTATATTGAGATTTTTATACTTTGGGCCATTGATCATGATTTATTAGCATTACTTGGAAGCTAACTAAAAATGTTATAAAGTTTAGCGCGAATGTACTAAATGCCCATATTATTATATCCTTCATTTCCTTATACTTTTGGCCTGTTTGAGCTGTGAAAACAAGAAACACAATGATATTTCACATATCGCTTTTACATATGACTCTCAGTCCGTATTTATTTTACTATAATGGTTAATTAGTTTTGTTGCCTATATTTTAGTTATAATATTTTCTCCATAAATGTTATATACTTTTTGTAAATTTTAACTATGAACATGTAGTTAATTTGCTACTAAAATTTTTTAAAGTTTTCCCTTTAAATATACCTTCCTTTGCTCTGTGTGTGTGTGTGTGTGTTTTCCTGTCTCTGAAGATACCAGAGTTTGATTTTGATTTTAGTTTTTGAACAAGTTTGAGAACTTTGCATTTTATCAAATCATTTAGTTCATCTATATTTAGTTATATAATCTATAATGCTAAAATTTGCATTATACTTTATGTTTCAATAATTGTGTCCTTTATTATCTATTCTTGGTCATTGGTCTATTTTTGTATGCTTATTTTCTCTAATGATGTGTAAATTATACATTCTGTTTTTAACTCTAGTTAGTGGATACCAGATACTCTATAAATGTATTTGAAGCCACATTTTACTTATATTATTATCTAGAAAATTTAGTAGTTGTTGATTTCTTCCTTTATAAGATCAGGGAGTTTACAAGTGTCTTTACTTCCATCCTCCTTTCTCCTACCTCATTTTTCTGACTTTTAAAAATGATTTGATAATTACTGATAGATAATTTTATGTCGTATTTTTTCTTTCAAGAATTACTTTTGACATTTACATTGTTTGATAATAATATATCCTTCAAAAATTCCATGTTTTAATATATTTCACTGGTATTTTAAAATAAAGTTTGCTCATTTTTGTCCATTTTAAAATTTGCGTTACTTTTCTTTATGTTGTTGAATTGTAATATTTTTAAATATATACTTTGGATACTAGGTCCTTATGGGTTATATGGTTTGCAGATATTTTCTCTCATTCTGTAGGATTTCTTTTCACTTTCTGGATAGTGTAATTTGTGCACAGACAGTTCTCATTCTGATGGTTTAATTTACCTATTTTTTTCTTTTGTTGCTTATGCTTTGGGTATCATATTTAAGAATCAGTTTTCAAATCAAAAGCATAATGCTTTACTTCTATGTTTTCTTCTAAGTGTTTGATTGTTTTGCCTTTTATATTCAGGTCCTCGATCCATTTTGAATTAATTTTTGCATAGGGTGTGAGGTAGGGATCCGGATTTATTCTTCTGAATGGGGATACCCAGCTGTGGTAGCAATATTTGATTAAGAGTCTATATTCTTCCTCTGTAGAATGATCTTGGAAACTTTGTTGAAAAATCAATTGATGCAAAGCATATGAGTTTATCTCTGGATTCTCAATTTGATTCCAGTGATCCATAAGTCTATCCTTAGGGCAATACCATACTCTCTTGATTATAGTAGCTTTGTGGTGTGCTCCACAATCAGGAAGTGTGAGTCCTCCAGTTTTCTTTTTCCTTTTCAAGATGGTTTGGTTATTTAGGGCTCCTTGCAATTTCACAAGAATTTTAAAGTGAGCTTCTTCACTTCTATAAAAATGGTCTTTGGGATTTTGATAGCAATTGCAATAAATCTATAGATTGTTTGGGGGAATATTGCTATCTTAAGAATAGTAAGTCTTACAATTTATGAAATAAGATGTCTTTCCATTTATTTAGATTTTCTTAATTTCAACAATATTTTTTAGTTTCCAGTGTATTAAACTTATACCTCCTTGGTTAAATTTATTCCTCAGTATTTTATTCTTTGTGATGCTATTGTAATAAGAATTGTTTTCTTAATTTCATTTTTATGTTTTTCATAAACATAAACACGTGCATGGATACACAAATGATTGGTTTTGTATTCTGCAATCTTAGTGAATTTATTTATTACCAAGAATATTATTTTAGTGGATTCTTTAGGATTTTCTATATACAAGATCATGTCCTCTCTGAATAGAGATAATTTTTCTTCTTCAGTTTTTATATAGATACCTTTATTTCCTTCTAGCCCTGGCTAAGACCTCCAGTGCTATGCTTAATAGAAGTGGTGAGGGCTGGCTTCTTTGTCTTGTTCCTAATGTAAAAGGAAAGCTCCCAATCTTTCACCTATAAGTCTGATGTTTTAATATATGTCCTTTTTCAGGTTGAGGAAATTCCCTTCCATTTCTAGTTTTTTGAGTGTGTTTATCATGAAAAAGCATTGGATCCTTATCAGGCATTTTAAAATTATATTTTTTTAAAATTTCAATATCTTACATTTTAAAAGAATTGAATAAGTTGTATGAAGTCAGCTTTCTTATCATCTGATCTTTTGTTTGTTAGAGATACTATTTTTTTTAATTGATTTTGATGCTAAAACGTATGCTTCCTCAATTTTTCTTTTACTTCTTCCAGTAAATATTAAAAATGTTTATAGTAGCTATTTCTCTCTGTACATTTGAGCAAGACAGAGGTCTGTGTTTCACCATGAGGTCATTAGTGTTCTGCCGTCCATACCGCACGCTGGCGAACTCCTCCCTGGGTGTTGATCTAGAAGGGTAATTGTAGCACAAAGGCCTTTGTCAAAGTCCCTCATTTAATGTGCCACAGAGCTGAGGGGGCTTCTGCTTCGAACGATGGTTTATTGAACTATAGAGAAGACAATTTACCTCTGACGACTTTGGGAAAAGTTTTTACATGTGTGCGCTGAAGCAGTTTCCATGAGAGTTCACCTGTGGTGGCCCACATGGCTCTGGTCACAGCTCAGCCTCTAGTCCCCATTAACCCTTGCTGGGTCTTTGCTAAGTCTAAATGGAATCTTAGCATGGAGGCAGCCTGGGAAGTGCAGATTCAAGGGTAAAATGAATGGCCTTGGTTTGCAACCCCACCCCACTACCCCACCAAAAAAAAAAAAAGCTAGAAAAGACTGTTTGAAAGGGAAAATTGGTCATGAATTGACCTGTCTTTTCATCAACAACGACCCAAGTTTCTTTTTTAAATTTTTTATTTTGTACTGGGGTAGAGCCGATTAACAATGTTGTGATGATTCCAGGTGAACAGAAAAGGGACTCTGCCATACATTTATGGTTATTTGTTCATCCCGAAACTCCCCTCTCATCCAGGCTGCCATATAACATTGAGCAGAGTTCCATGTACTAAACAGTAGGTGCCAAAGGCCTGAGTTTCTGATGTCAGTCCCGAAAGTATTCCTCAGTGCTCCCTGTGCACAAAACACTTTTCTAAGTGCCTCACATGTATCAGTTATATAGTCCTTGTAACCCACTCTGTTATATTTTGCAGATCATGACACTGAGGCACAAAACTGAGAGATAACTTTCCAAAGTCATGCAGCTGCTAAGTGGCGAGGTCAGCGCTGAACCCCTAGCCTCTCACCCCTTAACCACACCAGCAGTGGCTCCTGCTGTATCTGTTCTCATTCAGCTTCTCTGCCCCCCAGGGGGCATCTAAGCTCTGGCCGATGATACCTTCTCCTTAGGGCCTGATTGGTTCTGAATCACATTCCTAGTTTCCTGTTGCTATTGAGATTTTGCATCACTTTGGGTGCTTTTGTGAGTACTTCAATAGCCTAGGGATTCTAGCCTCACTAGCAGCTACGATTTTAACTCAGAAATCCTCCTGGAATTCTTTGCATATAAACTTGATCTTAATGATGGTGCTTATTTTACGGATGAGAAAATCAAAGCCCAGAAAGATTAGGCAACCTCCTCCGAGAAATAGAACTATGATGGCCAAGCTGTAGAGAACTCATCCTTTACCTGACTTGTTACCCACTAGATTTTTACCAGGTGAACTGTCCAAAAAACTGCTGAAGTAAAAATGCAGCTGTCTTGCCTAACCTGCTTCAAAAGGTCCATCCATCTTCAAAAGCCACAGGCAAACTTTAGCTTGATATTATTTAGCCTGTTTGATTTCTTCTTACACTGGAAAATGGAAAACAGACCCTTAACTGAGATTTCCCTTGAATTAGGCTGTGTGAAAAATGCCTTTTTGAGCTCTTTTATTTGACATCCTATTAATTTTTTAAAACTCCTATTGTTTTGTTCCTGACAGACCTGTTATGTTTCAGATGGGAGACAAATGTACACATTGAGGGAAACTTCCTTAATAAGCTATATTCGTCTCAGACCACAGAGGTTACTTAAAGACAAAAATACCAGGGTATCAACCTTGTCATACATTTATCTGGCATATTTAATTAACAGAAACTTCCGGTTTAGCCTATTATCAAAGTATGTGATAAATTGTTGAACGCATGGCCTTAATGATGCTGTTGGCATCTCATTCTAAAGAGAGAAGTTCTCCTGTTGTTGGGGGAAGCAGCTTCCTGGCATGTGGGTTGCAGAAACTCAGAGGCCGTCCTGCCTGGGTCAGGCTGCATTTTGTTACATACGCCCAGGCCCAGAGTCCCTTAGCAAGCAGGAGAGGAAGCCGTATTTACATCCCTACTAGCACCAATTATGATAAACACCAACCATTTTGATTTTAGCCCTTTAATAAAAATCCATTGAATTTCAGGTTTTAAAGTCAGGCTCTCGTGGCAGAACCAAGTAGGAGAGAAAAGCATGAAATAATTGGAGGCTGCTGTCTTTTCACTTCCCACATAAAACTGTTTGAAGAGACAGGCCAGAACTTTAAACAGGAGACATCAAGAGAAGTTGTAATTTGAATGTCGGTTGTCGTGACTTTAGGGTGTGTGCTTAAAGGACTTTGCGCCCATCTCTTCCCAGACATACTTCAATGACAACATCCTTACCCTGATACGGACCCTGGTGACTGGAGGAGCCACGCCAGAGCTGGAGGCTTTGATCGCCGAGGAGAATGCACTCCGTGGGGGCTATAGCACCCCCCAGACGCTGGCCAACAGGGACCGCTGCCGTGTGGCCCAGTTAGCGCTGCTGGACGGGCCCTTTGCAGACCTGGGGGTGAGTTCAGGGGGCAGAGGGCACCTGAGCCTGTTATTTGGAAATGACCAGATCTGAATGTGTCAGGCTAGACCCTTGCCTTTGGTTCTTTCCACATGAAAAGAGCTATCAGAGGTGATGCTCATGGTTTACTGTGTATCAGGCTCGGTTCTTTACATGGATTCATTCATTTAATCCCCACAGTGACCCTTTGGCATAGGTTCTCTTATCAGGTGCTCTAAGGAAACTGGGGATCAGAGAAACTGAGGACTGACCCTATCAGGGAATTCGCACCAGGAATGTTGGCTTCAGAGTCCGTGCGCTTGCTGACTCTCCTAGAGTATCTTCAGCCGCGAGATGGGAGGCATCAGGTGTTTTCAGATGCACGCAAGTTAGGGAGCCCATTCTGCAGGTCTTAGCATGGATCAGGGCTACTTAACCCCAACTGCACGTTAATTGGTCTGCCAGAGTGCCTGAAGCAAGCTGGAATGTGGAGCCCAAAGGGAGGCATGGGCCGCCTCTGCAGCGAGGAGCGGGGCTAGGGGAAAGTGACTAGTTCCAGCCTCAGAATTAGGAGACCTCAGTCTGGAATTAGAGACATAAAGAATCCACATGAGATACTATTGGTTGGGCCAGTGGGTCTAGAGGCACATAATAAGCTATGGTGTTCTGAAAACCACTAATGTCACGGTCAGGCCCAGAGTCCTGGCCATCAGCAGTGTTTTTTAAAAGCTCCTGTGGACTGTTATATTTCTGGAGGAGGACATGGCAATCCACTCCAGTACTCTTGCGTGGAGAATCCCGTGGACAGAGGAGCCTGTGGGCTACAGTCGACAGAGTCACAAAGAATCAGACAGGACTGAAGTGGCTTAGCACACATGCACGCGGGCTATTAATTCTGCATGTGGACTCAGCCACTCCCCCACTGCCCTCCCTGCTACAGAGGTGACCCCGGCCTCCCTTTGGGCTCCACGCACCAGCCTGCTTCAGGCACTCTGGCAAAAGTATGAAGTGTTAATTGACCTTTATTCCCAGCCCAACTCCATGAATGTATTCAAGGGCTGGACCAGTAGTCTTAAGAGCCAGTAAGCCTATTGTATGAACAGTACTGCCTGTCACCCAGAAAGTCCAAATAGTGGAGAAGGAGCCAAGGAAAGGGTCACTTTCTCCATGACTTCCGAAACCGTGATGCTAATTTGTACCATGTTTTAGTTTGGTGAGGGACAAAAATCTGTGTTAGACTTAGAGCTTCTTTAAAAGGTCTTCTCCATAGCTAGTGGCTCTTTTTATCTATCATTTACTCACTGGTACACCTCAGTGGTAAAGAATCTGCCTTCCAATGCCAGAGATGTGGGTTCAATCCCAGGGTTGAGAAGATTCCCTGGAGAAAGAAATAGCAACCCGCTCCAGTATTTGCCTGAGAAAATCCCATTGACAGAGGAGCCTGGTGGGCTACACACCATGGGGTAGCAAAAAGAGTCAGATATGACTTAGCGACTAAACAACAACATTTTAAAAGAACAAAGACTTTAAATAATGGTAAGATCTGGTTCCAGTTGTGTTCTCTAGCATGAGGCCCATCTGGCAGTTTCAGTAACAGGAAGGACAGATGCAGTCACTTTATTCCCAGTGAAGTCAGCCCTTGGTGCCCTTCCTGTGTTAATACCTGACGCTAGCTGGCTGCAGGAAGCCAGTGCTTCTGGATGAGTTTGCTTTCACATTCCTCATCGGGCCCCAGACCCTTGGAAAATGACTGTGAACTGATTAGAACTGTGAATCCCAGTTATTCAGCCTGCAGACCTCCAGCTCCTGGGGAAACACATTCTCTTCCACCCTTGCCATCTCCAAGGTCTGTAAATTGTGCTTTTCACACAGTCCTTCTCTGAAAGAGCCTGTCACCATAGTACCTGGTGGGGTCTTTTCTTCTGGTAGTGATTTTAATTATCACTTGAGCAGTTTTGACAACACGGTCAGATCACTGTGGTTGCAACTGAGCTGGGGCTAAACATCATCAACATTTTGCAGAGCTGATTTCTTCTCCTTAGCCAAACAGACATCTGAGACTTTCAAGCTTATATCATACCTTAAAGTAAGGAGAGGCACCAGCTCCTTAGAGCTCTCATTCCTGCAGATAAAAAACTGGAGGGAACCATAGGAAAACCCATTCTTATTTGATCCCAAAAAGTCACCAACATTGGGGTGTAGGCTATAAAGCACATTTAACTTCTTCAGCCACTGGTCCTCGGCACAGACCCTCCGACTCAGGAGACACTAATATGAGCTTTCATGAAAAGGCCCTTCCCTCCCACCCCCAGGACCTTTACTTGCAGGCAAATAAAAATGATTTCTCTCTCTGTTCTTTTGTTGTCTCCCAGGATGGTGGTTGTTATGGTGATCTGTTCTGCAAAGCTCTGAAAACATACAATATGCTTTGTTTTGGAATTTATCGGCTGAGAGATGCTCACCTCAGCACCCCCAGCCAATGCACGAAGAGGTGAGTATGTTTCCACTCTGCCCTCCCTAAGGCAGAGACAGAAATGCCCTCTCTTGTCTCCCACAATGAGGGCAAAAGTCTACATGTGTGTTCTCAACATGCAAATTGCTCTGCCCATATTAAATCCAATGCTGACTTTGGTGGTGGTTATGGGAAGCTTTTTTCTTTAATTACAATAGCAAGTATAAGGACATTGTGGGGAGAATTCAAGTTTTATGGGGTAGTTCCATCCATCACCTAATTACACAAGTCTGAAGGAAAACATGTCTTCCAAACTCCTGCTACTGGGATAATTCTGTTGGTATCTCATATAGAAATATTTCATATTGCTACTGTTTAAGGTAAATGGTTCCTTTGCCCTGTCTTAGATATATATATATATAGATAGATAGATAGATACCTGCATATATATATATATATATATCTATAGATACCTATATATACACACACACACACATACATATATACCTGTCATTGTTGTTTAGCTGCTCAATAGTGTTCAACTTTTTGCAACCCCACAGACTATAGCCTGCCAGGCTCCTCTGTTCATGGGATTTCCCAGGCAAGAATATAGGAGTGGGTTGCCATTTCCCTCTCCAGGGTAGCTTCCTGACCCAGGAACTGAACCCATGTCTTCTGCTTGGCAGGCGGATTCTTTACCACTGCACCACCTGGGAAGCTCTCTCTCTCTCTCTCTCTCTCTATACACACACACACACACACACACACACACAAGCACACATACATATATATTTAATTTTTATTGGAGTATAGTTGATTTGCAATGTTGTGTTAGTTCCAGGTGCACAGCAAAGTGATTCAGTTATATATATATATTCTATTTTCATGGACACATATATTTTTACTTAATGTATTTTTCAGTTGACTCACTCTTTTACTTTATATATTTATTTTAAAGAAAACTGTATATTATTGCCTGAAGCAGAAAAAAGATTACAGTTCATGTATGCTAGTTATATTTCTCCAATATATGTTAAACTAAATTCACAGCAGCCTAAAATTAAAAGTACATCCTAGAATTGTCAAAGTCAGTGTGTTTGTATAATATACCTCAGGAAACAATGCCATAGAGATAGATGAGTGTTTCTCAGACCTACTTGCAGAGTAGAACCTCTGGGGTGCTTTTTAAAAGTACTCTGATTACTCTGACTTAACTGGTATGAAATGAAAATATGAAGTTTGAACGCCCAGAGATTATACAATAGAGCCAGAATTGAACATAATTTCTGTAGTCTAGCAGATTCTCAAAGTTAGGTGAATATGAGAATCACCTGTTCAGTTCAGTTCAGTCAGTTCAGTCGCTCAGTCGTGTCCGACTTTTTGCGACCCCATGAATCGCAGCACGCCAGGCCTCCCTGTCCATCACCATCTCCCGGAGTTTACTCAGACTCACGTCCATCGAGTCAGTGACGCCATCCAGCCATCTCATCCTCAGTCGTCCCCTTCTCCTCCTGCCCCCAGTCCCTCCCAGCATCAGAGTCTTTTCCAATGAGTCAACTCTTCGCATGAGATGGCCAAAGTACTGGAGTTTCAGCTTCAGCATCAGTCCTTCCAAAGAAATACCAGGGTTAATCTCTTTCAGAATGGACTGGTTGGATCTCCTTGCAGTCCAAGGGACTCTCAAGAGTCTTCTCCAACACCACAGTTCAAAAGCATCAATTCTTCAGTGCTCAGCTTTCTTCACAGTCCAACTCTCACATCCATACATGACCACTGCATAGCCTTGACTAGATGGACTTTTGTTGGCACAAATTGCTTGATCCCCAATCCAGAGTGTCTCACTCAGTAGGACTTGAGTGGAGTTGCTTAAGAATTTGCATTTTAACAAGGACCTACAGTATAGCACAGGGTGCTATATTCAATATCTTATAATAACCTAAAATGGAAAAGAATCTGAAATAGAACATATATATATATACATATAAATTATAAATATATATATAAATATGAAGTTTTATATATAAATATATAGTATATAATATATAAATATATATTATAAATATGAAATAAAATATATTTATATATATAAAACTTCATATATATAAAATATGAAGTTTGAATGTCCAGAGATTATACAATAGAGCCAGAATTAAACATAATTTCTGTAGTCTAGCAGATTCTCAAAGTTAGGTGAATATGAGAATCCTCTGTTAGACATATAATGGATGATACATATATTTATATATATATAACTGAATCACTTTGCTGTACACTTAGCTGTAAATCAAGTATACATCAGCTACAGAAAAGAATTTACATTTTTAAGAAGTTCTCAGATGATGCTCATCTATCTGGCCTGAGAGCCACACTTTTGAGGTCCATTACTAGAAATGAAATGGTGATTTTTTAGTCATATCTGCTATTAATCAGGGAAAAAGGTGATCTTTGAGGAGAACAGTTAAAGCCTGAGGGACACATAGGCAGGGAGGTGTTTTATAGCTTTCCATTTAGTGAAATCCTTCACCAACGTTGATTTTTAAAAGATAAAGAGGGAGAGAGGACTAAGATTCTGCTAGATGGTGGTAAA
The DNA here is from genome assembly GCF_032405125.1 of Capricornis sumatraensis. Classification (NCBI taxonomy): domain Eukaryota; kingdom Metazoa; phylum Chordata; class Mammalia; order Artiodactyla; family Bovidae; genus Capricornis; species Capricornis sumatraensis. The sequence continues at coordinate 12,776,658 of NC_091078.1, forward strand.
CAAAGAGACTGCGATATGGGTATGAGACTGGTGTAACAGTCTAGGATAAGAGCTGCAGTGCAGCCCTTGAAACCTCCTGCTTGCGCTTGTGCGTCTCAGGATCAGAAGGGAACTGGATGCTGTACTGAAGTGGGTATATAGACCGCAGGAAGTACCGCTTGTTTCTCGCTTGTCTAGCGCCCATTCGGAATCTCTGGGAGGGCTGACTTCCTCTGTGGAGCTAAACAGATTCCACTACGAAGATACTGTCTAAGGCCTTGGGCTGGCTGGAATCCTCAGGTAGACCTGGTCTGGTTCAGAGAGGGGAAATCTCCCCCACATTATCCTCATGCTGTGACTTCTTTGCTCTCCGCATCCAGGTATGTCATCACCAACCCCCCGTACGAGTTTGAGCTCGTGCCGACGGACCTGATCTTCTGCTTAATGCAGTTTGACCACAACGCCGGCCAGTCCCGGGCCAGCCTCTCCCATTCCTCCCACTCGTCCCAGTCCTCTAGCAAGAAGAGCTCCTCCGTCCACTCCATCCCATCCACGGCAAACCGGCAGAACCGGCCCAAGTCCCGGGAGTCCCGAGACAAACAGAAGTACGTGCAGGAAGAGCGGCTCTGATGTGTGTATCCACTGCCTCCGTGTGTGAAACTGTATCTGCCACTCATTTCCCCAGTGGGTGTTTCCAACAGTAACTTCCCCCATTTTCCCCTGTAGTCCCTCCCTTTTTTTTACACATATTTGCATATGTATGATAGTGTGCATGTGGTTGTCATTTTTATTCCACCACCATAAAACCCTTGAGCACAACAGCAAATAAGCAGACGGACCAAAAGTTATTTATGATTCTAGGGGAAAAATAACCCAAAGGCATGGCTCCAGACATAAATTGCTCACTGCAGGAATGAGTTCACAGATGAGAAGGGAGTGCTTGTGATCCCCACGTCAGTTATGCAGAGCAAGTTTAGTTAGCGTAGAAGAGAAGTTTATTCTGATGTATCAGTTTTATCAGGGTGCTTTGGGTTTTGATTTTGTTGTTATTTTCCTTTCTTTCCTTCTCTTGATTTTTTTACATATACACAATTATATATATATATATATATACACACACACACACACACACACACACACATACACACACACATATTTGAAACAAGCAACCCAAAAGCAACAGAAACATATCTACCGGTTGTTTCTACTCTCTGGGCCGAAGTATCTCAAAGCATTTGAAAGTCTTTTGCCATTTGGGTAGGTGATGAAATGCACTTGCTTGTTAGAACATCGGAGATTTTTTTTTAGTACTCACCAAGGCCTTTTGTCCCAGAGCTAACTTCCTTTGAGAGTCTACAGGAACATTTCTACTCTTACTGTGGCAGAAAGACTAGTATTCCCTTCTTGGATGTATCAAATGCAAGCCATTTCATTTAAGTGAAAAGAGGTTTGATTGCATATTGTTATTCTGTCTCCTTATGCTGCCATATGAATAGCTATGTTTTTTCTCTCACTTTTGACATTTGGGATGAAAAGCCATATGTATCATAAATATCAGATGTAAGTCATTAAAAACTGCCTTCCTGGGACTTTCACATCTTTTAAAAGGTGAATTACCTACCTTATGTACAGAATAAATAATGCTCAGGAAAGAGCAAGTATTTTTCCACGCATTCTCTGGGGACCTTTTTACTCCCCTTTGTTTGATCAGCTAGGGCCCCAGTGCCATGGAGGAGCAAGGGCTGGGGCCATGGTAGAGAGAGCGGAAGATAAACCCAGCGGCAGATCATGTTTTTCTAGAAGCCAGCATGCTAAATAAATCAGAATGTAGGAGGATCAAGCCACAGTTGACTCCACAAAGACAAAAGCCAGCTTCAACTGTTGGCACAGCTGCATGATGCTGGCTGTTCCAGAGCAGAAAGCCAGTGGGAGAAATTCCTCATCGTCAGTTTCTTTAACGTAGCCAATCTACTTAGGCAGGTGAATGACAGTCATAGAGAAGGACCCCTTGTCATTAACAGACGGGAGAGAAGAAAAAGAGTGCAACAGTGAGCCAAATACATTTTGGTATAATTCTTCTTTCATTTTCTTTCTTTCTTTTTTAAAACAGTTAGTAAGCATGAGCAAAAAAGTAGAGAAATACCCTTTTTTCAAGATACAGTTTTCAGATATTTTATGCATGCAAACCATGCTTTAAGCAAAGTACAGTAGTTCTTAAATATTGGCCAACTCCGCCATAATCAAATTCTTGTGAGGATGGACTAGCCTTGGGCTGCTATATATATATATATTTGAAATGTTTATTTGAAAACAAATTTCACTGAACAGCACAGGTGTTGGTGGGGGGGAGGAAAATGTCACAGCTGTAACCATCTCTAAAAAGGTGTTTTTATGGTGAATGTTTTGGGTTTAGATTTTGAATCCCCTGTCCCCCCAAGCATGATAGTTTTTGAGATCTGCTTGCTGTGTGAATTGACAAGCACTTTTACTGACGAAATAGTGAGGCTTAGTCAAAATCTCCATCCCCACACCCAAGACAGGGCAAGGCAGTGTTCCAATCAGTATTCGAGTGGGCAGTCATTGTATACATGGATATTAAAAAGCCCTATCAGTGGAAGATTTTTTCAAATTATTTTTGTCCCTGTGTATTGATTTATACATTACATACAACTATCTTTTTATATATAATTATATATACACATATATACGTATATATGTATATGTATATATATACATACACACACATATCCCCTAGGTTTGGATCATGAAGAGCTATTCATGCATTCTTTGCAAAGGAGGTTATAAAGTTATGCCCTCAGAACATTTATAACTATAAGAATGTGCCAGTTAAAGTGCTCAACAGGAAATATGACAGTTTAAAAGCGTTGTAAAACTCACATAGCTTACTTCTCTCTCTAAAGTGCAACAAGGATGAATAGAATGGGCCAAGGTATGACAATTAATGGTTCTGCATGACCTAGCCACTGCTGGGGGTTTTCTTCTATAACGTTGTCCTTGTGAAAACTTTTGTGAAATTAAAAAAAAAAAGGAGTTACAAATTTTATTCTGTTATTGGTTTGTTTATCTTTATTTTTATTGTTCTGTTTGTGGGTTTATTTATTTCCTTTTGCTTTTTTTTTCTCCCCTCCCCACCTCCCCTCCTCTCCCCTTCCTTCTTCTCCCCCTTCCTCCACTTTCTAAATTGCTCAGTGCAATGAGGCTGTCCTGCTGCTACCGCTAGACCCCTTAGAGTTTGTTTTGGTGTTCTTGGGGTTGGGGTTGGGTAATCTGGGGGGAACTTCTCTCCATCTGGCTTGCCTTTCAATCTGCACGTGGCCTCCCTGCCCACCTTGGTACCTTGCTCCAAGTCCAAAAGCATTTTCCCATCAAGAAACCCAGCTTCCTCCACCTCCCCCCATTACCATCACCCCAACCAAGTACCCGTCAGTCTGTCCACATCTCTGTGTTTATCTTGGCAAGACCAACTAAATCCAGTGATAATGCCAAGTGATAAACTTTTCTGGAAAACATTTGCAGCTCTTCCACTTGGCAAACCTGCTTCTTGGTGAATAGTTTGCCCTCCTTTCGATTTAAACCAGGAGGATTATTAATGGTTAAAAAAAAAAAAAAATTGGTCTTCTTGAAGTTGGATCAGAATGACTCCCAAATTAAAGCCGTTCAGCTATATGTATCGACCCAATAGCCCATACCCAGTTATCTGGGGGTTGATGATTCAGCCTCTGTATTACCTGGGTCTCTTCTCCCACCTGCCTTTCAGACATTTGTGAAATCCCAACCAGAGACTGGGCAGATAGAGAGAAGTAAATCCAAAATGCGTTTTCTATACAATCTGTTAGCAGCTATGATGAGATGATCTTGTGATGGGAATGGAGTGGGAACAGACTGACTTGCAGTGAAATTTGGGGATGTTCTCTGGACTTCTACAATTGAAAGCTAATTGTACTTGGCTAATGATATATTCAGTGATGAAAAAGGTATCATTATTACTTCTGTTTTTTATGAGTCCAAACTACTATATTGTTCTTTCCTCAGTTGAATGAAGACTCTCTTCCATTGTTTTATATGTGACTCCCAAACTTCTCATCCTTCTTTCAGGTTCTCTTGGGAAGGAGGTATTCAAGGTTTTCATGTGATACCTCTCCTCTTCCCCCTCCCCACCCAAAAAATAAGTAGGTCAGGGTGGAAAGTTAAAGGTTATTTGAAGAGAAAGTATGTGTACTTAAAGAGAACAACAGCCAGAAACTCAATTATCTGCACCATTCTAAAAGAGAAGCAATTTGTAAGCCATTCAGTTCAATTTGTTTTAGGCTTTGAAAGGGGTAAAGCTTAAGTAAATGGATAGACCAGGAGGCCCAGTGAAACCTCAGCTTCAACACTCAGGTGATCATGAAATCAACATCCCTAATGGCTGCTACCCAGGCCCCTTCCTGAAGCCAGTTCAAACGGATGGAGAGAGACTTGGACCCTTACAGTGACATTTCTACCGCGATTAGGAGAGGTTTCAAATTCTGAGTTTGTTTAGTGACTAAGTAGTGTCCAACTCTTTTGTGACTCCACGGACTGTAGCCTGCCAGTCTCCTCAGTCCATGGATTTCCCAGGCCAGAATACTGGAGTGGGTAGCCATTTCTTTCTCCAGGGGATCTTCCAGACCCAGGGATCGAACCCAGGTCTCCTGCATTGCAAGCAGATTCTTTACCATCTGAGCCACCAGGGAAGACCATACAGGCTATGACCCAGAACCCTATTCTCAATATGTGCTCAATAAGTATTTTTGAAATAAACTGATCTTAAATATTGTTATATCTTTAGTCATTCGATAAATTATCTTCACCTCCTTGGCTTATCTTACAAAAATCCAAGGAATGCCTGGAGGTGTTTCATAGTGCAATCATGCCGTTGGCACTTTCTTGGGCTGAGTACACAGCTTCTGAGAGAAGGGAACAGTCCTGTAAGTTCAGTGAGAGGAGAGACATGACTGTGCCTTCTGCCAACATCATCAAGATCCCAGATGACCAGAAAAACCTTTTGACTGGCTCCTCTTCAGCATGGGAAAAGCTGAAAGGTGTCTGTATCCCAATAGAGACAATTAAATCAACCTGCCAGGTTTCTATAGCAACAGGCTCCTGAAGGAGAAAGAAGAGGGTGCAGAAACTTCAGGGACTGCAGAAGTCAAGACAGGGTAAAAAAAAAAAAAAAAAAAAATCAGTGTCTCAATCAGCTTCTTTCAGCCCATCACTGCTTTGCCATAAGGTGAAGTAGATGTGGGCACCTGTCACTAACCTCGTAGACTATGTCCCACCAGGAGGTTGTACATCCATCACCTAGGGAGGTAAGAGGGATTATTCCCCTGCCACTTGAAAGGGAGGAGTGAAAGTCAGTCGTTATGGAGTGTCAGGAGGGAGCAGTTGTTCTGCTTAAGGAACGGCAGCATCAGACTTACAGTTAAAAGGGGTCACACCGGACAACTGCAAAGGAGCAAGACAGCTTTTATAAGGGAAAATTACTCTGATTCTATTGCAGTTTTCCTTTCGAGCCATACTTTATCCATGGGAAGGAGAGGAGACAGTAGGGGTGGGTGGGGTCCACTGGGGCCTTGGGGTCTGCTGGGCAGAGGGTGAAGGCCAGACTAGCTCTCAGAAGCTCTCACACAGTATTACCTTTGAAGGATTGAGCTCTTTGTTAGCTCTTACTGTTCTCAATTATTATCTCTATCCAAATGGAATCTTTCCCTTTCAAACCCTTTCTGTTTCAACCTCAGCTAGTGGTATAGCAAGAAAAGGCCCAATTATTCCACATACCTTTGCTGTATCATCATCTCCCCTTTCATGTGCTCTTCTCCTGGGAGTGTTGAGAGAAAAGGCCAGATCCCACAGCACTGACAACCCACAGCTGGCCGAAAACCCAGCAGTTACGTCAGCCCAGATCACGAGCCGCTCTCTGCCATAGCCCACTCCTCTGGGATCCGTCATGGCTGGAGGAAGTCCTGACCCTTATTCTAGACCTTCAAATGTCAGTGATGAAAGTAGCAACGGAAGACACAGATGGCTTGCAGGTGGGGTAGGGCACCTCCCAAGTTGAAAGCCAATATTTCAAAGACACAAGCACCCCTGAATGCTGTCACCCCTTCCTTTCCTCCTCTTCCTAAGGAGGGATATCCAGTCAAATCCTTCACCATCTCTGCTGCACAATCCCCAGTCTTCTGGGCAGCACCCAGGTTTACACACCTCAGTTCTCCACCCCTAGTTCACATTGTAATCACACACTGTAATCTCCACCCCTGTAATCACACCAAGTATCACCTATTCTTATGTCCTTTGGCACTGAGAGTACTCATATTCATGCTAACCTTATGCATGGTTAACTAACCATAACTAAAAACTAACACCCTCCAAGTGCTTACCGTGAGTCAGACATTCTTCTAAGCACTGTATGTATATTAACTCATTAAGTTCTCCAGACAACCTCAGATGTAGATGCAGTTAGTATTTCCATCTGAAAGATACAGAATTCAAGGGACAGATTTGTTCGAAGTCACTCAGCCAGGAAATACCAGACAGGTGTTTAAAACTAAAGTCCATGAACTTTATGCTATAATGCCCCCTAATGTTACCAATAATACTGATAGCCTTAACAGCTCCCATTGACGTATCATGTATGTAGATAAGTGCTTCATGGACACTAACCCTTTCATCCAAACAACATCATTAGAAAGATCATTAGCCTCATTTTACAGAAGAGAAACTGAAGTTAAGATAAGTTATGTAACAACCCACTCAGAGCCAGGAATTAGTATGTGAGAGAGCCAGACGCCCTTGGCCTTACCTACGGTCCTCTGCCATCTCCTTGGTTGCAGTGGATGGCTTGTGGCCTGTCTGGTCTTGATAGGTGATGCCTCCCAATGGCAGGGTCATGACTCTTTGCAGTTATTTTCTGAGTTTGATCTATCAGCCTACTTGTCACAGACTGAAATGCCACTTCTTCCTTGACTTGAGGCACGTCACACATTCTACTCACAGTGATGACACCATGTACCACATCTTCAAGACCTTATTAACAAATGAATTTCTTTTTCTTTGGCAGGGAGGAGGGCCTCAAAACCAGATCCATTGCCCTTCTCATTCTAGGGATAAAAATAAAGCCCCCAGAAATCTTTCTGGCTTGTGGGATATGACAGGAAGAGGAGACCAGCTCAGGGCTTTGGATTGACCTTGGACCACTCCAGCACTCTCTTGAATTCCTTGCCTGAGTACTCTTCCTTATGGCCAGTTTTGTAAGCACCCAGTGATGCAGCTCCTTCTTTGGAAGGCAAAGTTCGATAACCCAAAGTGTCATTGTCGTAGCAAGGCTCTCTCCATTGGAGCAGAATGACTGGCAGTCATTAAAGTGTGGTTCCTATCAAGCCTTTTGGGAGAAGCACCTTTGCCCCTACCCATTTTAGCATTCATCTGTTTCCATTTCTTCAACATCTTATCTAACCAAGTCTCCAACAACACAGCTGTTTATATCTTACAAGGCACCTGAATTAAAAAGCCTGTTTCTCAGGCTCATCACCAGGATATGCTTTAAAACAACTCCTTTCTGTGCAGAAGCTGAATGGCCAACACAGGGATGACTCTGCTTAGATTATTTTTATGGCAAGAAATGTAAAAGGAAAGAGAGAAAGGCACTTAAATGGGGAAATAATGCTCTCTTTCTTACAGACAGCAGAAGGAAATTGATACTCTCTCTGCCGTGAAAGGTCAAAATGCCAACTTTGAGTTGAACTGTAAAGACTAAATTCTGAACAATTATTCTCTGCACCAGTTGTAAAAATTTCAGCAAATTGCAGCTGTCTTAGGTCTTTCACCCAGAAGACCTACTCGTTTCCATCAGCAGAGTTCACTCTCCCTTCCAACCTGGCATGTCCAACCTAGCACTAAATCCTTTTGCAAAATCAGTCCACAGAAGGGTACAGCCAAAACCAAGGGCAGCTCAGGCAAACAGCACAGACACTGGGTTCAGCTCTTTGAAAATCATCCTTACACACAAACCACTGGAAAAAGTCAGAGTTTGAAATTGTTTCATCGGCCTGGCAATGCTTTTAAAACATGATAACCATCATACTTTACTCCTCTCTGAAAGGTTAGTTTAATCGTAGATCACAAAAAAATTGGTTTCCACAAATGCGTAATGGTTCATCTATGTCTCACTTGAACTAAATGGTTTTTTAAATGGAGCTGAAATTATTTTGATGTGTACACAGTCCCGGATTTCTATACAACCTTTTTTAACCAGCCCATCAGGAACCTTGCCTCTAAAGCCTCATTAATAATTCAGATGTGCTGATGACTTTAAAAGATCTATGGAATTGAAGCTTAGGAGAAAAAAAAAAAAAACTCTGCTTGACAAAAAGATAAATGAATGTAGAAAGAAGCTGTAGGAGTCTGGCAAGCTGTAGATCATCTCAGAACAGATTGTAACTTTATCATTCTGTCAGGGGGAATAATTTAAAGCACTTAATCAGTTAGCTTCACTGTGAGGATGTAGCATTATGAATTCCTATCGTCCAATCTGTTCAAATCAAAGTGAACTTAATTATAATAGGTGAGAGAGCCAGTGCAGAAAGGAGAGCGGGGTGGAGAATGATGCAAGAGGCAGGAAGTTTCCTGAGGAGGGGGTACACCGAGCTGCTGAACAAAGGGTAGTGAGTGAGCTTTCTCCAGGCTCAACTTAGTTTAGTGTCTACACTGGGGACCCAGGGCCCTGGACACAGCAAGAGGAAGCATGGACCAAGGAGAGACAAGCAGAGTGGTCAGGAGCTGATCGTAGGTGTCGGACCCATAGATCATTAGTCATACAGGGACACATACGCATGGTCCTCTATCAGGATCAAGCCAGGTGAGCAATTTTGTTAACATATCCAGCCAGGACCACTGACAAGGCAGTTATGAATTGTTCTGAAAGACAGAAGAGGAGGCCAGAGAGGCCATCGTCTCTATAGCAGTGGGCGTGCTTGAAAGCTTTTTCCTTTTTCTTTGCTTTTCCTAAAAGCCACTAAAATGAGGCATATGATTCTCAAGTTAGAATGCACGGTTTGCCCCGGTTACTTTGTATCTATACACGTGGCTGATTTCCCAGAATATTCCAGTGCAAAAAGAGGTAGGGATAAGGGCTGAGTCTTGTGAAATAGCACTAACTGCCGGGAGGATGCTAGGCCATTTCATCCTCACCCCAGCCTCTGAATGCCCTGACTCAGCATTCTCTTCAGTCATCTTTGGACCTAGGGTGAGAATGAAATGCCAAGGCTCTGTCAAGCTCCCTTGTTGACAGCTTGGGTGAGTATAGTCAGTTAAGATAGTGCCACTAGGAATTCTTTTCATAACTCCATACCAACAGAGAGTTTTATTGAAATTAAAGCCATCTCAAAAGCCTTTTAAAACATTGGTTGCTAATCTAATGTTTCACCCTCACTGGCCAGCAAAAATCTGTGGACTTACTTTAAGACTCCCAAAACTGGCTTCAAAAGAAATAAAGGAGTGTTGTAATTGAGATATACCTTTAAGTGAGCTTGTACAAGCAAAACCAGTTAAAGGCTGGGAGGAGGAAACCCTGCAGCGGATTCTTGATCTCAGTCTGTGGAAGGGACAGTGACCCTTCATCTCCACTCAAATCAATGGATGCACAAGTCTTTCTTTAGGTGCAACACCCATGCCTAATTCTTGTTATATTCGTCATCTCCTCACCACCAAAGCTTTTCAGGCCACCAAAGGAACCCCAGAGAACACTGCCAGAGTTAATCTTCCAACCCCTCTTTATTCTCTGAAGTCCACCCCTGGTGCCTCCAGGTCCCAATAGCCCGTTGGTTCGTCACTTGCTACAGAGGTATGTTTCAGGTTCTGGGGTTCTCCCTACACTTACCGTCTCTTTTAGCAACTACTCACTGTCAGCTTCTCTTGATTACCTTTTTGCATTTTTCAATGAACTTTCCAAAATCTTTGGCCTAGGACTAATTAAGCTTCTAATTTCTCCTTCTTGTTCTCTATCCGTTTTGCCCTTTAGCAGAAAAGAAATGGTTTACAGATGAACCGGATAATGCCTATCCCAGAAACATTCAAATCAAGCCCATGAGTACCCACATGGCTAACCAGATCAACCAATATAAATCCACAAGCAGCTTGATTCCACCAATCAGAGAAGTTGAAGATGAATGTTGACTCCCAGGAGACCAGAACTATTTTTTTTAAAGCCTGACAAACTTCATAAATGGTGACGTGACTTTTCTTCCTCTTAACATGCTGAATCACTGGTGGAAATGTTAGGATAAGCAAGAATTGCAAGAAAAATAGACAGATCTTTCTCCTTGTCTGCCTTGAATATTGCTTCCATGTATTTTGGAAAAGAAAATGATTTCATTTATAAATGAACATACTAAAATAGTCCTGTATAGCCTCTAGCATTTTAAATATTTTTATTTATTAGAAAGAAAATATATATTTTTTCTTTTTTTCTCATTGTCAAATATCTTCCCTATGTCTAACAATGCAAAATCAAAATGCCTAAGTGGCCAGACTCCTTAATGCATATTTCTCTTCTTTATCTCTTTCTTTGAGGAGAGTGATGGTCACCACCACAATTAATTGTAATTAAGGATACTGGATTATTAAGACAATTTTAAAATGACCCAATAATGTAAACATGTATTTTAGTAAATTAAAAAAAAAAAAAGACAAAAGGGGGCAGGTGAATTTCCTGGATGGATGTGTATTTTGGCTACACTGACACCAGCTCTTAATAAATGGAAACACTTATTTTCACTTTCAAAAGTCATATTTTTGTAGTTTTAGTTTTCATCCTGTATTTCTTATCCTTTTGTTCATATATTTAAAGGGAAGACCTTCTTGCAGCTTTTCTACAAATGCCAGATCGGGTTTACCCTGTCAACTAACAATACCAGAAGGGTTGTGAGCATGCCTGGGATGTGGAAGTTGAGGGCCAGATGCACAGAAGACATTTCTCTGTTTGTTGTCCCAATGGCGGGGATTCCTACATGCTGTTATGCTTCTCATTTCATACCTCCAAACCAACCAAGCAAGTAATTTCAACTTTGGTAAGGTCTGGTGGACTCTCTCCCCATCTCCCAGGTCCAGGGCTTTTAGCCTGAAAGTTTGTAAACATCAATTAATAGTTCTACTTAACAATAGGATGGGATAACACGTATATGCGATGCACTGAGTTTTTGTGTAAAAGCCAGAAAAGTTTTGTGATCGAGGAGACGACTTTTGCCCAGATCTAAATTTTGCAGGCTTTCCTTTAGTTGCTGGGACAAAACACAGAAACTTGTTACAGCAACCTAAAAATAACAACACAAGGACAGCTACGGATACACTTAATACAGGCTATTAGAAAAGGCCTTTGAAAATTACCAGCGATGAAATTTTGTGTATCAGCCACTTCAAACTGTGGTCAAAAAAGATTTCTCTAGCCATCAGACACAATTCTGACGTGTCTGAGCTCTGGTGTTTGCATGCTCAGTGTCACAGCATCCCAGCAATCATTCCATTCCAAACGATTTTCAACTTCGAAATGATAAGTCTTTGATAGAATCATCAGGGTCTCTGGAGCAGCATGAGTATGATTTTTATTTTCTTAAAAATGTTAATTGTGGACACTCAAAAAAAACAAAACAAAACAAAACACTAACTAACCAAAATATCCCCCCAAAGTCCCATGCTATCTCTTCCATTAGGCCATGACCCCGTGGTACATAGTATGTTACTGCAAATCAGATCAGAGCCAAGCTATGAAACCATCATGGTAACATGTCCACTAAGTACTCCAATTACCACCATAGGCAAAATGAGCTTCCAACTCTGTCCGGTCCCTGCAGAGCCAATGTCGTGTTTCCACCTTGTAGGCGTCGTCCTGAAGTGACTTGTCAGACTGTGGTTACCCTGTCGTCACATTTTGTAGAAATAGTTCTATAAAAGTATTGTGAATATACTGTATGTCCAATTGGATTGTTTAAAAACTACTTATAACCAATCACTAGTCTACTCAGCAGACTAAAATGACGTCAGCAGTCTCTATTCAGGCTTATACACATTTCTTGGTTTCCAACAGAAGTTAAATGGGTTTGTGGGGGTGGATCCCTTGCTAAGATTTGACAACTTTTCTGAAAGCTAGGACTTCTTCTATTATACATAATAATTTTGCATTGGGGTCACCTTCGTGTACATTCTTAGTACATTAACCCACGCTCTTCTTTCCTTCATGAACCCTAGTAGGTTACTGATAACTTGATAACCATTTCTGAATTTGTCTTAACTATTTGGTCTCCTCTGGCAGGCAGTGATGGCCACCACCTAAATGTCCTTCCATTAGAGAATGTTAGGCCACAATGTCCTATGCCCACTGCCCTCTCTTCCCCATCTCTCCAAACCGAGGCACAGTGGAAACGCAAGTACAAACTCCATGCTCTTTACAGCTAGAGGTTTGAATATAAACTTTTTTTTTTTAATCAAAATGGCAAAGATAGTTTCCTAAAGCCAAGGGCTCCCCTTCAGTTGGCAAGAATCCATTTCCTTCTAAGGTAGAGCAAAGTCATGCTGTTTTGCCTTTGTTCATAATGAATTGTTAGGGGCCAGAAAACACAGCTATGCATTTTTTTTAAAAAAGGAAATCTATAAAATGGCTGGTTGTTGGCTCCTCTGGCAAAAACTCATACCTGGTAGATGGAAAGTGAAATGAAAACAGAAACAAGATCAGAAGATCATTGAAGGGCTTGGAGGAATGCCAGAGCTTCCTGGTTTGTTTCTATTTGGTGAGCTCTCTGGCCTGGAGGAAGTCCTTACCAACCCTCTGACAGACCCCTCTTCCTGGCTACATTCAGCATAGACCACTGATGGCTATCATTGGTGTAGTCTGTGTTATAAGGTTCTGATGTCTCATCCCACTTTAGGATTCCAGAAAAGCCATTTTCCTAAATTAATAACTCAAGTGCTTTGGGAATCAGACTCTCCAACAAGCTATTGCAAAAGCAGAAAGCACCTACTTATCAAAGCATCATCATCATCTTTTTCCTTAAGATAACTCATAGTTTCATCTGAGCAATTTTGTATCTTAAAATAGCCTTGAGCCAAGATAAAACACCTTCAGTAAAAGTGGTTGTCACTAAGGCATACAGGGAACACCCAGAACCTCTTTCCTTCCAAAGCCTGGGCCATCTTATGATGTACTTTGTAAAAAATTTAATTGAGGACTTTAAACAAACAGGGAATTAGAACTGTTTGTTTAGGGTTAGAAGGGAAGAAAGTGAGAAAGCAATAACATTGGGGATGTTTTCATGTCTAAAAGCAAAAGAATCCAAGTTTCCTACTTACGTTTTAATTATGATGGTTCAACAAGCTACATCTGCAGATAACTAGCTCTACACTTAGCAAATGTTCTTGAAACTCTCTGAGTCTCAGTGACCTCATTTGTAAATGAAAGTGATTCATCTAGATGACTCCTAAGGTCCTTTTCAGATCCGAGAGGATGTGATCTGAGTTAAAAGTGGGAGCATGGAGAAAACCCCGTTCTGTCCGTCCTGCAGCATTGCCCAAGCAGGGCTCCTGAGGGTGGCGCCCCTTCCGCTCTGGGCACATGGTAGTTAGATTTGTTCCTCTGCTTTACATTTCGGAATCTCTTTAGGGTCAAAATACAAATTTCAAAATTTAAAGTCACCTGAGTCACTTTGATGTGATTTTTCTGTGTATTCCTAGGATTTTCTTCTCAATTTCATCCCAGCCTGCCTTTTTTATTGGCTCAATTTCCATCAATCCCTTCCTCTCTAACCCATATCTCCAATATGTAGTTAGAGGCTCACAGCTCCCAGATTCTGGATATGAATCCAGGCACTAGGAAGTTGCTAGTCTGTTACTAGTCTTACTTCTCACTTCATTTCCTGTCCTCTGTTTATTTGATTTTTTTTCCCCTCTCATTAGTAAACCAGCTATTTCTTTGCCACATTTCTAACATTTATCTACCATTTTTCTTTGTCAAAAAGAATCTCAGTTTAAAAAAAAAGAAGGGACGAAAGAAGGCAGAGGGGTAGAAAGAGAGAAAAAAATACAAACCAACTGGGATATGAGTCACCCTACCTTATAAGTGACTAAACCAGTCATTCAAATTGGACACGGTACTCCACTGCAGAATCTGTCCATTCTCTATGGAAGTGGAGGGAAACTAAGATGAGACTTCAGAGAAGGCACTAGAAACTAACTTGTCTTCAGGGCCAAGCTAAGATGTTGAGGCTTCATCTAGAAAGTCATGGAAAGTCACTAAGTGTTTTAAACAAAGAGTGATGAATTGAACTTGTGCAAAAATGAACCTGTGCATTTTTAGATCATATGTTTTGAGAAGTCACTTCTTCCTGGAAGTCATCAAGGGCAGATATGCTGAACATTTTCTCAGCAGCATGGAGTTCTCAAAGTCAGAGCGTCCAACTCAAACAAACTCCAAGTGAAAACTCAGCATGTGAAATCCTACCTTCCTCAAATAAGTGTTACTGATACTCATAGCTGTAGAAGCTCCGCTGGCAGTACAGAGGTTGGTTTGAGGGCTGGGGGTTGGGGCAATGGTTGTGAACCTAGAAATGATCCTTTGTGAAAGGAACACTTAATTTGGACCTCAATACAAGAAACTTGTGGAGGAACAGAAAAGAATGCAGGCAGCTGAGGACTGTTGTATTAATTAGTTCAAAGTGGAAGAAGCTGAGCGTTATCTATATAGGCAGGTCTGGCAGTCGAAAGGCATGGAGGAAAATGGAGCTGGGAAGAGGGTCACAGCAGGTCCTGTGGGATCTGGACATCAGAAGCACAGAGATATGTACACAGTGTGGCTGGGTCTCTAAAGGAGGAAGGATGAGTGTGGAGGGGTTTTCGAAGGCAGCAGAATGTGGCAAGGGCAACTGTACTTTTACGGGCTAAAAGGAAAAAAAAAAAGTAGAAGCTGCTGGGAAAGGAGATCTCAGCTACTCCAGAATCAGCAAAAGGGGAACTAATAGAGATGGAAACGTTAAGAGAAAGGGAGGGTGGGTCATATATGAGGCTGGAGATGGAGGAGACGGTGACTTGGAAGTAAGAAGTAAAAGGACTCAGTTGAAGAGGACAGGGACGTTGCGTGTTTGCTGTGGAGTTTGTCAGGGTGCCTGGCTCTGGCAGGCAGTCGGGTTGTGCTCTGTGTTACTTCGGATGCCGTAGGGAGCTTGCACAGGACTTTTAGGCCACTGGAACTCTTCCCAGAGAAGGACCCAAAGGGAGGGATCCTGAGGTGTGCTTTCCCTGTTGCCTCCCTGTGCTTGTCGTTCCACTGTCCCCTGTTCCCACATCCTGGTGGCTTTGGTTTCCGCGTTGCTGAAAAAGAAGCGACAGTCTTGCCTCAGTGGCTTTTCTGGACATACAGCAAGAGGAGAGAGGGTTTTTGACTCGGTGAAACCAACCTTAATTTCTAGGTAGATATCAAATTTAAAAAGCTTTCCTTTGGTCTGTTTATCCCCTTGAGGATGTCGGTGTTTCTTCTCCTCCACCTTGCTATTTGGCAGAGCAGGGACAGAAGTGACTCCGAAGGTCTTCAGTGGGCCTGCCTTGGGAAGCATGCCTGGGCCCGCTGCTCAGAATCTTAGATGGAAATGTACGCACGGCACCGACACGTGCCTGCCAGAGCAAACGGAGCGGCTGTCAGCTGGGATTCAGGGTCAGTGTGAGAAGGCAGCCAACAAGTAGGGGAGCCCCACCGAGGTTGACGGAGCCCCATTTCCAAAGCACCCCATCCCCCCACCCCAGAGCAGCCTGCCCCCTCCCTGCCTTCCACTGAGTACAGCCTGACACATTCGACCAGAACTGCAACATTTCAAACATAAACCAAGGTCTGCCTGGAAATCCTCATTAAAAACGTTCCATTCCCAGGTGGCACAATCACATCCTGCGTAAAACTTCTGGCTCACATCCCACCCCCCAGATGCTGAAAAGAAACCGTCCCTTACTTAACACCAAAACCTACACTCAATGTTTCTTCAGGGGATAAAGAAAAAAAGAAAAGTATGCTTACACAGAGGTCAGCCTACTTGTTCATTAAGGAAAAAGAGCGTGGCTTATTCATCTGTCTTTCAAATGTTTGACCGTTGGCATGATGATGTTGATGGCGGATTACTAGGACCTAACCAAATCGGAGGAGAGATTAAATGCTGGTGCTCTGAAATGATCTACCCTGTCATCTGTAACAACCAGTGATAACTCTCTTGTCTTGTAAAAAGGGTTTGTACATAACTTGTACATGGTTTCATTTTGTATTTTTCGCAGATTAAAAATTTATGTATTTGTGTTCTAAATCGGTGAGCGTGCCTTTTGTCTCCAGCACCCACACTTCATGGGCGGGGTCGGGGAGGGGAGAGTGGAGTCTGAGGGTCCCCATCAGGCTGCTGTGCCTCTCTCTGGTGACGGCAGAGGTGTGGACTGATTGGAGCCATGGGAATGCCCTTCCATTGCCTTTGCATGTGAAGCTCCCTCCCTGCACCTCCCAGGAGACTGTCAGTAGGTACCAGCCCAAGACAGCAACGCATGGCAGAGGAGAGGAAGAGCCTCTGTCATTAGACGTGGTGCCTAGGAGCCATCCCTCCAGCGCCACACCATGGCCAGAGGGCACACACGCTCCTGCGGAAACCTTGAGCATGCAGGTTGCTAAAGAGATAGACAGCTTTTAGGTAGCCCATGGGAAGCCAGAACATATGTGTCTTCAGCCACTTGTACCCAAGCTAGTTACTCTTTTCCTCATACCTGCACAGCAAAACAGTGCTCCTTTCCCATGCATTTGGCATATCCAGACAACCATCAGACGTTTTCACTCATCCCACCCCATGCTCACCCCCACAGAGCAATCGATGAAACTATCACAAGGCAAAAAAAAACCAGAAAAAAAAAATCTCTTAAAACTTGATGCTGTGGTCTCTGAGCCGTGATTTCAATCATCTTCAGAATACGAAGTCTGAACTGTTTTAGGGAGACTGGACTCCCAAATTTAAGGCTGATCTAGCCTGGAGGAAGAGGAGGAGCTGAGAATGGAGAAAAGCCACCCAAGTTGTATGTATGTAACGGGCATGATGACTGGCACTTAATGTATTCGAGAGATGAGTTCATTTGTTTATGAGCTGTATTTACTGAATAGTGATTATGTTTACATTCGTCTACTGGGAGCTGGCGATACAACAGTGAGTAGCATCATGACTCCAGTCTCCAGTCTGGGGAGGAATAGAACCAGCAAACCAACAGGAAATAGTCCCATATTAAAAATTAACCTATAGGGGTTAGTATGGTACGCCAATGGGAAGGCATGAGAGAAGCATTTAGCCATTTCAAGAACGGTCGGCCAATTAACCGATACTTTGAGAAACAAATCCGTTTTCCATAAGCCAATACTAGCCCAAACTGGAACTCATTTCCAGCAAAAGCAGGTTCACCTGTCAGAGTGTGCCAATTCCTGACAGCCTTTGGATTCTGGTTTCTCAACTTGCCTTCTCCAACATTTGCTAACAAATCTGAACGTTGTTGGGGAATGTAATTGCAGAGCATATGGTTCTCATTAGTTCGGCAAACTTCACTGCCAAATTCGGCTCCAAAGAAGGAGTCTGCGTAAAGGATGAAGTATGGGGAAGAGATCGACAGTGATGGAGAAAGCAAATGAAAGTGAAGAGACAGTGAGTTACAGGATAGCAGGCTTGGCATACACAGCACAATGAATGTGGAGCGTATTTTTTTATTTGTTGAGAAAACAATATATGTGAATTTGTGTTAAAATCTCCCTGTAGCAAAAATCAAAGTAGACCTTTCACCAGAATCAATGTTAACTGCTTTGCCACGTCAGATGAGATAGATTCTGCCTGGAAGAAAAACTGGGGGTGAGATGGGGAAACAGAATAGGGTGCGAAAGGAAATAAAGCATGAATGATATCAAAATGTAAATATGGGCTCAGGACTATTTTAAATGTTAATGGATCGGGCCTCTGAGAGAAGAAACAGGATCTTATGCTTACTAACCTTTCATGTTCAAAGAGTCTGAAAATGTAGGCTAAGAATCAGAGATAAGAGGTCCACCGAGACCTGGAAAGAATGATTGGACAAGGTGGGGGCGCTGGGTATCGCCAGGCAGAAGACAGTTGCCCTGCCCAGGCCAGCTTCTGAAAACTGTGAAAGGAGGAGACAGGGCTGTGCCTGCCCCAAACTCACCATAGCCGTTCACCATAGCTTGACCTGTGCCATCCAAGAGCTAAAGTGGGGATCTTCTCACTGCCCACCTCACGCTCCCACTTTTCAGTCTGTTGAATTGCCTCACTCATACCTAACAGACAGGTCTGTTTTGTAAATAATCTTTCTTTAAATTTTAAATTATAGTTGATTTAAAATGTTTCAGGTGCATAGCAAATGGTTCAGGTATACCTCTATAGATCGATATGTGGCTATTCTTTTTTGAGTTATTTTCCGTTACAGGTTATTGCGACATATTGAACGTAATTCCCTATGCTATAGAGTAGCTCCTTGTTGTATATCTAGTTTATATATAGTAAGGTGCATCTTTTAATCTCACATTTCTAATTTATCCCTTCCCACTCTTTGGTAACCAAAAGTTTGTTTCCTAGATCAATGAGTCCATTTCTAATTAAACAGATTTTTATAAAAAGCAATTTACCTTAATCACTTCTTTCAAAAAGTAACTAACTTTGTAGGATCAACAATCTCTTTCTGGTCCTTCTGTTTCTTTGGTTAACATGCTCTTTACCTCAGGGGCATGCTACGATAACAAGCACACATGTTTCAGCTGGCTTGGGAACTACTAGTAATGTCAGCTGATGAAGGCCGAGGAGCAGCCGGCAGGCGTAAAATGCCACTGCAATGCAGGGAGCGGGGAGTGTGCTCACAGGAGGAGGGAGAGCCAGCGGCAGCTAACCCAGCTGGGTGATGAGTACTACTTGGTTCAGAAGGTTTCCATCTCTGCTTTTTGGCTGCACCCTGTGGCACGTGGGATCTTAGGTCCCTGACCAGGGATCGAACCCATGGGTCTTAACCACTGGACCACCAGGGAAGTCCCAAGAAGATTTTTAACAGAAACAGTTGCAGATTTCTATGAATGAGAGATGAGTTAAATGAAGGTATTCATCCATTCGGTGAAGTAGTGGACACTCAGGACAAAGGGTGAAGTACATTCATGTTTATCAGAGGTTGGCAAATGGTATCACAAAGACCTGAGGCCTATTTGTAAATCAGTTTTATTGGAACATAGTAATACCTTTTCATTATGTATCATCTCTAGCTGATTTCCTGCCATAAACGGTAGAGATGAGTAATTTCATCAGAGACTGTATGGCATGTAAAGTCTAAATTATTTACTATCTTATCTTTTACAGAAAAAGTTTACTGACTCCTGGCCCATACTACATACAGGGAGAAAATATAATGTATAGAAGGACTCCATTACTGTTAACTGATTAGATATATTTATACATATATTAAAATTTGGAAGAAAATTAGCCCAAGCCATAAACAATGATCATGAAGGAAGGGCAGGAGGCAGAGGGGGAAAATTAAGAAATATTTGTATTTTTGGTAACCTGTTCCAAATATTCCAGGAAGAACGACTAGGAAAGCTATCTATTTTTTTTCAAAGACGAAATGTTTGTTGTGGGCCTTGGTGAGCTACAAATACAGTGACAAAAGATATTTATGACTTTGTATTTAGTATTTTTTCTTGTGACATTAAATGGATTCATTGTTTTAATTCATAGTTTTTATTGTTGTTTTTCTTACATAGAGATCCATATGCATTTTGGTTTATTGACCAGATATTCAGTGACTTTCCTAAATTTACTTATCAATTCTAATAATTTGGTTTTATTCTTGCATGTCCTATGTACACAATCCCAATTCTATCTAGCAACATGGAAGTAGTATTTATTTTCAACTATTATACTTCTATTACTTTTTTTTTGCCTCATTGCTTTAGTGAAAACCTCTTAGGATAGTGTTTTAACAGAAAAGATGTAGTGAGCATGGCTATGTTGTTCCAATATCAGGGAGTATAGGTATCACATTTTCTTATCCATTCATCTATTGATGGACGTTTAGGTTGCTTGCATACCTTGGGCTTCCCTAGTGCTTCAGAAAGTAAAGAATCTGCCTGCAAACAGGAGACTTGGGTTCAATCCCTGGGTCAGGAAGATCCTCTGGAGAAGGGAATGGCTACCCACTCCAGTATTCTTGCCTGGAGAACTCCACAGACAGAATTCCACTGCGGGCTACAGTCCATGAGGTTGCAAAGAGTAGGACACGACTGAGCACACAACACTAATACACTGGCAACTGTGAATAATGCTGCTATGAACATTGGAGTGATTGTTATTGCTGGCTTTCTTTTAACTTCCATTTGCATGAAATACCTTTTTCCATCCCCTCACGTTCAGTCTGTGTGTCTCTAGATCTGAAGTGAGTCTCCTGTAGGCAGCATATGTTTGTATCTGTACCCATTCAGGCACTCTGTATCTTTTGGGTTGAGCATTTCGTCCATTTACGTTTAAGTTAATTACTGATATGTATACTCTATTACCATTTTGTTCATTGCTGTGGACTTGCTTTTGTAGGTCTTTTTATTTTTCCCCCTTCTTTGATTCTCTTCTCTTATGATTTGATGACTATATTTAATGCTACGTTTGGATTCCTTTTTCTTTTTTGTGTGTGTATCTATTATAGATTTTTGGTTTGTGGTTACCATGAGGTTTTTGTACAGCAGTCATATATATCCATGACAGTTTAAAATTTCTGATCTCTTAATTTTAAATTAAGAGGTTGGTTTATGGACCCTGCTTCATGGGGATGCTGCTAGCTGCTGGTTATTGGGGCCTGGTCACAAGGCAGAACCACAGGGAGCCCAGGGCTAGTGCTGGCTCACTGGTGGGCCAGGTGAGGGTCCAGAAAACTCCAGGGCTGTTGCCCCCACACTGGTAAGTGAAGCCAGGTCCTAGATTCAAGCCAGAGTACTGGCAGGCAGAGCTAGGTCCCGGAGTCTGGTTACAGAGTGCAGTGGTCCCAGAGCTGGTGTCAGATCTCTACTGGGGGGACGGCGGGGCTAGCTTCTGATACAGTTGAGTACAGGGTCTAGGGGTTATCCTAAGGTTGTGTTGGCCTGTTAGCAGACAGGGCCAAGGCCCAGCTGGTCACAAGGTAGGGTATGGCCTGATGGGGAAAGTATGGCTTTCTTGTATCGGTGTCTGCCTCCTGGTGGGAAGGCTGAGGGATGGAGCTGTGTCCTGGCGCCCTGGTGGGCAGGGACGTGTCTTGAATCAGGTCTAGAAATAGCTACAGCCTATCTGCTTGTGCATAGGCCATGTCCCTGCCCAGTTTGTTGTGAGGCATCCCAGCAGTGGTGGGCGGGGCTGGGTCTCAGAGGTAATAAGCAAGAGGGAGGAGCCCAAGATAGCATACCAGCACCAGTTTCCTCACGTTAGGAGGAGCTCCCAGATGTGGTTGCCACCAGAGACTGTGTCCCCAGCATGAGACTCAGCCCCCTACCTCACCACCCTGCCTCTCCAGGAGGCAGACCAGCAGGTAGGTCTGGACCAGGTTCCTATTAAATTACTGCTTTTGCCCTGGGTCTGGGTGTGTGTGAAGTTTTGTGTGTGCCCTTTAAGAATGAAGTATCTATTTCCCCCAGTCCTGTGGGGCTCCCAAAGTGAAGCCACACAGGCCTTCAAAACCAGATTTCCAAAAATAAAAACAAATTTCCTGGGGGCTTGTCTTCCTGGTGCAGGACCCCCAGGCTGGGGAGCCTCTTGTGCAGCTCAGAACTGTCATTCTTGTGAGATAATTTCTGCACTAAAATATTCTCCAGTTTGTGATCATCTACCGCAGGGTGGCGGGGGCGGCGGTGGTGGTTTAGTCACTAAGTCATGTCTGACCCTTTGCAACCCCATGGACTGTAGCTCTCCCTGCCAGGCTCCTCTGTCCAGGGTATTTCCCAGCCAGGAATACTGGAGTAGGTTGCCATTTCCTCCTTCAAGGGATCTTCCCAACCCAGGGATCGAAACTGCATCTCCTGCACTGGCCGGCAGACTCTACCACTGAGGAGTCCGATGGGAATTGATTTTATCGTGAGCCTACCCCTCCTACCACAAGATTGGCTGTGAGACAGTGACTATTAAAACTGGGTGATGGATACATAAGGTTTATTATACAGTTCTGTTCCTTTTTTATATGTTTGAAATTCTCTGTAAAAACAATTTTTTTTTGACAACACCAAGTTTTAGTAATGGTTTGGAGTAACTAATACTCATAGAAGCTATTAAGTCAGGTAACTGGTACACTTTTTGGTAGAAATATAGCAGTCTCAGGCTTCCCTGATAGCTCAGTTGGTAAAGAATCTGCCTGCAATGCAAGAGACTCTGGTTCGATTCCTGGGTTGGGAAGATCCACTGGAGAAGGGATAGGCTACTCACTTCAGTATTCTTGGGCTTCCCTTGTGGCTCAGATGGTAAAGAATCTGCCTGCAATGTGGAAGACCTGGGTTCGATCCATGTGTTGGGAAGATCCCCTGGAGAAGGGAAAGGCTAGCCGCTCCAGCGTTCTGGCCTGGAGAATACAGTCGCAAAGAGTCAGACCTAGCTGAGTGACTTTCACTTTTGGGCTTCCCCGGATAGCTCAAATGGCAAAGAATCTGCCTGCAATGCAGGAGATCCAGGTTTGATCCCTGGGTCGGGAAGATACCCTGGAGAAGGAAATGGTAACGCCCTCCAGTATTCTTGCCTGGAGAATCCCGTGGACAGAGGAGCCTGATGGGCTACAGTCCATGGGGTCACAGACAAGACTGAGCGACCAACACTTTCACTTTCATAGCAGGCTCAAGTATGTTTGAAGATGAACATAATGTACCACAAATCAATTCCTCTTCTGCATATATATTGTAGAGGTACTGTCAAAGATGGAGGATACAAGGAGGCAGGCAAAATACTTTCAGAGCAGCACGCTTTTGCATGTGAAAAAAGATGGAAGCACTACAAACGTCCATCAACAGGAAACTGGACAGATTATGGTACATTCATCAAATATATTTCAATACAGCCGTAAAAGTTAATGAACTATAACTACATAAATTAACTTTGACAACTCACAGACACAATTTTGAGGTGACAAAGAAAAAGGAAAAAAGCAAATTTTAGAAGAACCCATATATTTTATACAAAGTTTTAAACATATTTAACAATGCTATGCTCACATATAAAGGATTCACCTAAAAAGGATTAATTGCAGATTGCATAAAATTATAATGAAATGCAAACGAATGGCTGGCGCTGAATGTTGAATAGTAGCTACCGGTAGAGGAGGGAGGAAACATGTTTTGGAAATATACGACATGGGCTTCAAATATATTGGAACTACATTAAGTGTTATGCTTGGTTTTACACATTACACACGTGTTTATTTTAACTTATATCATTTTTTGGTCTGAAGTTTAAAATTTTAAAAATGTCAAAGTGTGTGAAGGCATAATGAAGGAATAAAATAAAGGTTATGAGCTTGGTAGACTATGAGCGTAAAAGAGGAAACAGACCCAGCCAAGGTGCTCATAGGAAGCTCCCTGATAAGGAGACCATTGTGCTGAGTCTTGAAGGATGAAAATAAAAAGAATGCATTCTTCTGTGAAGCAGAAACAGAAAGAATATTCACAGTAAGATGTGCCATTTTTTTTTCTTGGGCCAGCAGGCTAAATCAAGGAACCTGACTTTGTTTTTTTTCTTTTTACAGCAGAGGAGCTAAGAGTGATTTTTATAGTTTAATGGTTACATTTTAAGTAGCTACATAAGTTTTTAAATACTGTTCTCAGTTTTGCCTCAGTAAACCCTAAAATATTTGCTATCTGGTACTTTTAAGAGAAAGATTTCCCAGGTGGCACAGTGGTAAAGAATATGCATGCCAGTTCAGGACATGCAAGAGACACGGGTTCAATCCCTGGATCAGGAATGTCTCCTGGAGGAGGAATGGCTACCCCTTCCAGTGTTTTTGGCCGGAGAACCCCACGGACAGAGGAGCCTGGTGGGCCACAGTCCAAGGGGTTGCAAAGAGCTGGAACGGCTAAACACCACATACACACTTGAAGAGAACGCTTGTTAATCCCTGAAGCTTTTTTTTTTTTTGAAGTATTGTTGATTGACAGCATTAAGTGAGTTTCAGGTATACAGCATAGTGATTTAATATTTTTGCAGATTATACTCCTTTTAAGGTTATTACAAGATAATGGCTCTAATACTCTGTGCTATACAGTATATACTGTTGCTTATCAACACTTGAAACTTTAAATGCTGTTTCCTAGTAATTCTTGGTGTATCTTCCTGATTCTGAGACAGAAACAGAAAACACTCTTAGTTATAAAACTTCATATGGTCTTAAGGGAGTAAGGCAGGTTTGGATTAGTTGCAAAGGACAGAAATAGAACTAAGACAACCTTAAACCTTAAACCTTGAACTATTTGCTTATGGGTCTGAAAGTCCAGGGTTAATGTCTTCAGGTGGAATGTAATTCACATAATCGGATGGTGTCGAGAATTTTGTCTCTGTGTCTCTAGACTCCTCTTTCCTCTGGGTTGACTTTATTAACAGGTAACCTCTCCCACTGTGATGGAAAAATGGCCAACATCAGCTCCAGGCTTATAATTGAGTAGCTGTGCAACTTGTCATTCATGATTGTTCCAAGAAAAGTCTGAGGGCACATATTCCTTATCCTGTTCACCCCTGGATCGGGAGCTAGAGTGTCTCCTTGGATAACAGGGTCCCAAAGAGCAAGAAAATTGCAAGACTTTTCCACAAGAAGCAAGAATGGATTCAGATGACCCTCAGTGCTGGTTGGCAGACACTGTATTTCTTTACCCCATAGCGATTCCACTGTCCTCCCCCTCCTGCCTCAAGATCCCAAGGCTGATGATAAACTGATTTTCCTGTTCTTTGGGTATAATACATTCTTCATACACTTCCTATCTAGTCTGCTTACTTTTTGTTGCACAAAGATTTTGGATTAACTCTGTTTTGCTTTCACTGTGAAGCTTTGACTTCACATTTGCCTTGTAACTCAATGACTTTCTTGCTTTGATTTCTTAACTCTCTTGAAACTTCAACTCTTTAATATGTTTCTCCTTTTCTATCCATACTAAAAAATTAGTGGGAATTATAATACATGCACCCAAACCTCAAATGAACTGATAATTTGAAACACCTATACTATGAATTAACTTTATTTTGCCAGTGTTCAACATAACTTTAAAAGTTTCAGATGGTAATCCACTTCTTTAGCCAATTTTACCAAAGACCAGTTTGTACCTAGCAGTAGGAATAGAGAAAGAAAAGAAAGAGGTGAGGAAATAGAAATATTCTGCCACTTTATAGTGAAATCTGGCTAAAGACTATTGACCTAAAACAAATAGACTGCTGGTTATTTCTCCAGCAAAAAATAAAATGGGTTTATCTGGGATCGGTAAGGGATAACAATTGAGGGTCTGCAATCATGGCAAGTCAAGAACAAGTCCCCAGTGAAAATAAAAAGAACTTCTTTTTAAAAAGGGGAAGAGGAAGTTGAGAGAGTCCATTGGAGGAACTGAGAGTTTGAAGTCTAGTGGCTTTTCACTGGCTGAGTTGTGGCAGTTTCTCATTGGCTGAGCTCTTGCCAGGCAAGCAGCAGCAGCATTTCTTCTTTCAGCTGGACTCTTCTGTCATTGTAGGATGTGAGAGTTTCCCCTTCTGGCCTCCTAACTTTTTTTTTTTTTTTTTCTATAACACTATTTTATTAATTTATTTTAAATTATTTTTATTGGAGTATAGTTATTTTACAATGTCATGTTTCTACCATACAGCAAAGTGAATCAGCTATTTGTATACATATATCCACTCTTTTGGGGATTTCCTTCCCATTTAGGTCACAACAGAACACTGAATACAGCTCCCTGAGCTACACAGTAGGTTCTTGCCAGTTATCTACTGCTGACTATTTTAACTGAGGTTTCTGCTTATTTTTATAAGGCACATGTCCTCAGTTCTAGATAATGGAATGAGCGTGCTCAACCTTCACTATTGTCATTAATATGCCATCTGATTAGACCACACAGTCTCCCATGCAGGGAACTGGCATGGGAAAAATCCTCAGGTCCTGGTACTCTTGCTTAAAGCAGGAATTCAATCTAAATAACAAGTTTGTTAGAAAAAAAAAAGACATTGCACATAAGTACTGACTATCTTTGGCATCACGTTTGGAGAAGAGATGTAGGAGTTTCAGGAAACTCCCATTTGAATGGAGGCCCACTAGTTGTGGCTACAGAACCTACCATTAGACAGCCAGCTCCAAGGAATATCTGCCAGCAGCTCTCTTCCCAGCCTCTGACACAACCACCCCAGCCTCAGGTCATATTCCCCACTCCTGAATGTTTCTCAGCTACATAGGCTCACGGCATGGATTCAATCCTCCATCTCTGGCACTGGAACTACCTCCCCATCAATGGGACATCCAGGCCTTCCCCTGTACAATGTTCTAATCAGGAGCCAGGTGTCCCCGTCCTGGCCATAGTGGCCTGTGTGATTGGACCAATTTCATCCCCTCTAACTCATCACTACGTGCACTGTATTTCCCTCTTCCCACACTGACGCCAGGTCACATCGTCCACCGAGTACAGCACAGCCAGGAAGGCAGCTGGGTAATCCATAACCAAACTGCCTGGATTTGAATCCTGCTTTGCCGTCCATGAGCTATTGGCCTCTGTTTCACCTCTGTTCCTCAGTTTCCCTGTCTGAACAAAATACGGATAATAAGTACCTCCAATCATCATTATGGACATTGTGTGAGTTAATATTGGTAGCCTTGCTTAACACAGTATCATGCACGTCATGCTATACGTGATGATCAAAATCACAGCCCAGCAAATGCTGTCTTCTTTAGACATAGCCGTTAGTTTCTAAGCCAGCACATCTGCCTTTCCAAAGCCAGAAATGGAAAGCTGTCAAGGATAACGACAGGCAGAAGAGGACCTGTGCAAAAGGGAAACCTGGAAGGGACCGATCAAAAGGGCACACACATCCCATCCCAGGAACTAGCCTTGAATCCATGCTAGCTCCTGTGAAGCCAGGATCTAAAACCTTGATCTCCAGAAATGGAGACAGAACCAAAAGAAGAGGGAGCACAGACCTCCAGCTAGAGAATTAATAAGCTCTGTCCATTAAAAAAAAAAATCAGGCAGAAGTGCCTAGCTGAAGCTACTGAGACACTTCCTGAAGGAAGGTGGCTGACTTTTTATCAGATATGTCACTTGGTGAAATAATTGCTGGCAATAATGGTGCAATAGCAGTCTGCTCAGAGTACTATTTATCCACGTCTGTTCTATCTTTCAACTTCAAAGTGACCGCTGCCTCACAGAGCATGTCAAAATGACACCACTGTTGTTAATGACAGTGGCTTAACGCAACACACAGAAGTCAAGTGATTTCTCTAGACAGGCAAAAGAAGAAATAATCTTCCATGGAAAATCAAGACTTGTGTGTGTATGCATATCCTGAAGCTCCATTTTAATTTGCAGTTTGGGGAGATGGAGCTGGATTGCAGATTTATTCACCTTCAGGAAACACTAGAATATGAAGAAGGTAGGGAGAGATGAAACATGGATGAATAAAACCAATAAAGAGATTACAGAAAGGGGATGGGGTTTTTTGTTTGTTTGTTTGTTTTACCAGTAATTTGTCCCCATATTGCTGGTGACTAGATTTCCTTGTTATATCAGGAGAAGCAGGGAATCAATTGTGAGTAGAACACTGTCATTTACCTCTGTTCTGCTTCAGCAACCTACTTGTACCACCATACCTTTATCTGACCATCTCCTTTCACCTCTCCTGTCATTCACTGCAGGAAAGTGGCACTGGGACATCACAGCATCCTTAAATCCTTCAACTTTGGATAAGACTCCCCATTAATCATTTCATTTCTG
Organism: Capricornis sumatraensis; assembly: GCF_032405125.1. Classification (NCBI taxonomy): domain Eukaryota; kingdom Metazoa; phylum Chordata; class Mammalia; order Artiodactyla; family Bovidae; genus Capricornis; species Capricornis sumatraensis. The sequence goes on from NC_091078.1 coordinate 12,804,667, forward strand.
CAAGTACTTCTGCCATAACTGTGTGGTTAACGTGGTTCCGTCAAATCAGCTGCACCCTCTTACTCTCCGTAGGCTTGTCGTTGTCTTCACCTTTTGCTCCTGTAAATTTCACGTATTCTGAATCAACATAGTCTCCCTTCTTTTGGGTTCTATCTCCAAGCTCATGTTAAGAAGCTGGTAATCGTGATGATGGGCTACTTTACATGCTTTAGTTCACCTGAGCCCACGTTCTTAATCCATTTGCTCATGTCTGGTCAGTTTCTTTTCATAGTTCCATAACAGTCCTTTGTAAAGTTCAGTGTGCATAATAATAGCCAATTGAGGCATTTTTGAAAATCCATATGTCGGTTATTTAAGATCAGCAGAGAATTGCGATTCAGGGTCGGCAACCATGGCAAGCCACGTGCAAGTCCTTGCATGGCAAGGGAAGAGCACTTTTACAGAGGGGAACAGGAAGTTGGGAAGTCTATAGTAAATAAAAGAGCTCCTGGCTTTTGATTGGCTGACTTCTTGCCAGGCATCTTTTTTCTTCCTGTTGGGCTCTGCTAACCTCACAGGGTATGAGAGCTTCTCTCTCTTGACTCTAATTGAGGTTTCTGTTTGTTTGTTTTTACATTTCCCCCTTTCTTGTTTTTTTAATTTATTTTTTAATTGGAGGAAGATTACCATGTTGTATTGGTTTCAGCCATACAACAACATGAGTCGGCCATATTATACATATATCACCTCCCTCTTGAGCCTCCTTCTCCCCCTCTCCCCCATACCACCCCTTTAGGTGGTCACAGAGCACCAGGCTGTGATGGGCTTCTTGTTTTATACAGCTACTTCTTACCAGCTTCTCCATTGGTCCAATTCCTTCCTTCTCCGACTATGTCCACAAATCCATTCTCTAAATCTGCATCTTCATTTCTTCCTTGCAAATGGGTTCATCAATTCCATTTTTCTAGATCCTGAAAGGTTGTTGCTATGAGCCCTGAATGACACCGGGATTCTTGGTCTCTGGAGGAAACGAATTCTATCCAGGGCCAGTGACGAGGCTTGATTGCTCAGAGCTTCTGTGCAATAAAGTCTTATAAAAGTACAAAAGAGATTTAGAAAGCTTCTGACATAGACATCAGAAGGGAGCAGAAAGAGTTCCCCCCTTGCTAGTTTATAGCAAGAAGTTATATACCTATTAGCAAGCTGTTAATTAAGACAGGAAGTATCTCAAAACTGAGAGAGTGGCACCAGACCCCTCACCCACAACACACATTTTGAGATAGCATTTGCATAAAGTAAATCATCCAGAGCCATAAAACAATTAACATGAATCTTGAAGAAAGGCAGCTTTCCAAGCAAATATGTAGTTTCATTAACATAGCTTAAGAAAAACATTTCCATATGAAAAACACAGTGGTTAGCTCAAGGTTTGAGAAAATTAAGTTCTGGTGGAACCAGGTGTAGTTGTAGCAACACAGAATTTTAAGAACCAACCTTTCAATTTTGTATAGAGAAGGGGGAAAAAATATCTGACACTTGAGGTTTGTTTCCTCCTACCGCTTAAGAGAGAGAGGGGAACACTTGCAGTCCATTTCCTCCACTTGGGGACCCCTAGCCTTCCTGCCTGCTACCCTCTCAATTCCATATATATTTGTTAATATATGATATTTGTTTTTCTCTTTATGACGTACTTCACTCTGGGCTTTCCTTGTGGCTCAGCTGGTAAAGAATCCGTCTGCAATGTGAGAGACCTGGGTTTGATCCCTGGGTTGGGAAAATCCCCTGGAGGAGGGAAAGGCTACCCACTCCAGTATTCTGGCCTGGAGAATTCCATGGACTGTACAGTCCATGAGGTCTCAATGAGTCGGACACGGCTGAGCGACTTTCACTTCACTTAACTCTGTATAGCAGGCTCTAGGTTCATCCACCTCACTAGAAATGACTCAAATTCATTCTTTTTTATGGTTGATTAATATTCCATTGTAAATACGTACCACATCTTATTTATCCCTCCATCTGCCAATGGACATCTGGGTTGCTTTCATGTCCTAGCTATTGTAAATAGTGCTGCTATGAACATTGGGGTACATGTGTATTTTTCAATGATGGTTTTCTCAAGCATTTTCCCCTTTTAATCAAGATTTTTCTAAAAGCATTGTAACGGGGAGTCAGTTTATCCAATTTCAGTAGTTCCTCAATGCCAGAAAGGACCTTTCATTAGTGTAGTGTCTCACATTGCAGGGAAAGTGTATAGATCGGAAAACTATTGAGGTCACATTTGAGTGACAAGACAGGGGAAGAGGGGAAAATGTCAGGCATTTTTTATTATAGACGTTGGAGATCAACGAAGTGTTACATCATTGTCAAAAATTTGGTGGCAAACTTCCAACTGGCCTGGCCTGGATATCTTGGGAAAGCTGTCTCCTCAGATGTCATCTGCTCAGCCCTGGGAAATCTGTACCTTTAGGTCACTGCACGGTGTGCAGGCCAGTCAGGGTTTGGTGTGGTCTTGAAGTGTGCTATGTGAATCCCAGAGTCTGTTCCTTGTAGTTTGATGGCCTAAGGGTTCATTAACAGTCCCTGATAGAGGCCTCTCCAGCAAGATTGAGGAGAGTTAATTCTGGAGTTGCTTTTCCAATAGACAAAACCTCCAGGATGCAAGGTGTTATGCTTAAGCTCTTGGTCTACACAGAGTGCGCTGTGAAAAGATTGCTCTACCAAAGCATGGTTATTTTTTTCTCCATCTCCTCCCTAATCAAGCAACATCTCTTGTATAACAGGTGATGATTGATTATACTTATTATTTTTTAAACTTTTTTTTTATATTGGAGTATAGCTGATTACCAATGTTTTGATAGTTTCAGGTGAACTTCAAAACACCTCAGCCATACATATACATGTATCCATTCTCTCCTAAACTCCTCTCCCACCCAGGCTGCCATATAACATTGAGCAGAGTTCTCTGTGCTACACAGGAAATCCTTGCTGGTTATTCGGTTAAAATACAGCAGTGTGTACACATAGATCCCAAACTTTCTAACTATCCTATCCCCTCACCATTGCCCCCTCGTAACCATAAATTCATTCTCTGTCTGTTTCTCTCTGGTAAATAAATTCATTTGCATAGTTTCTTTTTAGTTCCACATATAAGGGCTATCATACACTATTTCTTTTTCTCTGACTCCACTATGATAGGTATGGTTATTTTTAATAGAAGCGATTAGGCCTTTATACTGTTGTAGTATCTCTCCTTTTATAAGTTATGGATCAAAAGAAGAATGAACCAAGTGTATTGAGCATCCTATGACTGTCTCAAACAGTGAGAGTTTGAGTTCCAAAAGGGGTAAATCTGAGATTTAGAAGGACCAATGGCACTGTTTTGGGGGTTAGGTATTTGGAGGGCCTCTACAAACTGTTCCCATAGAGTCTTAATAATACCTTTAGTGCAATAGAATAAACCAGAGGTTTGAGGGTGGGAAGCACAATAAAAGTGCTATAAAGTTGGGCAAATAGTACAGACTTTTCCAAGAACCTGGCTAATAAAATGAATTCCTTGATCACTGTGAAGTTCAGAGGAGTTCCACAGGTAAGGATCATTTCTTCCATAAGGACTTTATTTATCAAAGAGCCAGTAGCCTGTCTGCAAGGAAGGTCTTCAGTCTAGACAGTGACTAAACTATATTTATGTACATGAGATTGAGGGAGTTGTAGGAAATCCATTTGCCAGACTTCAAACGGCCACATGTCTGAGAGTAGTACCAACTTCCCTGAGCTGAGGAACCACAGAGGTAAGGACCTTTTGTGGCCATGGTAGTGTTTCCCCATCAATATTGATTTGTGAATTCTGTGATTTTGTCCATAGACTGGTGGTTAATTAATGCATGTGCAGTGATGAGAAGTGGGGATTTTAGTCTCTGGCAGGACTGGGTTGGGTTAGGATTAAACTAGAGCTTGCTCTTTTTATCAAACCAACAATTGTCAAATTTCCATTCTTGTTTTTGTTGAATTTCTATTCTTGTTCCATCCTGGGACCAGTTGTTTGGCTTCTCTAGCTAGTTTTCTAAAATATAATTTGAGGAAAGATCCCCCTGAACCATGACAGAGGTTTAGCTGCTGGAGATCCCTTTTATTGGCAGCATTCCTTGAGGAAATACTACCAAGGTGAGTTCCTTCAGTTCCCAGAGAGTCAAGTGTAGAATGCCCTGGTACCCTAATAGCAAAAGTGACATGGAAAAGTTTTGCATCCAATGATTCCCGAACGTAGGGGCAGTGCTAAATTTCATTTCTGTGGGAAATAAGGAAGCAACACTGCTTCTACAATATTCCAAAATCATAAGCTACTTGAAAAGCATATCTACTATTTGTATAAATCTGGCAGTTTTGTCCTTGGCTTTAAGCCCTTGTAAGAGTGTACAATTCAGTGCTGTGATGACCTAGAGGGGTCAGATGGTGGGTGAAGGGAGGCTCAAGAGGGAGGAGATATTTGTATATACACAGAGCCGATTCACTTTGTTGTGCAGCAGAAGCTAACGCACAGCAATTATATTCCAATAATAAAATTTTAAAAATACCGAGTGACTCAAATGGTAAAGAATCTGCCTGCAATGAGACTTGGGTCTGATCCCTGGGTCAGGAAGATTCCCTGGAGAAGGGCGTGGCCACCCACTCCAGTATTCTTGCCTGGAGAATTTCATGGACAGAGGAGCCTGGTGGGCTATAGTCCATGGGGTCGCACAGAGTTGGACACAACTGAGCAACTAAAAAATACTAAGGGAACCAGTAGGGTGGCAAGGCTAATAAACTATCCTTAAGTACTTAAAGGCAAGGGGGTTAAAAAAAAATAGAAACAGAATGTTAGAATAAGATACAGAGGTTAGGTATAAAACTGATCAATTTTTTTTTTTTTTAAAGGAGTGTGTAAATCAGCCTTTTGGGCTGAAGGGCTTCCCTGGTGGCTCAGACAGTAAAGAGTCTGCCTGTAACGTGGGAGATCTGGGTTTGATGCCTGGGTTGGGAAGATCCCCTACACCCACGCCAGTATTCTCACCTGGAGAATTCCCATGGACAGAAGTGTGCAGCAGGCTACAGTCCATGAGGTAGCAAAGAGTCAGACATGACCAAGTGACTCGGCCCAGCACAGCCATAGGTACAGATGCTGCCTAACAGCATCAAAAGAAGTTGCAATCGCATACCTGGTACAATATTTGCCATTGTCGCCTTTTCAATAAGAACCATCAGTGAGCCAGGAGAAGCCAGTTTACTCAGAGGAACTTCCTGTAGGTCAAAACGAGGAGTCAGGAGGTGATCTGTCAGTGGTAAGCAGTCATGAGGAAGTTAGTTAGTGATGGAGGGGAGAAGAGTAACATGGTTAATGACACCATAATAGAAAAGGATTATGTGAGGAGCAGTTAACAAAAGGATTTCATAGGTAACGAGGGGGCTGACTGAGAGATGTTGAGTGTGATGAGAATTCAGGAGGGCTTCCACTACATGAGGTACAACATGGTTAAAGGGGATCCCACCACAATTTCTTGGAGGTCTTAATCAAAAGGGCCCTGGTCATCATGGTTCTATGGCAAGGGCAGTGTCCCAGTGCCACAGAGTCCAGTTCCTGACTACAATATCATATCGGTTGATGGTGGTCCCTGTGTTTTTAGGTGAGTACCATGAGAGCTTTTCCATCCTTTTCATATACAAAAGGAAAAATGGAATCTGATAATTGCCATGCCCAAGAGCAGGTGGGTTCATCAAACCCTCTTTTAAGGCCTAGAAAGCTATGTTGTCCAGTTTTCCCCATCAAATTGGGTCAGGGTTGCTGCCTAGTCACCCAGTCGTGTCCAACCCCAACTGCAACATGCGAGCCCTCCCTGTCCCTCACCATCCCCTGGAGTTTTCCCAAGTTCATATCCATTACATCAGTAATGCCATCCAGCCATCTTATCCTCTGATGCCCTCTTCTCCTGCCCTCAATCTTTCCCAGTATCAGGTTCTCTCCAATGAGTTGGCTCTTTGCATCAGGTGACCAAGATATTGGAGCTTCAGCTTCAGCATCAGTCCTTCGAGTGAGTATTCAGGGTTGATTTCCTGTAAGACCGACTGGTTGGATCTCCTTACTGTCCAAGGGACTCTCAAGAGTCTTCTCTAGCACCACAGTTCAAAGGCATCAATTCTTTGGCGCTCTGCTTTATTTATGGTCCAGCTCTCACAACCATACGTGACCTCTGGAAAGACCATAGCCTTGATTATACGGACCTTTTCAGCAAAGTGATGTCTCTGTTTCTCAACACACTGTTTGTCATAGCTTGTCATGGTTGATATTGTTGTTATTGTTTAGTAAAAACATAGCAAGTTTTGGCCATAAGAGAGAAATCTGGGATCCAATTTTGGCAATAACCAAATAGCCCAGGAAAATTTCATAGTTGACATTCAGTTGTGGGTTTTGGGAAATTTAAGACATCATGAAGACTATCTGGACCTAGATGTATCTCTAACTCTGATGGCAGATGCCCTAAATAGCAAACCAGCATTAACGCAGACTGAAAATTTTCTTTGGTGACTATATCTCTCTAAGGCAAAAAGTTTTAACAAGTGGGCACTGTCTTCCTGTGAGGAGGCTTGAGAAGTAGAGCAAAGAAGCAAATCATCCATTTATAGCAACAAAATAGAGCCTCTAGGGAGCTTTATATTGTCCTGATTGGCCTTTAGGATTTGTGAGAAATACAAAGGACTCTCAGTAAAACCCTGAGGCATTACTGTCCAGATGAATTTTTTTCTCTCAAATGAAGGCAAACGGTATTTTTGAGCTGCATCACCTGGAATATTAAAGAATGCATTGCATAGATCAATTATAGTAAAAAATGTACTTCCAGCAGGAATGGACGCCGGTGACACAGGAGTGTAAGAGACAGCAGGGTGTCCAGGACGGCAGTGTGGCTTAGTGCTCAGAGATCCTTGACAGACCTCCACCCTTGGCCATCGGTGTTCTCACCAGTAAAATAGGGTGTTACAAGGGAAAATGAGACCTTGAGCCTTGTAGTCTCCTGTTATGGACCTTATCCCTTGAAGGCTTCTTTACTCATTGGTTATTGATTAATCCTCAGAAGAAGGTTTGAGGGATCTAATTTGAATCGTGATGGGATTCACACTGTGAATTTTGCCAATGTCCTCGGAAATTTTGCCCTTAAGGAATGTGGTACCTGATTTGATAAGGGACAAATTGTCAGTGTTTTCAGAATCAGATCTAGTACCGTCCAAGATGGAACAAATAAAAGATGTCAAAGGGTCATTTAATTCATGTGGTTGGTCAGTTGTGTCCAACTCTTTGTGACCCCGCAGACTGTAGCCCACCAGGATTCTCTGTCTATGGAATTTTCCAGGCAAGAGTACTGAATTGAGTAGCTATTCCCTTCTCCAGGGAATCGAGCTCAGGTCTCCTGCGTTGCAGGCCACCAAGTTCTGGAATAGTTTCCTCTTTTGAGAGAAGGAAATTCTGGCATGGTACTTCTCTAAGAGATCTCAGCTTAATTAAATCATGGGCACTGAAGAACAAAAGAGAAAAAGTTGTGTATCTCTTAAAGGATCTAAATAAAATGGGATAGGCTCAAAGACAGGAACCTCTTGAAGCACAATGGAGATCCCACCATTTGAACTGTTTTTTTTAACTCAAAGGCAGGAACTGCTTTATAATAGTGGAGTTGAGCACCAAGTTGTGGCTCTGGTGTCAGTTAGGACTGGAATAGACTCACTCCCATCCTGGAGAAGTGTTTCCCCAAACCAATTAAGAGGAAGGATTGAGAGGAGCCTTGTACTTCCTCGGAATCCTAGCATTAGAATTGAGGGGCTGTTGGAAAGGCTGATTAGGATTTAAAATGGGTAGGCAACAAGGACCTACTGCATAGCACAGGGAACTCTGCTCAATATTATGGAAAACTCAATATTATGTGACAGCCTGGATGGAAGGGAGATTAGGGGAGAATGGATACAAGTATATTTATTTATGGCTGAGTCACTCTGCTGTGTATCTGAAACTATCACAATATTGTTAACAAGCTATACTCCATTATAAAATAATTTTTTTTTAAATGTTCATTAGAGGAGTGAAGGTGCCTGAAACACTAAAATTTGTAACAATCTCTTTCCCAATGTCCTGGTTCTTTGCAATAATAGCAGAAGCTATAAGGGTTTGGTTCTATTTGGGAAGCTTCATCTGCTAGAGTTGAAAAACCCAGAATGTTGGTGATCTTCCATTTGGGTGACCCATCTAGAGTGGGAGGGAGCTGGTTTGCCAAACTAAGTAAAATCTGGAATGGACATAGTTTACCATTCCATCCTGGTTCTTTTTAATGGAAGAGAATGTCTCAGTTCAGCCCAATAATAAGCATAGGTTGAAAGGTATGCAGGTAGAATCAACACCCGAAGGAAGACCAGAGTTTTCTTTAAAAATTGTCTACAGTTGTATTATAATAGTCATAAACAGGTTCATAAGATTTTTGTGTGCAAGCCTGAATTCTCTTCCAACAACAGGCTGTAGACAATTCTAGGGATTGCTTGATGAAGTCTCCTAGCAATTTCCTGGCCTTGATGACAGAAGTTAGTAAGCTAAACAGTCAAAATTCTAGCGATCTTCCAGGACTTTCCCAGTGATTTTCATCCAACACTGATCCCTGACTTCATCAATAGGCACATGAGCTAGCCAGTATAATTCAGAGAGACTAGGCTGATAAGTTTGACTATGTTAAGTCCCTAAACAAATCTATGAAAATATTCAGTTACTTTGGGAAAATCTTTGACTATGGCCCCCCATTCACCTTCAATCCAAGGAATATAAAAAATAAAGGGTTTAGCGTCTAGATCCTCAGAACGCTTTTTTAAAAATTGGACTATAATTGTCTTACAGTGTTGTGATAGATTCTGCTGTAAATAAAGTGAATCAGCTATATGTGTTCATAGATCCCCTCCTTCTTGGACCTCCCTCCTGCCTCTGTAGGTCATCACTGAGCTGAGCTCCCTGTATTCTGCAGCAGCTTCCCACTAGCTGGCTCTTTCACACACGGCAGCGTATACATGTCAGTGCCACTTTCCCAATTCACCCCACCCTCTCCTTCCCCCTCTGTGGCCACAGGTCCCTTCTCCACATCTGTGTCTCTTTTTTTGCCCTGCACATAGGTTCATCTGTACCTTTTTTAAAAAATAGATTCCACATTTATGCATAAATATATGTTATTTGCTTTTCTCTTCCTGACTTTCTTTACTCTGTATGACAGACTCCAAGTCCATCCATGTCTCAACAAATGACCCAGTTTCATTCCTATATATATGATATAGACACACCACACACACACACACACACACACACACACACCCCGTATCTTCTTTATTCATTCATCTGTTGATGGACATTTAGTTTGCTTCCATGCCTTGGCTATCGTAAATAGTGCTACAGTGAACCTTTGGGGTGTATGTATCCTTTTGAATTATGGGTTCTCAGAGTATATGCCCAGGAGTGGGATTACTAGATCCCACAGTAGTCTATTTTTAGTTTTTAAAGGCATCTCCATACTATTCTCCATAGTGGCTGTATCAATTTACATTCCCACCAACAGTGCAAGAGGGTTCCCTTTTCTCCAGAAGGCTTATTTTTAAAGGGATAGGGTCTAACAAGTTCAAAGGAAGAGGGAGTGGGGACAGTTTCAGAGGAAAGGGGAAGTTCTGATGAGAAAATTAGTGCAGGGGAATTTAGGGTACAGAGGATGCATAGGCAGGGAAGATGAAGATGGTTCCAGAGGTAGAGCCTGGCCATGGGGGCCCAGGAGAGTTACCAGATGGTGCTGGAGGCGGAACCTGAGACACACAAGCCAAGAAGAGGAGTCCGGGGCTTCAGGAGGCATTTTATTTTTCTTTAATTGTTTGTTTGCTTCAGTTAATCTTAAAATCTTACTCTATAGAAAGGCAATTTTAGGCTCTTGATAATGTTTGGAGTCCTCAAACTATCAATTAAAATAGGCATTCCACTCTGTTCTGGAAATGTTTTAATTATTGTAATCCAATTTGGTTTTAAGGAAATGAAGTTTGGGAATTTCAGAAGTTCCCCATAATGTTCATTGATATTCTAAATTGTTGTTGCTCAGGGTGGTCCGTTTATTTGGAACTGCACCTGAGGAAGGACTGTGGTTTTAAAGATTTTTTTAAAGACATTTTTTTAAAATGTCTTTATGTTTATTTTGGCTGTGCTGGGTCTTTGCTTTGCACACAGGCTTTCTGTAGTTGTGGTGCTTAGTTGCCCCACGGCATGTGGGATCTTCCTGGACCAGAGATGGAACCAGTGGTCCCTGAATTGCAAGGCAAATTCTTCATCACTGGGCCACCAGGGAAGCCCAGGGCTGCAGTTTATTTATTCGGGGCTGGGCTGTTGCTGGATCCTGGGCTTCTCTCTAGTCACTGTGAGTGGGGCCACTCCAGCTGTGGAGCTCGAGCTTCTCATCGCTGTGGCTCCTTTTGTCTCGGAGCGCAGGCTCTCGGGAGCACAGGCTTCACTTGTTGTGGCTCATGGCCTTCACAATCATGGCCCCCAGGCTCTAGAGCAGAGGTTCAATAGCTGTGGTGCACAGGGTTGGTTGCTCTCCAGCATGTGGGATCTTCCTGGACCAAGGATCGAACCTGTGTATCCTGCTTTGGCAGGTAGATTCTTTATCACTGAGCCAACACAGAAGTCTGAGTCTCTATAGGAGAGTTGCCCTGAAAGTATTTATATAATTGAAATTCCGTATCTCATAAATTTCTCTCCAGAGTAAAAGAGCAACTTTCAAATAGGGTTAGGGTTACAGCTTACAGCACAAACAGCTTAATTCCAACAGCTTGCAACTCAAACAGTCTGCAAGCTAACACCAGCCAGTTCTGAGGAAATAGCTTGGTCCTGGAGAAGCCAGGTCAAAGACTTTCAGCCAGGTTGCAGACAACAACCTCTGTTCTAAAGAAATGGACTGATGGCTTCTCAGCTTCCATTGAAATTTTTTTTGATTTTGAAATCCGACTGATGTGCCAAATGAATATTGCATACAGAACAAGACCTTAACCAGAAAGACCTTAAAATAGATCCTAAAAGAAGTCTGGAGAGCTTCAAATGCAAAGAGGGAATGAACTGGGATTCTGAAGAAAGACATACCTTCAAACTTCAGGGTTGGTGAGAAAATCAGTGAGTGACAATGGGCTCACTTGTGGATATTGTACCTGTTAGCTCACCAGCCTGGAGCCTTTGAGGGTCTTCTCTGTTCCTTGTACAGGCTGCCAAGATGTTAACTAAAAGCAAATAGACTGCCAGATATTTCTCCAACAAAGATGGATATATTGGGGATCAGCAAATAATTACAATTTGGCATCTGCAACCATGGTGAGCCATGATGAGCCATATCCAAGTCTTTGCAGGTCAAGAAAAGGAGAACTCTTTTATAGAGGGAAGGAGGAAGTTGAGGGGACCAGAGTAAAAGAGTTCATAGCTTTTCATCAACCAAGTGCCTGCCAGGAAAAAAGAGTCTTTCTTCTTCCTGCTGGGCCTCCCCTCTGGTCTCCTGATTCTATTTAATTGAGGTTTCTCTCTCTCTTTTTTAAAACAACATCACAAAATTGTTTATCGCATAGTTCAGTGCTTGGAACATAGAAGAGTCTCAACAACCAGTTCCTGAGTGAATGGATATGCCCTTAGAAGCTTTGCTGCTGCTTTCCTTTCTGCCTTGCTGGCACATCCTGCTGGGTGACGATGATATTGTGGGTCCCCCTTGGACATGATTTGGGAATTTTCACTTTCCCGTTATGTTTTCTACCTGGCACAATCATAGTCATTTTTCAAGCTCAGCTTAAATATCAGCTCTTCTGTTAAGCTTTCCTTGAGTTTGTAGATCAACTCTCTCTTCCCCGAGGAGTTAATCCTTTCCTTCCTTGTACTTCCACACCCCTTGGTGAATGCAGATTCCAAGTGCTTTAGCACTAAGGATTCATCATTTGGTATATGTATTATATCTTACTCTTTGATTACAAACTGAACTCCTTGAAAAGCCTTTGTTCTTTTGATTATAGCATCAGCATGCATAGGAAACACTGAATTTTTATTTGGTCTAGTTGGGTAGAGAACTTGAAAGCAAGAGGACTAAGAACTGTTAACTCAATTGCACACATTAAACAGGTATGCCTAGATTTCATTTTTAAGCAAAATAATAATAATAATGGTTTCCTTTCCAGGATGTTTGAATCATCTTTACTTAGTATTATTTCCTTCTTCTTAGGCTAATTTGTCCCAGACATCAGGAAAATCCAGGTCCTTGTTCCCCAGGAGTTTTTGAGAGGAAAGCAGGTTTCAAATCCATGGATTTCTTGCCTCCAAAACTTCCCACGTTCCAGTGAACAAACATAAATTTGAAGACCTTCTCTCCAAACCAAAGCAGTGATGTAGATCAAGTTGCGGGAGAATGGGAGACCAGCTGCAGAAGGTCAAGGGGATGTTGTCATCCTGCCACACAGAGCTTTAGAACACAGTGAGGTGCCAGGCCTGCAACTGTTCCCAAATATACCCGTTTGGTTACAGTATGTTACAGTTCCTGAAACCCAACACCTGCTCATTTTCTCAATGAGTGGCTGAAATACGTGCTCTAATATTTGAAGGTAAACACATTTCCCATCTGTTTGCACAAGGTTTCTGCAAAGACAAAGGAAAATTCTTATTGGCAAATTTCCTACTTCTAGCTCAAGATCATCCTGTCGCTTTACTACAATTTATGATCCTCTAGAAAAGTAAAACAAAAAAAAAAAACTGCAAAAAAAAGACAAATAACTCCAGAAATTTTAGAAATTTTTCTCAAGTTGTTGGCACTGAAAGACTCAACTGAAAGACTGTCCCACCATTCCTGAGGTAACCTAACTCCTAAAAGAATGCTATGTATAGCCCAGCTGGTCTCAACCCTCAAATGTGGAAGCTAATTATTGAAGTCACATTCTCCTTGATTTGAGATCTTTTAATGGACATCTAGAAGCTTGGCCATCACTTCACACCTGCCATAGTGTCAATCAGTTGGAGGAAAAAATTTTTTTATGTCAATCAAGAAGTCCTTCGGGATGTTGTAACCTGTTATGATGCATTACCCTTTGACCGCTGTGACTTAAAGGCTCTGGCACTAAAGAGCATGTGCCAGAAATAATTAGAAGCTAATCTTACTTAGCATCCACATATAAATGAAGCATTTTGTATGGGAGTGTTTATACTGTCTGAACAAGAAGGCTGAGAAGTCCATCTTCCTAGGTGCCACCATCAGCGTTACTATTAATTAAATGTAGTGAGTTGAGATTCAAAGTTGTTGCCCTCACACTGCAAATATTTAACACCCATGTGAGGACTATTATCCTGTATTAATGTCCTGCCACAAGTGTTAACAAGGCCAGTATTGCAAACTGACTAATTCTCAGTGCTCCTAGCACCCCGTGGTGAAAGAGATGGATTCTCCAGGAAACAGCCATTGTGGAAAACCGCGATATATGGGGCTGAGGCTGGCCTTACACATTTTAGTGGTTACAAAAATGTCTCCCCCACCCCTGGTGAGTTACAGCTCACTGAGGTGTGACGCTGAATCACCGTCTCTCTCCCAGTAACTGCTCTGTTGTGCCTGGGCTCAGGGGCATTCATCTGAATGACACCAACCTCAAAATCGGAATTTGGGCTTTCAATCTTGAGCACGTGATGTTTTTTCTTTATGGACCAGATTTCAGAGAGCTCCCCAGAAGAGAGAGAATCACCAACACACACCCAGCTTGCACTTGTTCACAACTTATCTTGCCCACTGCAACATCCTGTCCTTAGAATGACCTTACAGAAACAGGAGCGCTAGAGGGAATGGCTGCAAAGATAAGAGTGGCTGAGGAGTAAATAAAACAATAGGAAGGCAGCCGGGGGCCGCGGTGCCCAGACTGAACCAGAATAAAACAAATTCATTATACTGTAAATTGCTCATGCTATATGGAGTCTATTACAAGGAATTTGTGAGAACTGGGAAAGGGGGGTGGATTCCAACTATTTTCAGAGCCTATGGATCACCCTAACACCCCCACAGCCAAAGAAACCTAACTCCTGATGGATTGCTTGTGATTGAGGAAGGTGAGACGAGAGTAGGTAAATTAAACCCCCAGATAGCCCTATCTGCGGTGTGAAGCGTTTTACACATCTTTCTTCTACATTTGGGCTGAGGATGCGTGAGAATAATTTGCCATCCTCAGGGCCCAATACAGGGCCAGCCAGAAGGTCTCGTGCTCAGTATATTTCTGCTGACTTCCAAAGGATTGTCCTGAAGTGTGTTAAGCCACTTAGCACGTAGTAAGCACTCAGTAAATAGCAGTGATCCAGTAGCTGAACAACCGCTTCCTCCATTTAAACTTCCCCCCCTCCACCATGGACGTGTAATTCACATTACAAGATATGGGCTTTCTCATTCTCACACGACTATTTCATTTATTCATTCTGTTCACTCATTTAACAAACATTGGTAGAGCAGTTCCTATGTGCCAGGCTCTATCAGTCACAGGTTCTGGAGTCCTATAAAAGCTTTGGCATCAGAAGGATCTGGGTTCAAATCGCAGCTCTGTGAAATTAAGTTCCTTACTATCTCTGAGATTGTTTCCTCATATGCAAAATTAGCATGATAATTCCTCCCTTGAGATACTGTGAGGATTACAAGAGCTTGTGTAGGGAGATATTTGGTGGTGGTGAAGGTGATTTAGTCACTAAGTTGTGTACAACTCTTGCAACCCCATGGACGGCATCCCGCCAGGCTCCTCTGTCCATGGGATTTCCCAGGCAAGAGTACTGGAGTAGGTTGCTGTTTCCTAACACAAGTTAAGCTTTACAGATGTAGAAGCTTCAAGGCTCTCTGCCTAAATCCAGGCATCACTGTGACACTTACCCTGTTTTACACAGTCCTGGTTAATTATGTTTTCCTCTGAAATCAGCAGTACTTATTGTCTGTTCTATCAAGTTTAGGTCTTGGCTTTTTCATTTACTTGGTAGTCTTTCTTCCTTTGCCGGTTATTCCATGAATCTCTACCTTTGACTTTGCCCATGGAGAAATATAGTTGCACAGGAGCCCAGAGCAAATTAGGAGCTGGAGACTGAGTCCGGATGAAGATCAATGCAGGGGGAAAAACTCACTTCACAAAGTTAGAGTGAGGCCTGATGAAAGATGAATAGAATCCTTGGAGGGCAAAACCAATACAGTATTATAAAGTAAAATAAAGTAAAATTAAAAATACATAAATAAATAAATTTTTAAAAAAGAAAGAAAAGCAGAATGAAGCCCAGAAAGGAGAGGAAGAGGTGAGTTCCTGATGGCTATTCCAAAGAAAGGGGGCATATTCTACAGTGTGGGGAGTCCCCTAGAGCATGAAGACTCTGGGGGGGAAGTTGTGTGAAGGCGCTGGTTCATCACACCTGGATGGCGACAGAGTTCCCTTGTGGATTATGGGATGCTCAACATAGTTGGGGACCACCCGTAGAAATGTTTACCGTATTTCTTCGTCTCTAATCGTTAACTCTTGTAGGACATAAGCAACTTCAAGCCTCATTGGTGGCAGGCAAGTGTGCCGTAGACTGCCTCTGCACTTCCTGAAGCCGTTGGCTTGTCTGGATGTTTAGCCATAGGCTGGGATCCAAGGACATAATCGTAAGGAGTGGATGGATAAGAGAGAAAGAGTAGCAGGAAAGAGGCAGAAAGAGATGAGAAAGGGGCAATTATGGCCCCTGATTTTCAGTGTTACAGTTTTTAAAGTGAGATTCTAACCCTCTGAAATTGTGAGCAGTTTTATGTGGGCATTTCTTCTTCTTTTTTTTTTTAATCTCTAAGAAGAGGGTGGGGTGTCTGTGTGGTGTTTAGTCTCTAAGTTGTGTCCGATTCTTTGTGACGCCATAGATTGTAGCCTTCCAGGCTCATCTGTCCGTGGGGTTGCCAAGGCAAGAAACCTGGAGCGGGTTGCCATTTCCTCCTCCCAGGGATCTTTCTGACCCAGGGACTGAGCCCAAGTCTCCTGTGTCTCCTGCATTGGCAGGTGGATTCTTTACCACCAAGCCACCTGAACAGAGAATATAGGGCAATTCCACCCCTACCCCTACCAACTTCAGTAAGAGCAATTAAAAAAAATTTTTTTTTCATGTAGAGATAGTTTTAAATTCCACAAAAGTTGGAAAAATAACTAGGAAAAATGAAAAGTAGGATTATCTAGCTGAAAAGGGTCCCTTAGTTCTCTCGTATCCACTCCCACCATTGTAGGCAGGCATCCTGCAACAGGTGCCTTGCATCGACTCGGTGTCCGTGGCTTCATCATGGATTGCAGCCACATAACATACTTTACGCTTTACAGCTTTCCCTACTGATGACTCTATTTCTCGCTTCCCATTTTCATTCTTGCCATGTGGACAATTTAACTGACACTTAGAAAGACTATTTAGTGGCATAGAAAAGCATTTATAATTAAATCCTAAATGGAAAAAAGTAAAACCCAATTACACAAAAACTTCCTAAAAAGTAATAAATAAAAGGTAAATTATTTGAGATACTGCACATCTTTATGATTCTCCTGGTTATTTCTCACGGCTACAAGTTGGCTGCTATTACTCTAGCCATCATATCTACATTCCAGCAGAAACTAAGTAGGAAGAATAAGGAGAAGAGGACGTTGCCTAAATCAAGCAGCAGAAACTTTCCCAGAAATCCCACAGCATGATTCTACACGTGTCCCATTGACCAGCACTTTGACACATGACCAGACCTGGTTGGGAAATAGACACAGAAAAAGGAGGTTGGGACTGCAGCTGGGATCAGCCAATCAATAATTAACTCCAGGTGGTAATTGAAAAGTCACCCTGTTTAACTTTTGATCTTAAAATAGGAATCAAGTCAAGCCAGACTATGAAAAGAAATTTTTCTCCCCCCTCCTTTGCTCTCTTCCCCTCTTCTCTCTTTTGTATTATAAAATGTAAAACGTCAAGGGATGCCTTAATAGCTTTGAGGCTCATTGCTCCTCAATGTCTAGCTGTATTTCCCTGTTCCTGTATATACGCCCTCCCTCTGCTCCACCCTTAGCCAGCTGCAACCCCACTCCAAGCCCAGCAGGAAAGCCTCCCTCCCTGGAAAGTTCCCCAATCAGCAGAATCACCTGTGCTTCACCTGGTCTTCAGCCTAATAAGTTTCACCTCCCTGTCAAATCGTGAACTTATATAAATAAGCCAATCACATCCCTCCATGTGAACAAAGGGTTATCTCACTCCCTTCTCTGCAAGGCCCGACTCCTCGGGCCGTGGCTGGCTCTCTGTGCTCCCAGGTACAATCCTTGCGTGGTCCTGTCTGGCTTGCGGCATCCTCCTCCTCTTCTCTGTGAGTACATGTGGCTAGTGATCTGCCTGGCGTCTGGTGGTGTGTGTTCAGCCACCTACTGTTTAGAATGAAGGAATCATCCCACACCAGTGGGGTGCATAGGAGTTGATCAGAATACCTGTGCTGATACCACAACAGAGAACAAGATACAGGCAGGCCTTGCCCTTAGGGGGTTACCATCTTGTGGGAAAGGTATTTGCTTGTATTCTGTGTTTGCTGCTCCAAGTACTGGTGTAGGGTGCTATGGAGAGAGAGAGAGAGTGAGAGGGTGTGAGAGTGTGTGAGAGAGAGACTGTGAGAAAGAGAATGTGTGTGTGAGAGAGACTGTATGACTGTGTGTGTGAGAGAGAGTATGAGAAAGAGTGTGAAAGAGAGTGTGAGAAAGAGTATGTGAAAAACAGTGTGAGTGTGAAAGAGTGTGTGAGAGAGAGACTGTGAGAAAGAGAATGTGTGAGAGAGACAGTGTGTATGAGAGAGAATGAGTGTGAGAGAGTATGGGAAAGAGAGTGTGAAAGGGTCAGAGTGTGTGAGAGAGAGACTGTGAGAAAGTGTGAGAGTGTGTGTGAGTGAGAGAGTGTGTGAAAGAGTGTGTGTGAGAGAGAATGAGTGTGAGAGAGAGTATGAGAAAGAGAGTGTGAGAGAGAGAGAGAACGAGAGAGAGTGTGTGTGTCTACTGCAGAGAAGTCTGGGTGAGACTGAGGTACCCAGGCAGAGGGATTAGAAGAGTCAGAGAAGGGGTTTTAAAATTCAAGCTGAGAGTTTGAAGAGCTAAGAATAAAGGGGGGAGACTGCAGAGGAGCTGGCTGAAGCAGAAGCTGGAGAGGGACACAGAGGCCAGGTCAGGGCAAGCCTTCTCAGCAGAGCGGGGAAGTTCAGGCGTTTCTGAGCAAGCACTGGCACGCTGCCTTCAGCAGGAGTACCTGGATGGACATCTGCTTTTTGGAAGACCTCTGTGGCCTCAGTGTAGAGGATGGGAGGGCACTGGAATTAGGAACCAAAGAAACCCAGGGAGGCTTTGGTAGTGCTCTCAGCAGAGTGGCAACACTTTACGGAAGGGACTGTTCGTGAGGTCCTGGGCCAGCAGACGCAGAGAAACCCATGGCCTCTTAGTGTGACTTTCCGCTCAAGGGCTTTTACCTTCATCACAAAGGTCAGGGAAGGGAAAGCTACCTGCTTACACAGGACAGGGCTTCAATTGCTCATGACACAAGTTTTATATTAGAACTTTCTGCATCTGCCAGTAAAAGAAAATATAGCTCCAGTGGCTTACACGAATTGGACTTTCTGCCCTGCTCTCCAAAGAAAAGTGGTTGGTTCAAAGGAATCAAAGCAGATGCCGCGTTTGGGGTCTCCCTCATTGTCCCAGGGAGGCTGCGGCAGCGGCATCCATTATGCCTTCAAGGCAGGAGGAAGGATAAGTGAGAAAGCCTGTGCTGGCTTTCCGTGACTTTATGTACCCTTGTAGCAGAAAAGAAAAATATTTTACAAATGACCTTTCCCAAATGATTCTGCTTCATCCTCACAGACACTGGCTACCCCAGCTGCATGGGAAGCTGGGATGGCAAGCATCGATTTTTGAGGACCATCTGCAAGGAGGTAGAAAGGGAGAAGGGTGCTGGTAATGGTGATTCAGCAGCCAATCAGCCACAGGTGTCTTATGCTGGAGGGGAAAGGGGAGGATGTGGAGGCAAGCGTGCAGCAGGGGTCAGCCACAGTCGTGAATTTTGTGAAAGGTTTGCTGGGAAACTACATTTAAGAAAATATATGTGGTGACTACGATTCCCTTGACAGCACGACTGAGTGATTTGCAATGTACTTGCTATTTCATGGCCCTGGTTCCAAGTACTGTCACTTGCTTTCATGTCAGACACTTGAGTTGTTTCAAAATCACCAGACTGGTTTGGTATTAAATTGCACATACGTACGTTCACATGCAGACCTTTCAGGAGCCCCCAGTGTATGGTGAGAAGCATGCTTGCTCGTCTGATGGCTGTGGCATCAGCACTGTCGATTTGTTGGGGCAAATATGCTTCTTTCTAAGACTGGAACTCCAGGAAGATTAAAACTACCCTCTGCCCCAGGTCTTTTGCCATAGATCTGAAATCTAAATTGCTTGAAAGTAGTTTTATGCCCATTGTTATCATATGATTCTCATGGCAGTCCTGCAAAGCAGGCTCACCATTTTAGAAGAGGAAACTGACCCCAAAATGAAATGATTTGCTTGTAGTGTGTGAAGGTCAGCAGCCCTGCTCCAAAGGAAGACTTCTGGGTTCAGATCCCAGCTCCTTCTAATGCTGGGCGACTCAGAAGACTTTGAAGCAAGGCCACTGAAATGCAGGAGGAAGACCAGTATTGATAAATGGAACTATAATTCTAGCTTAGGAAAATCTGGGAAAAGACTCTTCTGTGTGTCTATGTGATAATAAATCACCCTGAAACTTAGTCACATAAGCCACCAATTGTTTATCATGCTCATGTATTCTGTGGTTCAAGAACCAAGGTCATAGTAGGGATGGTCTGTCTGCTCTATGATATGTGAGGCCTAGCTGGGAAGAGTTAAATATTTGAGTTGCTCCATTACTGGGAACTGAAGACTTTCAACTTATGCGTCTGGTCCCTGAAAAGGAATGACTCCAACGTGGGCTCAGATGGGACTATTGACTTATACACACCTGTGTAGGGTTTCTCAAGGTGGCTAGGGCGTTCCATTTTTTAACTTTAATTTTTATTTTATATTAAAGTATAATTGATTTACAATGTTGTTAGCTTCAGTGTTTAGCAAAGTGATTCAGCTATACATATGTGCTTAGTTGCTCAGTCGTGTCCAACTCTTTGCTACCCCATGGACTATAGCCCTCCAGGCTCTTCTGTCCATGGGGATTCTCCAGGCAAGAATACAGGAGTGGGTTGCCATGCCCTCCTCCAGGGGATCTTCCCAACCCAGAAACTGAACCCAGGTCTCCCACATTGCAGGCGGATTCTTTACTGTCTGAGCCACAAGGGAAGCCCCAGCTATACGTACACACAATATCCATTCTTTTCGTATTCTTTTTCCATATAGGTTATTGCAGATTATTGATTAGAGTTCCCTGTGCTATACAGTAGATCCTTTTTGATTATTTCATTCATTTTTGCGGTTGAGTAATATTCCATCGTAGGTATGTATCACATCATCTTTATTCTTCTGTTGATGGACATTTAAGTTGCTTTCATGTTTTAGCTATAGTAAATAGCACTGCAGTGAACATTGGGGTGCCTGTATGTTTTCAAAGTATGATTTTTTTCCGGATGTATGTCCAGGATTGGTATTTTTGGGTCATACAGTAGTTTTATTTCTAGTTTTTGAAGGACTCCCATACTGTTCTTTATAATACTTGTACCAAGTTACATTCCCACCAAAAGTGCGGAAGGGTTCCCTTTGGTCCTCATTCTCTTCAGCATTTATTGTTTGTAGACATTGTGTTAATGGCCGTTCTGACCAGTGTGAGGTGATACTTCACTATGGTCTTTTCCAGTTTGATAATGTTTATTATTTTACAGTTTTTGTTGAGATGTAATTTAATACCTAAAATTTCAACATTTTAAAATGTACAACTCGGTATGTAATATAGTTGTATTAACTATTATTCACTGATTTTTAGTATATGTGCAATGTTGTTCAAACATTGCCACTATCTCATTCCAGAATATTTCCATCACCTCAGAAATGATACCCAGTACCTCTTATCAGTCACTTTCAGTTTCCATTATTCCTTTACCTGAAAAGCACTAACTCCTTTAGGACTTCCTGGGTTTGCCTGTTGTGAACATTTCATATGCATGGAGTTGTATAGCATCTGGGACTTTGTGAATGACTTCTTTTGTGTAGCATAGTGTCCTCGAGGATGAGCATGTTGCAGTGTGAACCCTTCATTCCTTTCCATGAATGAGTAACACTCCATTGCATGACTGCTTTGTTTATAAATTGATCAATTGATGGACATTTAGGTTGTCTCTACTTTCTGACTATTATGAATAATGGTACTATGAACATTTGAGGATAATATTTTTGTGTGAACATGTTTTCAGTTCTCGTGGGTGTATACCAAGGACTGGAATTGTTGGGTCATATGGAAACTCTAAGTTTGAATTTTTAAGGACCTGCCAGAGAGTTTACCAGCATGATTGCATTATTGCAAGTCAGTTGTATAAGAGGATTCCAACTTTTCCAAAACCTTGCTAACACTTCTTATTTCCAGTGTTCTTGATTGTTCCATCCTAGTGGGTGTGCAGTGGTATCTCGTGGTGGTTTTGACGTGCATTTCCCTAATGAGTGATAATATTGACCATCATTTCATGCACATTTTGGTCACTTGTATAATCTCTTGGTACATATGGTTATTCATATGCTTGCATAGTTTGTCATTAAGTTTTTTTTTTTAAATATTGGAGTATAGTTGCTTTACAAATTTGTGTTAGTTTCTGTTATACAGCATAGTGAATCGTTTATATGCATACATATATCCCCTCTTTTTTGGATTTGCTCCCCATTTAGGTCACCACAGAACAACAAATAAAGTTCCCGGTGCTATTCAGTAGGTTCTAATTAGTTATCAATATCATACATAGTGGTGTGTATATATGTCAATCGCAATCTCCCAGTTTATCCCCCTCCTCCCTTTCCCACATGGTGTCCATATATTTGTTCTCTGTTTGTGTCTCTATTCTACTTTGCCAATGGGTTCATCTGTACCATTTTTCTAGATTCCACATACGCATTAATATATGTTTTTCTTTTTATGACTTCTTTCTGACAGTCTCTAGGTCCATCCACATCTCTCCAAATGGCACAATTTTGTTTCTTTTTATGGCAGAGTAATGTTCCATTATATATACGTACCACAAATTCTTTATCCATTCCTCTGTTGATGAACATTTAGGTTGCTTCCATGTCCTGTCTATCGTAAATAAGACTGCAATGAACATTGGGTGCGTGTATCTTTTGGAATAATTGTTTTCTCTCTATATATATATGCCCAGGAGTGGGATTGCTGGGTCATATGGTAGTTTTGTTTTTAGTGTTTTAAGGAAACCCCATACTGTTCTCCATAGTAGCTGTGTCAGTTTACATTCCCACCAGCAGTGTAAAAGGGTTCCTTTTTCTCCATACCCTCTCCAGTACTGTTTGTAAACTTTCTGATGAGGCCATTCTGACTGATGTGAGGTGATACCTAATTGTAGTTTTTATTTGCGTTTATCTAATAGACATATTGGTCTTTTCATGTGTTTATTGATCATCTATATGCCTTCTTTGGAGATATGTCTATTTTGGTCTTCTATCCATTTTTTTGATTGGGTGGTTTGGCTTTTTTTTATATTGAGTTGAATGAGCTGTTTGTATATTTTGGAGATTAATTGCTTGTCAGTTGTTAGTTTGCAAATATTGTATCCCATTCTGAAAGCTGCCTTTTTGTTTATGGTTTTCTTTGCTGTTCAAAAGTTTTTAAGTTTAATTAGGTCTCATTTGTTTGTTTTTATTTTTCTAGGAAAAAAGTGAAAGTGAAGTCGCTCAGTCGTGTTCGACTCTTTGCGACTCCATGGACTGTCGCCTACCAGGCTCCTCAGGAGACAGTCCATGGAGTTTTTCAGGCAAGAGTACTGGAGTGGGTTGCCATTTCCTTCTCCAGGGGCTCTTCCTGACCCAGGGATAAAATCTGGGTCTCCCACATTGCAGGCAGATGCTTTACCATCTGAGCCACAGGGAAACCCAATTATTGTTCTAGGAGGTGTGTCAAAAAAGATCTTGCCCTGATTTATGTCAAAGAGAGTTCTGCCTGTGTTTTCCTCCAAGATTTTTTAGAGTGTCTGGCCTTAGATTTAGGTCTCTGCTCCATTTTGAATTTATTTTTATGTATGCTATTAGGGAGCATTCTTATTTCATTCTTTAACATGCAGCTATTCAGTTTTCCCAGCATCACTTATTGAAGAGACAGTCTTTTCTCCATTGTATTTTCTTGCCTCCTTTGTCATAGACTAGGTAACCATAGGTGTGGAGTGTTATCGCTGGGCTTTCTATTCTGTTCCATTGACCTATATTTCTGTTTTTTGTGCCAGTACCATATTGGCTTGATTACTGTAGCTTTGTAGTATAGTGTGCAATCATGGAACCTGATTCTTCCAGCTCTATTTTTCTTTCTCAAGATTGCTTTGGCTATTTAGGGTCCAGATGGCGCTAGTGGTAAAAAAACGCATCTGCCTATGCAGGAAACTTAAGAGACTTGGGTTCACTCCTTGGGTTGGGAAAATCCCCTGGAAAAGGAAATGGCAACCGACTCCAGTATTCTTGCCTGGAGAATGCGATGGACTGAGGAGACTGGTGGGCTACAATCAATACAGTTACAAAGAGTCAAACACAACTGAAGTGACTTTGTTGTCACTTCACACACACCACATACAAATTGTAAAATTTTTTGTTCTAATTCTGTGAAAAATGCCATTGATTTCATAGGGATTACACTGAGTTTGTAGATTGCTTTGGATAGTCTCATCATTTTCACAGTATTAGTTCTTTCAATCCAAGAACATGGTATGTCTCTACATCTGTTTGTATGGTCTTTGATTTCTTTCATCAGAATTTTATATTGATTTTCTTTGTACAGGTTTTTTGCCTCCTTAGGTAAGTTTATTCTTGAGTATTTTATTCTTTTTGTTGCAATAGAAAATGGGATTGTTTTCTTAATTTCTCTTTCTGATATTGCTAGTGTATAGGAATGTAAGAGATTTCTGTGCATTAACTTTATGTCCTGCAACTTTACCAAATTCATTGATTAGCACCAGTAGTTTTCTGGTGGCATCCTTAGGATTTTCTATGTGGAGTACCATGTCATCTACAAATAGTGACAGTTTTATTTCTTCTTTTCCAATTTGGATTCCTTTTATTTCTTTTTCTTCTCAGAGTGCATGGTTAGGACATCCAAAGCCATGTTGAATAGTATTGGCAAGAATCGGCAATCTTGTCTGGCTCCTGATCTTAGAGGAAATGCTTTCAGTTTTTTACAATTGAGAATGATGTTGCTATGGGCTTGTCATATATAGCCTTTTTACATTAAGGTAAGTACACTTTATGCCCACTTTCTGGAATATTTTTATCATAAACTCATGTTGAATTTTGTCAAAAGCTTTTTCTGTAATTATTGAGATGCTTACATGGTTTTTATTCAGTTTGTTAATATGGTGTAACACATTGATTTGTGTCTCTTCAAGAATCCTTGCATCCCTGGGATAAATTCCACTTGATCATGGTGCAAGATCATTTTAATGTGTTGTTGAATTCTGCTTGCTAGTATTTTGTTAAGGATTTTTGCATCTATGTTCATCAGTGATATTGGTCTATAATTTTTTATGTGTGTGATATTGTTGCCTGGTTTTGGTATCAGGGCAATGGCGGCCTGGTAGAATGAACTTGGGAGTATTCCTTCCTTTGCAATTTTCTGGAAGAGTTTGAGAAGGATTGGTGTTAGCTCTTCTCTAAATGTTTGATAGGATTTGCCTGTGAAGCCATCTGGTCCTAAACTTTTGTTTGTTGGAAGATTTTTACTCAGCTTCAGTTTTATTACTTGTGATTGGCCTGTTTCTATTTCCCATTTCTTTCTGGTTCAGTCTTAGAAGGTTGGACCTTTCTAAGAATCTGTCCATTTCTTCTGGGTTGTCCATTTTATTGGCATATGGTTGCTTGTAGTAGTCTCTCATGCTCCTTTTTATTTCTGTGGTATCAGTTGTAACTTCTCCTGTTCATATCTAATTATTGATCTGAGTCCTCTCCCTTTTTGTCTTATGAGTCTGACTAAAGGTTTATCAGCTTTATCCATCCTCTCAAAAAATCAGCTTTTAGTTTCATTGATCTTTGCCATTGTTTCTTGTCTCTACTTATTTCTGCTCTTATTCTTACGATTTCTTTTCTTCTACTAACTTTGGGTTTTATTCTTCTTTCTCGAGTTTGCTTTAGGTATAAGGTTAGATTGTTTCCTTGAGATTTTTCTTGTTTCTTGCGATAGGTTTCTATTGCTATAAACTTCCCTCTTAGAACTACTTTCATAGTATCCCATAGGTTTGGGGTCATTGTGTTAGGGTTGTCATTTGTTTCTATGTATGTTTTGATTTTCTCTTTTATTTCTTCAGTGATCTCTTGTTTATTTAGTAGCATATTGTTTACCCTGCATGTGTTTGTGTTTTTACAGTTTCTTCCTGTAATTGATTTTTAATTTCATAGCATTGTGGTCAGAAAAGATGCTTGACATGATTTGAATTTTCTTAAATTTACTGAGGCTTGATTTATGCTCCAAGATGTGATCTGCCCTGGAGAAAGTTGCACTTGAGAAGAAAGTACTCTGCTGCTTTTGGATGGAATGTCCTATAAATATCAATTAAATCTTTCTGGTCTAATGTGTCATTTAAAGCTTGTGTTTCCTTATTGATTTTCTGTCTGGATCTGTCCATTGGTTCAAGTAGGGGTGTTAACATACCCCACTATTATTTTTTTACTGTTGATTTCCCCTTTACTGACAGTTAACATTTGCTTTATGTATTGAGGTGCTCCTACATTGGGTGCATAAATATTTAAAATTGTTGTATCTTCTTCCTGGGTTGATCCCTTGGCCATTATGTGGTGTCCTTTCTTGTCTCTTAATTTTTTTTTTATAAAGACTGTACAGTCTTTATTTTCAAAACTATTTTGTCTGATGTGAATATTGCTACTCCAGCTTTTTTATTTCCATTTGCATAGAATATCTTTTTCCACCCCCTTACTTTTAGTCTGTATATTTCCCTGTCTGTATATGCTGATAGACAGCATATATATGGGTCTTATTTTTGAATCCATTCAGCTGGTCTGTCTTTTGGTTGGAACATTTAATCCATTTACATTTAAGGTAGTTATCAATATATATGTTCCTATCACCATTTTCTTAACTGTATGGGACAATTTCTACCCTTTTGGTTGTTTGGTGTGAGGCGTTGTTGTAGATCTTTTTCTTCTCTTTTTCTTCTCTTCCCAACTAGAGAAGTTCTTTTAGTATCTGCATAAAACTGGTTTGGTGGTGCTGAATTCACTAAGCTTTTGCTTGTCTATTAAGCTTTTGATTTCCCTGTCAAATCTGAATGAGAACTTTGCTGGTCAGAGTATTCTTTGTTGTAGCTTCTTCCCTTTCATCACTTTAAAAATATCATCCCACTGCCTTCTAGCCTGTAGTGTTTCTGCTGAAAAAGCAGCTTATAACCTTATAGGGATTGCCTTGTATGTTATCTGTTGCATTTCCCTTCTTGCTTTTAATATTTTCTCTTTCTCTAATTTTTGTCATTTTGATTAACATGTGTTTCGGTGTGTTCCTCCTTGGTTTATCCTGTATGAAACTCTCTTTTCTTCCTGAACTTCAGTGAACGTTTCCCTCCCCATATTAAGAACATTTTTTAGCTATTATCTCTTCAAATATTCTTCAATCCCTTTCTCTTTCTCGACTCCTTCTGGGACCCCTATGGTACAAATGTTGGTGCATTTAATGTTGTTCCAGATGTCTCTTAGACTGTCCTCATTTCTTTTCATTTTTCTTCTATTCTGCAACAGTAATTTCCCTCAATCTGTCTTCCAGCTCACTTATTCACTTTTCTGCCTTATTTATTCTGATATTGATTCCTCCTAGTATATTTTTCATTTCAATTATTGCATTGTTCATCTGTTTTGTAAAACTTCAGGTTTTTTATTAAACATTTCATGTATCTTCTTCGTCTGTGACTCCGTTCTTTTTCTGAGATCCTGAATCATCTTTACTTTCATTCTGAGTTATTTTTCTGGCAGATTGCCTATATCCACTTCTTTTAATTTTTCTTATGGAGTTTTATCTTGTTCTTTTTCTCTGGGATAAATTTCTCTGCCATCTTATTTTGTCTAACTTTCTGTGTTTGTGTTCCCTGTCCTTAGGCTGCAGGATTATAATTCTTATTGATTCTGGTGTCTGCTCCCTGGTGGGTGAGATTGTTCCAGGAGCTTGCGCAGGCTTTCTAGTGGGAAAGACTGGTGTCTTCTCATTGGTGGGTGGAGCTAGGTCTTATCCCTCTGTTGAGCAGGGTTTGTCAAGGGCTGTGCTGGCTCAGGACTACTTTCATCAGCCTGTCTGCTGATGGGTGGGGCTGTGTTTTTATCCTGTTTGTTGTTTGGTGTGAGGTGTCCCAGAAATGGAGCCTGCAGGCTGTTTTGTGGGGCCTGGTCTCACTGCCAAAATGGTAACCTCCAGGAGAGCTCATGCTGATGAGTATTCCAGGCAGTATCTGCCACCGGCATCCTTGCCCTCACAGTGAGCCAGCCATGGCTGACTCCCACCTCCCCAGGATATCCTCTAAGACCTGCAGGTAGGTCTAACGCAGGCTTTTATGGAGTCAACTGCTTTGTCTCGGGTCCCAGTGTACATGAAACTTTGTGTGACTCCTCCAAGAGTGGAGTCTGTTTCTCCCATTCCCACGGAGCTCCTGCACTTAAGAGCTCCTGCACTCCTGCATTCAAAGCCAACAGCTCTGGGGGCTCCTCCTCCCAACCCCAGACCCTCAGGCTGGGAACCTGGTGTGGGGCTCAAAACTCACTCCTGTGGGAAAATATATCTATTTTCCAATATGATTATTTTCCAGTTTGTGGGTTGCCCATCTGATGGGTATGGAATTTGATTATATCATGTAAATACACTTTCTATTTTATCATTGTGGCTTCTTTGTCTTTGGGTGTAAAATATTTTGTGGTAGGTTCCAGTCTTTTCTGTTAATGATTGTTCAGCAGTTAGATGTGATTTTCGTGTTCTCGTGAGAGGAGGTGAGCCCAGGTATTCCACTCTGCCAGCTTGTCTCTTGTCCCTGGCTTCAGTCAAATATTCAGTCCAGATGGTCTCAAAAACACCTTGGTCTCTCAAGGCTGTGTCCTTGGAACACCTCCCACTATGGGAACAATGGACAGAAGGACATTCCAAGACGGGAGTATGTGAGGTGCCTCCAAGTGCATAAGACTAGCTTCCAAGTCAACCAGTAGTCACACCCTTTCTGTGACCTCATGAGTCTCCAGGCTCCAGCCCCAAGGACCCTATGGCAGGAGCCTGACTTGGACATCCTTGAAATGTGGGCATCAGGGAATTTTTACAAGGTGGCTCAGAGTTCTGAGATATTATGTGCCAGTGAACAAGGCAAAAGCTGAGCAGCCCTTTGGAAGATGCACAGTGTCATTTTCACTGTGCTAATCAGCTAAAGTAGTCTCAAATCCACCTAGATTCAAGAAGAGGGGATTCCTCCTAGTGAGGGGGTATTTGCAGCCATATTTTAAAACCTGTGCAGACACTAATCTATATTAGCTACCTTTATTTTGAATTTTACCAAAGAATGTTCAAACTACCACACAGTTGCACATTTCTCACACACTAGCAAAGTAATGCTCAAAATTCTCCAAGCCAGGCTTCAATGTATGTGAACCATGAACTTCCAGATGTTCAAGCTGGATTTAGGAAATGCAGAGGAACCAAAACTCAAATTGCCAACATCTGTTGGCTCATAGAAAAAGCAAGAGTTCCAGGGAAAAAAAAAAAAAAAAAAGGCTTTTGACTATGCCAAAGCCTTTGATTGTACGGATCACAACAGTGGAAAATTCTTAAAGAGAGGGAATACCAGACCACCTTACCTACCTCATGAGCAATCTGTATGCAGGTCAAGAAGCAACAGTTAGAACTGGACATGAAACAACCGACTGGTTCCAAATTGGGAAAGGAGTATGTCAGGGCTATATATTATCACCCTGCTTCAGTTCAGTTCAATTTAGTCGCTCAGTCGTGTTTGACTCTTTGCAACCCCATGGACTGCAACACGCCAGACCTCCCGGTCCATCACCAACTCCTGGAGTTTACCCAAACTAATGTCCATTGAGTCGGTGATGCCATCCAACCATCTCATCCTCTGTCATCCCCTTCTCCTCCCACTTTAAATCTCTCCCAGCATCAGGGTCTTTTCAAATGAGTCAGTTCTTCATGTCAGGTAGCCAAAGTATTGGAGTTTCAACTTCAACATCAGTCCTTCCAATGAACACTCAGGACTGATATCCTTTAGGATGGACTGGCTGGATCTCCTTGTAGTCCAAGGGACTCTCAAAAATCTTCTCCAACACCATAGTTCAAAAGCATCAATTCTTCAGCACTCAACTTTATAGTTCAACTCTCACATTCATACATGACTACTGGAAAAACCATAGCCTTGACTAGACAAACCTTTGTTGGCCAAGTAATATCTCTGCTTTTTAATATGCTGTCTAGGTTGGTCATAAGTTGCTTTCAAAAGAGTAAGTGTCTTTTAATTTCACAGCTGCAGTCACCATCTGCAGTGATTTTGGAGCCCCTCTAAATAAAGTCTGTCACTGTTTCCACTGTTTCCCCATCTATTTCCCATGAAGTGATGGGACTGGATGCCATGATCTTCGTTTTCTGAACGTTGAGCTTTAAGCCAACTTTTCCACTCTCCACTTTCACTTTCATCAAGAGGCTTTTTATTTCCTCTTCACTTTCTGCCATAAGGGTGGTGTCATCTGCATATCTGAGGTTATTGACATTTCTCCTGGCAATCTTGATTCCAGCTTGTGCTTCATCCAGCCCAGCATTTCTGATGATGTACTCTGTGTATAAGTTAAATAAGCAGGGTGACAACAGACAGCCTTGACGTACTTCTTTTCCTATTTGGAACCAGTCTGTTCCACGTCCAGTTCTAACTCTTGTTTCTTGACCTGCATACAGATTTCTCAACAGGCAGGTCAGGTGATCTGGTATTCCCATCTCTTTCAGAATTTTCCACAGTTTATTGTGATCCACACAGTCAAAGGCTTTGGCATAGTCAATAAAGCAGAAGTAGATGTTTTTTTGGAACTCTCTTGCCTTTTCCATGATCCAGCAGATGCTGGCAATTTGATCTCTGGTTCCTCTGCCTTTTCTAAAACCAGCCTGAAGTTCATCTGGAAGTTCATGGTTCATGTATTGTTGATGCCTGGCTTGAAGAATTTTGAGCATTACTTTACTAGCATGTGAGATGAGGGCAATTGTGCAGTAGTTTGAGCATTCTTTTGCTTTGCTTTGCTTGGGATTGGAATGAAAACTGTCCTTTTCCAGTCCTGTGGCCACTGCTGAATTTTCCAAATTTGTTGGCATATTGAGTGCAACACTTTCCTAGGATCATCTTTTAGGATTTGAAATAGCTCAACTGGAATTCCATCACCTAGTCCCATCACTTCATGGCAAATAGATGGGGAAACAGTGGGAAAAGTGACAAACTTTATTTTCTTGGGCTGCAAAATCACTTCAGATGGTGACTGCAGCCAAAAATTAAAAGATGCTTGCTCCTTGGAAGAAAAGTTATGACTAACTTAGACAGCTTATTAAAAAGCAGAGACATTACTTTGCCAACAAAGGTCCTTCTAGTCAAAGCTATGGTTTTTCCAGTAGTCATGTATGGATGTGAGAGTTGGACTATAAAGAAAGCTGAGAACAGAAGAATTGATGCTTTTGAACTGTGGTGTTGGAGAAGACTCTTGAGAGTCCCTTGGACTGCAAGGAGATCCAACCAGTCCATCCTAAAGGAGATCATTCCTGAATATTTACTGAAAAGACTGATGCTGAAGCTGAAACTCCAATACTTTGGCCACCTGATGCCAAGAACTGACTCATTGGAAAATACTCTGATGCTGGCGAAGATTGAAGGCAGCAGGAGAAGGGGACGACAGAGGATGAGATGGTTGGATGGCATCACCAACCCGACGGACATGAGTTTGAGAAAGCTCTGGGAGTTGGTGATGGACAGGGAGGTCCGGCTGCAGTCCATGGGGTTGCAAAGAGTCAGACAGAACTGAGTGACTGAAGTGAACTGATTTTGAGTTGATATTGCAGATGAGAAATACATTGTACTTTCTTTTCAGAGCTTTTTATTTCTAAATGTGTTTATCTGCCCCTAATACTATCACTTACTAGTTGTGTGACCATGGAATCTTTCCTAGTGTCTCTAAATCCCTGAGATAATAAAATGGAAATAATACTTAGCCTTCTGTGAGAAGGGTATGTGACTATGTATGCAAAGTTGTTTGCAAGAACCTATTCTACATTTATGCAATACACCTAGTATTCAGGTGCCAAGCTCTGTTCTAAGTGTTTCACATACCTCACTTAATCCTCATTTACCTCTGTGATGTAGACTATTTTCATCTCTATTTCAAGGATGAGTAAACAGAAGTGCAGAGAGGGTAGTGACTTACCAATGGTCACAAAGTACATATGTGAAGATCAGGACTTAAACAGAGTTACCTGGTTCTAGTGTCTGCCACCCTCAATCCCTCTGATATGCTGCTCAGTAGATAGTACAGATGTAATTTATGCATGCATATATCATTTCTTGAACACCCATGGTGGGTTAAGGCTGCCTCTGAGCTGTCTCTCCGGGGGCTCATCCTGAAGGAGATGGTGCGGGGGCTGGAGCACTGCAGGGTGCTGCTCAAGGTAGGCAAGGCCCGTGTCGGTGAGGGGGCCTCAGCCTCCACCTCCGTGCTGGGGGTCCTCACCTGCAGAGTGACAGGTGGGAGGCCGTCAGCCTGGGGCGGAGGCCCCGCCGAGGACTCGGGCTCCTTCTCAGGCCAAGCGCCCCACTGCCTCCTGGGGCTGGACGGGCACTCTGCTGAGGCTGAGTGCTCCCAGTCCTGGGGCTGCACTGGGGCCATAGCCCTGCCTGGGGCCGGCTACATCTTGGGGACTGGGGTCTTGAAGATGATGGCTTTCTCAGATACCGGTCTCTTCTCAGGGTCGCTGGCTTTGTCTGGAACTGCCCTCTTTCCTGAGACAGCTCTCTCCTCCACAGAGATCTTCTTGGCACTCAGTGGGGCTTCTGGCTTCTTCCTCCACTGGGGCTTCCTGCCAGCTGCCAATTCCCTCTGCGTCTCCTGGTTCTGTGGGCCCTGTTGTGCTGACTCCTGGGTCCTGCTGATCGACAGGTTGAGCCGTGACTTCACCACCCCTGAGAGCTCCAAGTTCTTGCAGCTGGCGGCTGGGCCCTCTCGGCTCTGGCCCACCAGCTCCTTCTAGAAGAGGTGGTGCTTGCTGGTGACATCCACGGGAGCCACAGGGAACTCAGTGTGGAATCAGTTTGCATACCTGACAGACTCTGATCTCTGTATGGCTGAGAGGTATTGCTCCAGCTTCGGGCCTAATCTGACCAATCTGGCTGGGAGCCTCATGCTGGTGCTGGGTCTGATGCCCTCCTGAACCTGCTGCTCCCCATGCTGCCGTGCCGGCTGGCTGGCCTCCATATGGACTCCGCTCCAAGCCCCTCTGCTTGCCGACCCTCCGTCCAGAGCTGCCTGCATAGTTCTCTCCACCTCACGCCTCTTGGGGGCCAGGAGGTCCTTGTCATCCGTGGTGAATCTCAGGTTCCAGAGTTGCCACCGGCGTCCTCGCTCCTGTTCCTCCTCATCCTCCAGGGCCCACTGCCGGGTCAGGGTGGACAGAGGGGCCCAGCTCTTCCTGCTAACCAATGTGCCGCCAGACCACCACGTGTCCCGTCCACTCCCGTATGAGCCCAGGATTTTGGTTTGTACAAAGAATCTGTTCATCTGGATCAAGGGTTTGCAAATGATGACTGTGGTCCAAATCTGGGCACTCCTATTCATTGTGTATTACCACGGTTGCTTTTACACTATCACAGAAGAATGGGATTATTACGACAGAGACTCCATGGCCTGCAAAGCTGAAAATGTTTATTTTCTGTCCCTTGGTAGAACAAAGTTGGCAAAGTCTTGTTTTCAATCTTATCTGAAACACTTTTACTAAATTTCTTAGAATTTCACACATGTTGAACCTTGTCAATTCCTTATTTAACAAATTTTTATTGAGTTAATTTATGGAAGCCAGTGTTCTAGATATTGGAGCTACTTGATAAATAAGAAAGGCATGGTCTTTACACTCAGTTCAGTTCAGTCATTCAGTCGTGTCCGACTCTTCGCGACCCCATGAATTGCAGCACGCCAGGCCTCCCTGTTCATCACCAACTCCCAGAGTTCACTCAGACTCACATCCATTGAGTCAGTGATGCCATCCAGCCATCTCATCCTCTGTCGTCCCCTTCTCCTGTCCCCAATCCCTCCCAGCATCAGACTCTCAGGCAGTTTTTATTCTGGTGGAGGGAAATTTAAAAAAAACACACACCAAAAATCAGTAAGTAAAACCAAATAATTGTAGATTATAATGACAGCAATGAAAGAAAGAAATAACAAGTAACTGAAGTTAGAGAGGGGCTTTCTTATAAATTTATTTCACAATAAATCTCACTGTGACTATTACTGCAGCTAAAAGCATCTCAATAAGTAGATACATGGAGAGGAGAAAGTGTGAAATTGTCACCTCTGACAGCAGAACAGAAAGCCTTCTAGGGAGTGTGGGAGGATGGCTGCTCAGAGCTCGTGCCTGCCTCACGGTGTGATTGTGAATTGAAAGTCAATGGTCAGCCTCATTGTATGATTTTTCTCCTCTCTATCTGAAGCAACTTGGATGCAGACATGGAGAAAGCAGAGAGTGAGTTCAACAAAAGTTGAGGTTTTCGAGGATAGTAATAAATGGAAATAAGGGAAGAGGTGAATGGGCATGTTTAGCCTGGAGACAGATTTACTTGGCTTGCCTATTGTATTAAAATTAGGCATTTGAATTCCTTTTGATAGAACAGTCAATTTGGTTCACCACGTTTGTATACATTCTTGCCGTGTTCCGTCTTGCCTGTTGCATTTGTTTATGTTTTCTGCCTGCCCTTGTAAACTCCTGCGATTGCAAACACTGAATTATCGTAATAGATGACAGGCTCTTGCTTGCATGAAGAGAGAATATCAGAGATGAGAACTAAAGGATTATGAGACAATGGTAGGATTCATGAATTGGAGACTGAACTTTTGATGAGGTCAGATGAGAGCTAAGGAATT
Source organism: Capricornis sumatraensis (assembly GCF_032405125.1). Classification (NCBI taxonomy): domain Eukaryota; kingdom Metazoa; phylum Chordata; class Mammalia; order Artiodactyla; family Bovidae; genus Capricornis; species Capricornis sumatraensis. The sequence goes on from NC_091078.1 coordinate 12,839,035, forward strand.
TTAAAAGTGAGGACTGGAAATATAGAACAGTTTCTCGAGAACAGACTATAAGAAAGATTCTGAAGGTAGTAGATTGTTCAAAAGTTAAGAGTGTGACACTGGGAGTGAGTAGCTGAGGGAGGAAGAAGCAAAGTGTTACATGTATATACAAACATATACATGAAACGTGCATAGAACATACAAATATAAACATACATAAATTTATACACACAGGTTTGAAGTGCTTTTAATAGGCTACCTGGCATTCACATTTAGGAAAATATCTCCACACAACAAGGATGCATTTTTAAAGGTTTTTCTAGACAAATGATGAAGAGAGTTATTAGGAAACGGCCCAAATGCAATTAGCCAAGGGCAGGCCTAGGCTAGAACATGAGAAATCCTTTGTCTTTTCATTTTTTCTACAGAAAAACCAGGGTAATTGAATTATTGAAAACATACCTAAGGCCTTCAGAGACCTCAAAACAATGACTGCTGCCTAGGCTGGTATCTCCCCATACATCAGCATACCGGTTTCCTCCACTATCCGAAAGTAGAGCCAGCCTATGAAATTTTTCATGAGCCAAAATGTGTAAAGTGAAACAGCTATTACCTTGAGGCACCTCTTGCAAATTGATGCACTAAATAAGTGGAGATGAAGCATAGATGCTCACAGATACAGTTCAAGGCCCTGGCAGCTTGACACTGAGGTGTGGAGTATAGTTGTTGGAGGAGCTCGGTGGTACCACTCTCACGGCGTAGGGTGAGCAATGCCTCTATAAGGGCCTGCTGCAAAACAAATGCTCATGCTATCTGTGTTTTTCACCTTTTCTGTATATGCAAAAATCTTTGGATTTCTTTCAGTTTGAAAAGTGATACTTAATTAGGATCTTTCCTAAAATTGGAGCGATGTAAAGCAAATTTTTGAGACGTGGAGGATACCTATAATCTCACCACTGCGCATCTACAGGTTGTGGGATGGGGCCAGGTCTGGGTGCAAATGAGGTAGAGGAAGAATTCTAAGACTGCACCCACCAGCCCTGGCTTCTTCCAGGTGGTAGAACCAACTCTCAGTTATGGCTGATGCTAGTGTCTCTGTCCCCAAAGTGAGCCACAGCCACCCCACCCCACCCTCAGGGAGGCCCTCCAAGTTCAACAGGGAGGTCTGGTCTAGGCTCCTATAGCGTCACTGCTTCTAAGCTGGGTCCCGGTGCATGTGAGATTTTGTGTGTGCCCTTCGAGAGCGAAGTCTCTCTTTCCCCTAGTCCTTGGGGACCTCTGAAATTAAGCCCTGCTGGCCTTCAAAGCCAAATGCTCTGGGGGCTCATCTTCCCGTGCAGGACCCCCGGGCTGAAGAAACTCAACACTGGGCTCAGAACACTGGGCTGCAGAACCTCTGCAGTTTGTGGGTCACCCATCTGGAGGTATGGGACTTGACTTGGTTATATCATGAGTCTGCACCCCTAAACCATCGCACTGCGGTTCCTTCTTTGTGTCTTTAGACGCAGAAGATCTTTCCAGGTAGGTTTTAGTTTTTTTCATTGATGGTGGTTCTGCAGGTAGTATGGTTTTGGAGTGCTCATGAGAGATGAGCTCAGGGTCTTTCTATGCCATGTTGGTTCTGCACTCCAATAAACTTCCTTTTATTATGTACAGTAACATTTTAAAAATTCTGGGCATGAGCATGTAAACATTTGCAGGGAGGTTATTCAGCCTATGACAGTATCACAGATATTAAATTTTAAAGTAAATTGACACACCAGAATGGAAATTTTCAAGGGAAATAGCTGATTTCATGGCCCTTGAAACCCTCAACCGCTTTCTGGGTATAAAATTGTCAAGAGTGGATTCTGAGGATTTCTTTGGTGAAAGCTGGGCTATGAATCCTGAGAAATAAAGGAAAGGGAAATACCTTCTCCATAACATAACACCTGATGGGAAACCACCTGGGGAATAGATATATGCCCCTGGAGTTTGACCACTGTCAGATCCATGTCTGAGGAATATTGAAAAGAAGTGTGGCTGCTGATCTGAGCACTGGGATCAAGGGAAAGTAAAAGTAAGTCTGCATTTGAAAATAACCCTGCACCTGACAAGGCATGGGGTTGTGTGTTTCCCGTGGATCAACAGTAAGTCATCAGGGGAAAGAGTGAACCTGGGACCATTTAAGAACTCTACCACTGAGTACATAGCTCAGTTGGTAAACAATCTGCCTACAATGCAGAAGATCTGGGTTTGATTCCTGGGTCAGGAAGTTTCCCTGGAGAAGGCAATGGCAACCCACTCCAGTATTTTTGCCGAGAGAATCCCATGGATAGAGGAACCTGGCAGACTACAATCCATGGGGTTGCAAGAGCTGGACACAACTTAGTGACTAACCCACCACGACCACTGAATACCTCTTAGAGTTGTGGTAGGATTCCAGCAGAGAGACCTGGGAAGAGGAGTTCTCCAACAAAATAAGGCTGCAGAAAGGCCTGGAGGAAGATGTTTATTTCTCACATCACAGGATTATAGTCAGAGGAACCCAGAAAACACCTATAAGAGAAATCATCACTTTAAATTCCACTCTACCTTCCCTGTGAAGGGAAAAGGAATCCTTTATAAGAAGTTACTGTCAGCTTGCATGTCTACATTTCTGTTATATATTCATTAAATAAGTTGATGGAAATGGACATGGACATGTAAACAGAAAGGAACGTGTACAAAGGTGCTCAAATCATTAGTCATCCGAGGGATGCAAAATAAAACCACTATGAGATACTATTTTATATATATATATATCCTCCTTTCCAAGATAGGATCTTTTGGCATACCGTTGAGAATGGCTAAAATTAAAACAACCTGATAATATCAGGTGTTAGAAAGGATGTGGAACAAATGGAATGCCTTATGTACGGGGATTCCCTGAAGGTCTGTGAGAGAGAATTGGGCTGTCCCTCATAAGACAAGATTATTTGAGAGTTTCCAGAGAGCATGCTACAGTGATAAGAATAAAATACTTGGTAAATTATTTGGAAGTAGTTCCTAAAGCCAAGGTTCCATATGCACTATAACCCAATGACTTTACTCTCTGATATGAACCCAGTAGAAATGAAAGCTTATATATTTATCAAAAGTAATATACAGGAATAATCATAGTAACTACAATTAAACATCCCACCTGGAAGGAACTGTTGTGTCCACCAAGAATGGGATAAGTAATGCATGGTAAATTCAGACAGGGGAATAATACACACTATGGGAAAAAACACAAACTATTGATACACAGGCTAGCATGGATGAATCTAAAGACATCATAAAGTGGATGATATTAGACACAGAAGAGTACATAAAATGTTTATATGAAAGTTAAAAACTAATCTGTAGAGACAGAAAATTAGAATAATGACTACCTATAGGGGACTAGTGACTGGGAGGAAGCATAATCAAGTCTTCCAGGATCCAGAAATAGTCTATTATCTTGATCTAAATGGCTGTTATACACAAAGGTAATAATTCATTTAATCGTGAACTTAAGATTTTTGAATTTTTTGTTGTACATCAATTCAAAAGAATATTAGTTCTTTTGTAAATACAGGACTAAAATACAGGGCTCTCTAACCAAAAACAAAGAGAAAATAATGCATAAAATAGAAATAGATCCATTGTGCTTTGGGTGACAAAGTCCTAAAATCGATGTGATGGATTTATTCAAGACAATAGAGATAAAGATGGCCAAAGTAAAAGAAGGAAAAATTTGCTAGAGTATTAGAATTTATTTAAAAGATCCAAAAAATTTCTAGAATTAGAAAAAAATATATATCGATTTTGTTTTTAACTATGCTAGAGAAACTGCCGCTGAATTCGCCTTCTCATTTTTAATAAACACAAAAACCCCACAAAAGTTTATAAAGCATTGGACAACAGGGAGCTCGAGACTGACCCCTGAAGAAGAGAAACTGAAGCAAGCTACACTTAATGATTGTTTTAGCCCTCTGCCTGAAGGCAAGTTTTAGATTATGGTGCAGTAAGCTAAGCTTCAAACCAAGTTCAGTCATCTTGATGAATCAAGGAGGTGGAAATAAGGGTTTGGGGTAGCTGAAGAGGCTGAAGTCTGTGGGAAAGATCCAAGATAGGAGGAAGCTGTGCAGAGATGAGACCCCATAGGTATGCACAGTAATTCCCTAGAAGTCTGGGACCAAGTGTTGGACTATATTTGCTCAAGACAAGTGGAGGATTTGCAAAAAGTTCATCAGAGATGAGACTAGAACAGAGAAACTAGAGGTCATGCAAATCTAGGAACAAAGCAAGTTCAGCTGTAGTGAAAAGTTCTCATTAACTCCTTGTTGACATCTCACGCATCCAACTGAGATACCAAAAAGGTCAAACCTAAGAACACGGGCCTACTCTAATCTTCCCTGATAAAGTTTAAAGCCAAGACCTGACACAAATCTATAGAGAGTGCAGAGTTTGAAAGATGAGTCCTTCCAAGTAGAAATTTTTTAATTAAGGAAGAGATTAGGATTTTCATAGGTCTTCCCCAAGAAAGTACAAAACTAAGCCTACATAAAATCAAATTGACCCATAATTAAACAGTTATTGTTATTCAGTCACTCAGTTGTATCTGACTCTTTGCAACCCTGTGGACTGCAGCAAGACAGGCATCTCTGTCCCTCACCATCTCCTGGAGCTTACTCAGACTCCTGTCGATTGAGTCCGTGATGACATCCAGCCATCTCATCCTCTGTTGTCCCCTTCTCCGCCTGCTCTGAATCTTTCCTAGCAAGAGGGTTTTTTTTCCGATGAGTTAGCTCTTCGCATCAGGGAGCGAAAGTATTTGAGCTTCAACTTCAGCATCAGTCCTTCCAATGAATATTCAGGACTAATTTCCTTTAGGATTGACTAGTTTGATCCCCTTGCTAAGGGACTCTCAAGCATCTTCTCCAGCACCACAATTTGAAAGCATCAATTCTTTTGTGCTCAGCCTTCTTTATGGCCTAACTCTCACACCCATACATGACTACTGGAAAAATCATAGTTTTGATTATCCAGACCTTTGTCAGCAAAGTGATGTCTCTGCCTTTTAATACACTGTCTAGGTTTGTCATAGCTTTTCCTCCAAGGAACAAGTATCTTTTAATTTCATGACTGCAGTCACCATCTGCAGTGATTTTGGAGCCCAAGAAAATGAAGTCTGTTGCTATTTCTATTTTTTCCCCTTCTATTTACCATGAAGTGATGGGACCAGATGCCATGATTTTAGTTTTTTGAATGTTGAGTTTTAAGCCAGTTTTTTTCACTCTCCTTTTTCGCCTTCAACAAGAGGTTCTTTAGTTCTTCACTTTCTGCCATGAGAGTGGTATCCTCTGTGTATCTGAGGTTATTGATATTTCTCCTAGCAATCTTGATTCCAGCTTGTGGTTCACCCAGCCCAGCATTTTACAAAATGTACTCTGCACCTAAGTTAAGTAAGCAGGGTGATAATATATAGCTTTGATGTAGCCTTTCCCAATTTTGAACCAGTTTGTTGTTCCATGTCTGGGTTCTAACTGTTCCTTCTTGACCTCCATCAGGTTTCTTAGGATTCAGGTAAGGTGGTCTGGTATTCCCATCTCTAAGAATTTTCCAGTTTGTTGTGATCCACACAGTCATAGGCTTTGGCATAGTCAATGAAGCAGAAGTAGATGTTTCTCTGGAATTTCCCTGCTTTTCCTATGATCCAGTGGATTTTGGCAGTTTGAGCACTGGTTCCTCTGCCTTTTCTAAATCCAGCCTGTACATCTGGAAGTTCTTGGCTCACATGTGGTTGAAGCCTAGCTTGAATGATTTTGAGCATGACCTTCCTATCATGTGCTGCTGCTGCTAAGTCGCTTCAGTCGTGTCCAACTCTGTGCGACCCCATAGACGGCAGCCCACCAGGCTCCCCCGTCCCTGGGATTCTCCAGGCAAGAACGCTGGAGTGGGTTGCCATTTCCTTCTCCAATGAATGAAAGTGAAAAGTGAAAGGGAAGTCACTCAGTCGTGTCCGACTCTTCACGACCCCATGGACTGCAGCCTACCAGGCTCCTCCCCCCATGGGATTTTCCAGGCAAGAGTACTGGAGTGGGTTGCCATTGAAATAAGTGCAATTGTGCAGTAGTTTGAACATTCTTTGACATTGCCCTTCTTTGAGATTGGAATGAAAACTGACCTTTTCCAGTCCTGTGGCCACTGCTGAGTTTTCCAAATTTGCTGGCATAATGAGTGCAGGATGTTAACAGCATCATCTTTTAGGATTTGAAATAGATCAGCTGGAATTCTATCACCTCTAGTAACTTTATTCGTATTAATGCTTCCTAAAGCCCCTTTGACTTCACACTCCAGGATGTGTGGCCCTAGGCAAGTGACCACACCATCAAGGTTATCCAGATCATTAAGAGTTTTTCTGGACAGTTCTTCTGTGTATTCTTGCTACTTCTTTTTAATATCTTCTGTTTCTGTTAGGTCCATACCATTTCTGTCATTTATTGTGCCCATCTTTACATGAAATATTCCCTTGGTGTCTGTATCTCCAGTTTTCTTGAAGAGATCTCTAGTCTTTCCCATTCTATTGTTTGCCTTTATTTCTTTACATTGTTCACCTAAGAAGGCTTTCTTGTTTCTCCTTGCTATTCTTTGGAACTGTGCATTCAAATGGATATATCTTTCCTTTTCTCCTTTGCCTTTCACTTCTATTCTTTTCTCAGCCGTTTGTAAGGCCTCTCAGACAACTGTTTTGCCTTTTTGTATTTCTTTTTCTTGGGGATGGTTTTGATCACTGCCTCCTGTACAGTGTTGCGAGTCCATAGTTCTTTAGGCACTTTGTCTATCAGATCTAATACCTTGAATCTATTTGTCATTCCCCTATATCAGCATAAGGGATTTGATTTAGGTCATACCAGAATTGAACTGTATACTTGAATAAAAAGCCACTTTCTGCAGAAGAATATAATACAATCTAGAATCTTTACTAAGTGTTATCAACAGTATCTAATAGAGAATGAAAACCCACCAGATAAGGGAAAATGGAGACAAGTATAGCTCCCAGTCAAGGAAAAAGATAAAGAAATAGAAAACAGCTAAGTTGGCCCAGATGTTATATTTAGCAGGCAGGAACTCTGAAGCAACTATTATACATATATTAAAAGAAGTAATGATATATGTATTCAAGGAGTTAAAGGGAAATTTTATTTTCTTTCTTAAAAAATATGTTGACATACAATTAGTAATATTATATATAGGATTTTAAATATTTATTTTGTCTGTGTCGGGTCTTAGTTGTGAATGTGAGGTCTTTGCTGTGACATGCAACATCTTTTGTTGTGGCGCTTGGGCTTCAATCTTGTTGGGGCTTTAGAAAAAGCAACAAAAAGTGTAACTATTGGAAAGAAAGGGGGCAAACCCTGTTATAAGAATTTTTTGTTCTACAGTAAAAAGTTCAGGAGAATCTACAAACTATTATAAGTAACAATATTTTCAAATAGGAGATCAACATAAAAAGTAGTAATAGTTTTTAGAAACAGTGGTTAATTCATAAATTAGTAAATTAGTTCTACATGCTGATAATGACCAATTCAAAAGTACAATTTAAGAATTGTAATTCCCAACAGCAACAAAGCTTTAGAACATCATGTATAAAAGAGTTTTATTAATAGACATGAGAAATAAATCGAGAGATACACTGTTATTTTTGAAAAGTTTCAATCTTCACCATTTAAAAATTTTCTCTAAATTTATGTATAGATTACATGCAATTTCACTCAAAATATGTGTGAGGGAGAATAACTTCAATTAATGCTAGAACGCAGATGGCAGATAAAACGGTCAAGAATGTTTGCTATGAACCTGCTTTCAAGTGCCAAGACAGACCAGTGTCAACAGACACCACCTTGGGTTTTCGTGGCATGTGATAACATCTTCAAGAATAGAGGAATGCAGTGCGATTGGAATCGGGTACTATTTAGACTCGGCAACACCCCAAATTACATACCTTCTCACAGCCACTGGATTCCTGGTTTTGGTCTCAGTGTTTATGCCAAACCAAAGCAAACAAACAATCATTAATGTGTAAGAAGTGGAGTCTAAACTTCGTAAACAGGAACAAGTTCATTGCTTTAAAAAGTCAAATAAAAAATGATGCCATCACAGCATCAACATTGTTGCAAACTAGACAAATTTCTTTGAATTTTACTGTAAACTTTTCAACCCAACCTCAACTCAGCGTTTTTTCATTTGGCACCCTCCACATCAGAAATGGAAACAAATTCCTGCCATTGACCTGAAGCGGTTCAGACTCAATTAGAGAATAAGGAGCTAATGAGAGGCGATGACCAATGACATCTCTGAAAAGTGATTGAAAAACTATGACCTCTGCCTGCGGTGTCTATGTCTAAATTCTTGTAGACAGAACAAAGATGAACCCATTTTTTGGCAAAACGTATTATACTCTGCAGATTTGGAAGAAATTATGGTCCCTGACACCAAAGCCTCATGAAACAAATCAGCTCTGTATACCACACTAGAGCAATAAAGTTCCAATCTTTAGGAAGGAATCAGGGTGGTAAGGATTTTGACTTTAAATTCTTGACCCCATCTATTGAAAGTCCATGAAAATCCACCTCATCAGCTATTATTATTTGAGTATGCTGCTGCTGCTGCTAAGTCGCTTCAGTCGTGTCTGACTTTGTGTGACCCCATGGATAGCAGCCCACCAGGCTCCTCCGTCCACAGGAGTCTCTTGGCAAGAATACTGGAGTCGGTTGCCATCTCCTTCTTCTTATCTGAGTATAGATAAGTGAAATTGCTATATGAAGTGCTTGGGGTACATTTAATGGCCTAAAGAAGCCTGGGGAAAAACCGTAATATGCATCCATGCAACCTCCCTCAGCTGTCTTCCAGGATTATTAAGTATCCAGCACTGTAAACTCCTACTTGTTTCTTTAAAAATTGTTAAAAGCTGAAATGCCAATATGTCCATAGCAGGGAAATATCCAAATCATATATTGTTCCTTCCAAAAGGCTGGGAAAAGGCAACGTACATCCCCTGATGAGGACAATATTAATTAAGGAGCTAGTGACATGCCTGTGGGGATTTTCCTGGGGAACTCATCTTTTTATCACATGCTACAGCTTTGTTCAGTCTCAACATGCTCTCCAGAGCCGATTTCCTTTCTTCTTTAGGCTCTGAAGAGGAAAGTTGTTCAGTAACTCAGTTGTGTGCGATTCTTTGCAACCCCATGGACTGCAGCACACCAGGCTTCCCTGTCATTCGCTATTTCCTGGAGTTTGCTCAAACTGATGTCCATTGAGTCGGTGATGCCATCCAACCATTTCATCCTCTGTCACCCTCCTCTCATCCTGCCAATCTTTCCTGGTATCAGGATCTTTTCCAAGGAGTCGGCTCTTCACATCACAACCAAAGTTTTGGAGCATCAGCTTCAGCATCAATCTGAAGGGGAAATTGCTTTCTATAAAATCTACCTAAGACAGGGCTGGCCAGGGTCAGGAATCTGTAGTAGGAGCATGCTAACAAAACAGAGAGACACAGAGGCCCCCACAGAGGCCCTCTTCCACTGAGAAGAGGGATTTGACTGATACTAAGGCAGTGGCACCCCACTCCAGTCCTCTTGCCTGGAAAGCCCCATGGATGAAGGGGCCTGGTGGGCTGCATCCATGGGGTCTCTAAGAGTCAAACAACTGAGCGACTTCACTTTCACTGTTCACTTTCATGCATTGGAGAAGGAAATGGCAACCCACTCCAGTGTTCTTGCCTGGAGAATCCCAGGGACGGGGAACCCTGGTGGGCTGCCGTCTATGGGGTCGCACAGAGTTGGACACGACTGAAGCGACTTAGCAGCAGCAGCAGCAATATTTGGACCAGACATTGGTGATTCATGATCACTACCTGACTTGGGAACTTATGAAAAATAATACTGCCAATAATTCCCATCTCAGTCCTCTTTACCCTTTCAGTCTTCTTCCTCCCTTCATACGCAAAGCTTTGTGAACATGGTTTTGGGACCATGAGCATGTCACAGGCATGTTTGCACACACACAGACACATATTTAGACAGGCCATTATCAATACGGTGTGCTGCTCTGCATCTGTAATCCCTGTTTAGCTGGACCCAGATGCATAACTCAAAGTCTTAGAAGGCTGTGAGATTTTGCATTACTGCCTTTCTCTTCGGAGAAGGCAATAGTACCCCACTCTAGTACTCTTGCCTGGAAAGTCCCATGGGCAGAGGAGCCTGGTAGGCTGCAGTCCATGGGGTCGCGAAGAGTCAGACACGACTTCACTGAGCAATTTCACTTTCACTTTTCACTTTCATGCATTGGAGAAGGAAATGGCAACCCACTCCAATGTTCTTGCCTGGAGAATCCCAGGGATGGGGGAGCTGGTGGGCTGCCATCTATGGGGTCTCACAGAGTCAGACACAATGAAATTGACTTAGCAGCAGCAGCAGCCTTTCTCTTACACACAGATTGTTCAAGAAGGGTTAACCCTGTTGCTTCTCCATCACCTGTAGAACAAAGTATCCTCTCAGCTTTCATCATTTTGACCCAGTCCTGAAAGTCTAGAGAAATCCATTGATTTATCCTTTCAAGACAGGTTTAGTTAAACCTCACGATGGCAGAGAACATCAAACGGTGCCAGGATGCACAGTGTTGAGAAATCACAGCCACATATTGGTTGGCATGACTGGGGTCCCAAGAAACCGAGAATGTCCACTAGTAACTGAGATCTCAGGCAGTGAGAGATGGAGAATAGGTCCCATAGAGACAGCACTGGTCACAGGGTCAGATTCCTGGAGTTCTTTGGGGTTCCTCAGGGGGTAAGTGGAACTCTTCCCAGCTCTCAAACTCAAAGGCTATGACCTAGAGTTGGCTCTGTCTTGCTAGCCAAGAAGGAAAAACAAAAAATGTTCACTGAAGTGGCATTGAACTGACCCGGCCAGAGATTAAAATGTTCTTTCTCTCCTTTATTTTCCCAAGTTACATTGCGCTCTCTCAGTCATACTTCTGAGAGAGCCAAGACGGACAACAAAGTGCTGTTAAATGTCTTGCTGACAATGTATAGACATGTAGAGACTGTCAGCAAAGGCTTCTGTGAAGGTTGTAGGGATGGATGAGGGCAATTGTTTTCTGAAGTACACTTGTCACTCTGTGTTAATAACTGCCTCTGACCTTTCCCTGACAAAGACTCTTTGCCGGCTACCACACAGCGGACAAGAAAGATTTAAAATTTAAGTCCTGACAACAGGGGACACACTGCACTTTGTTTTCTCCAAAACCTTTGCCTGTCATGGAAACTCTGTGGAAGGCAAGAAAGAAGTGTGAAAAATCACAGCGGGGCTACTCTGTGGAACAGGCATGCTGGTAAACTAAAGACCCTCATGCTTGCAGCTACAATTCAGGTACTTAAAAAAAATCAACTAAGGCACCAATGCTTCTTTTGCCTCAGGGATAAGTGACTAAAAATAACTAATAAATATTTGTGAATCCCTTTCCACCACTAAACCTGTTCTAACCTCCCACGATAGACTCCCCCTCCGATAAAACTGATCTTTCTATTCAACCCCAAGTCTGAAATTGATGACTTGGTTGGGTTCTTGTTTCATATTTCACCTACCAGCTTTGCCATAGCCTTGTGTCGTTTGATAGCCTGCTATTCCCAGAACTCTTGGCACTAATTATGAGCTCTCCTATATTATCCTCAGCTGTTATTTAGCTAGAATCTTCTCTTTTGCATCTGCATGAAGCTGTTCAGCTTGGCTTGTCTCTAGAAGCAATAAAAATTCAAAGCTTTTATTTAAAATGGGAACCTAGGAGGCAAAGACACTGTGTTAGGTCTGAGCAAAAAACAGGAAAAGGTCAGCTGTGAGCTTTACCCTCAAGGTGCTTGTGGTCCAGTGGCGTAGAGGTAGCTAGAGTGGGAGCTGATGGAAGAGACCATTCAAGGCCGAGGAGATAACTTTCAAACTGAGGTCAATGGAAGAGTATGACCCAAGATCAAAAGAGTTGCAATGCTGAAATTCTTTCAGTTTATATGTGCCCAAAGTGGGGCCCAGCAGGCAAAATTAATTGGCAAGGGTCAGCACAGTCAAGGCGGTATAATACTAGTTGTTGTTTGCTCATTAAGTCATGTCCAACTCGTCACGACCCTGTGAACTGCAGCACACCAAGCTTCCCTGTCCTCCACTATATCCTGGAATTTGCTCAAGTCTATGTCCATTCAGTTGGTGATGCCATCCTACCATCTCATCCTCTGCTGCCCTCTTCTCTTTTTGCCTTCTATCTCTCCCAGCATCAGTATCTTTTCCAATAATACTAGTGGAAGCTAATAATAACAATTACATACATTTTATGAGCTCTTGTCCCGTGCAAAGAGCTTTACATACATTTGATTGCATCATTCTCACCACCACCCAAGACACTGGTCATACCTTGCTTTTCTCCCGGTTTACCAAGGCTGAAATTGAGATGTCAAGTGACTTTTCCAAGGTCACAGAGTTAGAGAGTGGGTGAGCTAAACAGACCCCAGGGTCTGTGTGACTCTGGCCCTCTACTATTGTTCTAATTCCCTTCAAAGAAGAAGGAAAAATGAAGATGAAGTTAAAACTCCTACCTGGCGTGTATGATTTCCTTGCTCTGTGTGGATCCTGACCCTGGTTTTCACCCAGTTCAGGGCTACAGGTGTTGTTAAAATCATCTATCACAGCCAGGTCTTTCACTAAAGGGCTTTGGTTACCTTGCTTGTAAAATGAGAAGGTCAGACCAGATAATCTCTGAGGTCCTTGCTGGTTCTTACAGTCTGTGATTCTATGATTCCAAACAAAGGTTGCCATCCTCAAAGACTATAAATTTCAACTCCTTTCACAAGCCCTAAAGAGGAAGGAACGGGAAAGAAGAATTGATCGCATGCTTGTGCAAATTTAAGTAATAGAGAACAGAGATGCTACCCTTGTGGATTCCTGGGTGATATGCATGACTTGGAGAAAGAAGAAAGGTATTTCATGCAATACCATAGGGCGCCTTTAGCTCAGCCTTTCTTCCTGAAATAAAAATACAACTGAGTTTTTCAAGTTAGTTGGTTGATGTATCACTCTGTTCCCCCTCATCATTCTCCTATGATTCAACAAACATTAGAGAGAAATTTTTCTGCTTAAATTCCTTCCTGCAACAGAAGTAAATATCTTACTTTTATAAAATACATTTCTTAAAGATAAAATACAGTACTACAATGCTGTTTCAGATAGATTTGCCATAAGTCAGATACCCTTGTTCAAATAATAGACTACGAACATAATCCATCTTGCGGAGCCAGGAAGTACAGAAGTTGGTCTTATTAAGGTGCTCTGTTATGAGGCCTAGTCACTGACACAATGAATTGTTTTCCAGCTGGGCTGTGGCTGCCACTGTAAGTCTTTGGGTTGAATGAAAAGGCAATTAAGAACAGCAGTTGGAACAAGGAACTCAAACTAGGTGCTCTTCTTCTTCCAGTGCTAACGTAATTAAAATGGTGTTTAACTGCCAGTTGGCTAAAACGAAACAAAATGTGCAATTAAGGGCACTGGTGAGACTAACTATATCTCAAAAACTCTCTCTCCTACCGGTGCTATTTGATCCTGTTTCTTTCTTGCGGCGGTTTCTTTCAAGGTGTGGTAAAAGTTTCTTTCGAGATGTGTTGCACATCCTAGTTCCCTGATCCACAGTCCTTAGTTACTCTAGAGTTAGTTGGGTGTAACAGACATAAGGCACTCCCTGCTGCTATGCACGGGGGCCTTTAGGGTGACTGTTCAAAACCCATAGCCCAACTTCCTTTCTTATGTAACCATGATAAGAAAGCCTTAGTCTCCCAGGACTGAGCAAAAAATTGTATTCCATCAAGGTCTGTATAAATAATCTATTACTATGTAATAAAGTATTGCAAAGCTTAGTGGCTTAAAAAAAATACACAACTGTTGTCTCTCAGGTTTTTTGGGGGGTAAGAATCCGGGTACAGCTTGGCAAGGTCATTGATCTGAGGGTCTCCTGCAAGCCTGCAGTCAAGGTTTAAAGGCAGTAGCATCTGCTTCCCAGCTTACTCACTGGCTGCTATTGGTCTTCAGTGTCTTGAGGGCTGTTGGACTGAGGACTTCAGTTCCTTGCTGGCTGTTGGCTACCCTCCGTTCTTTACTATGTGGCCTTTCCAATATGGCAGCTTGTTTCATCCAGGCCAGCAAGACAGAGTCACAATCTTTGGTAACCTAATCATAGAATTGTTATCACATTGCCTTTCCATGTTCTATTGGTTAGAAATATGTCACTAGGCCAGTCAGTTCACACTCAAGAGGAGATTATACAAGGGTGTGCATACCAGGAAGGTGGAGAACCAATGGGAGTCATCCTAGAGGTCATCCACTAGAAATAGATATGATTCCAAGGTCAACCACTACAAATGTGGTTTCAAGGCTTGGCCAAGCTTCATACAGTAATGATAGGCCAAGGTCTAATTAATAGCCTCCTTCCCAATTTTTAGAGCAAAATCATTCTAAAAAGGACAGAATCATGAGTTATAGGTGCTCCTTCCCATTTCCACTACTACCTACATATGTGTGATCATCATGGCTACTGCTCGAAACGGAATCTTTTCCTACATAGTGATTAAAGTTACACTGTTGCCTTATTTCTCTCAGAATTTAAAATAGTAACTCTTTTGGTCTCCTGGCTGTTGATATGGGTGTGACCTAAAGTAATAAAACTGTTCTGAATCTACCAATAATTCCTTGTGGCAACTTAGGCAGGTTGCCGTCTCACTGTGAGCCTAAATTTGCTTCCCTAAAAAGCAATAAGTTTACTTTAGACGGGGACTAAGCTCCCTACAGTTTCATCATTAAGTGTTTTTATTTGGGGCCCATCAAATGAAGTACTAATGAAAACCTCACAGGATTTCTTTATGGTCGAAATGCAATCACCAGCTGAATGCGTCTGGTGTCTGTCTCTCAGGGTTCTCCCTTCTAAGCAACAGAAATGGACTCTCACCCACTAAAGTTTGAAATCATTGTTTGAGGGAGAAGAAAATTTACTGGAAGGATCATGGGGGCTCATGGACTGACAGGGAGAGTAGAATAACTAGGCCACAGCAAGGGAAGTAACCAAGCCTCCTCCAGGGGTTGCAGCAGTGGGTCCACTTCCCTGGGGCCTCTTCGTATTGTGGCATGGCACCACATAGCTTATATTCCCCTATGTCTTCTCTGATTAAGCTAATATTTAAATCACAAGGAAAAGACTCTGATTCAGTTCAGTTTAGTCACTCGGTCATGTGTGACTCTTCACAACCCCATGGACTGCAGTATGACAGGCTTACCTGTCCATCACCAACTCCCAAAGCTTGCTCAAGCTCATGTCCATCGAGTTGGTGATGCCATGCAACCATCTCAGCCTCTGTCATCCCCTTCCCCTCCCACCTTCAATCTTTCCCAGCATCAGGGTCTTTTCCAATGAGTCCGTTCTTTGCATCAGGTGGCCAAAGTATTGGAGCTTCAGCTTCAGCATCAGTCCTTCCAATGAATACTCAGGACTGATTTCCTTTGGGAGGGACTGGATGGATCTCCTTGCAGTCCAAGGGACTCTCAAGAGTCTTTTCCAACACCACAGTTTAAACGTATCAATGCTTTCCCTTGACTGTGGGTAGGATGATACCCCCACAGTCAAGGGAAAGAGTCATGATTTCCGGGCCCATCAAAATCACAAGTGACGAGAGCAGAAGCATTTCCAGAAAAAAGGTGATGAGTAGTTTAAAGCAATTTACATCATTACTTTCAGTTTAAAGGATGGACATTTTTAGGAGATAACTTAGGAATATGTTATTCACAAAACTTAGTGGCTTAACAAACTATAGAATTATCATCTCACAGTTTTGGTGGGGGGAAGTCAGAAGTCTAGGCATGATTTAGCTGGGTCTCTAACTTTATTTAGGGCTTCCCTGGTGGCTTAATCCACCTGCAATGCGGGAGACCTAGGTTCGATCCCTGGGTTGGGAAGATCCCCTAGAGAAGGGAACGGCTACCCACTCCAGTATTCTGGTCTGGAGAATTCCATGGACTGTATAGTCCCTGGGGTCGCAAAGAGCCAACACGACTGAGAGATTTTCACTCACTCACTCGCTCGCTAACCTTAATTAAGGGCTTCCCAGGTGGCACTAGTGGTAAAGAACCTGCCTGCCAATGCAGGTAGATGTAAGAGACGTGGGTTCTATTCCTGGGTTGGGAAGATCCCCTGCAGGTGGGCATGGCAACCCACTCCAGTATTCTTGCCTGGAAATCACAAGGACGGAGAAGCCTGGCAGGCTACAGTCCATAGCGTCACACTGTTGGACATGACTGAAGCTACTTAGCACACACACAATAGCCTTATTTATGGGTCAAGTTAGGGTTAGTTGAATCAGCTTTAAGTATGCCTTCCTCAATCAGTAGTTACTCAGCAGTAGCCACCTCTACTCCATTGGAATGTAAGCCCCATGAAGTCAGGACCCTTCGGTTCATTGATGTATCACAAGTGTCTAGAACAAGGCCTGGCACATAGTTCACTTTCAATAAATATGGTTGAATAAATGCATTGAATGGACTTGTCTGGTACATATGTTCACTGGTATAAATGAACTACGTCCCACCCAGAGGTTTGATTTCAATCTCATTGTAATTGGGAGCTGTGTGTCATAAAAATTACCACATGATGAATATCATGGGGCACTTTGTAAATTTCTCTGAACTCTGACATCCTAAGCCATTTTTCTACATAATAATTGCAACAGGTTTTTTTCTTTCTGGAGTTTCATTGAGCACTGTAAAATTAACTCCTTTGAATTTATTGGCCATGATATATAAAATTGTGTATCATTAAGCCTTTCATAACAGGCCTCAAGAACCGTGGACTGTGGGCATCAGTAGTTTCATTTGTCTGTCCTGTCTTGTCCGTTCCTCGGGATGTACATTAGCAACTATGCTGCCATTTTGGGAAATATCAAGATCCCTAAAAATGTGCATACCAGTGGACCGAGTATGATTACAGTTTGGAAGCTCAACACTCTGAAGTTTTTGAAACTCTTGCTTGTTGGTAGTAAAACGTTACTGCACCCATTTTAGCAGTGAGGAAGCTAAACACAGATTTGTTCCTTGTACAGTCTTCAAGTGTCGTATGATCCCTGTGCTGGAAAGTTGCCCTTTGGTCCTTTAGTTCAGCTCTAATTTAATGTGGAGTCTTCTCCATACTGCTTGAAGCAGTCCTTTGACTTGCTTGCTGTCTTTCCATGGATGGTGTGATTGGCAGAATAAAGACCCCCTCCACAGATGTCCATGTCCTAATCCACAAACCCGTGAACATGTGATTATACATGGCAAAGAGGCATTAAGTTTGCAGGGAGGATTGAGGTTGCTAACCAGCTGACCTTACGAAAGGGAGACTTTCCTGGATTATCTGGGTGGGTCCAGTGTAATCACAAGAGTCTTTAAGAGTGAAGGAGGGAAGTAGGAGGAGAAAGTCAGAAGCACATGTGACTGGAAGAACAGTCAGAGGACGGGGAACACTGCCAGCTTTGAAGATGGAGGAGAGGGACCATGTGCCAAGGTATGCAGGCAGCCTATAGAGGCTAGAAAAGGCAAGGAGACAGATTTTACCTTAGAGCCTGCAGGGGAATGCTGCCCTGCTGACAATGTGACTATAGCCCAGTGAGGCCCCTTTTGCACTTCTAACCTCTGGAACTCTATGGTGATAAATTTGAGTCCTAAGCTTGTGGTAATTAGTTAGAGCACCCATAGGATGCTGAGGTAGATGGATAGTTGCCGTGTCTCTAAACTGCTTCCATATTTCAGGCCTTGCAAGGCAATGTGGAAACAATGGACTAAATATTTATTGACCAGGATACACCTGAAAGATGGGCTTTAAAATATATTTCTGAAGTCTCATCTCAAATCTTAACCTAAAACCACATTCCAGTTCATTGAATTTACATAAAAGATTTTAGCATACTGTCTTGTAATTATATGCTGCTTTCGACAGTCTTGGTTTGGATGACCTCTCACACGTGATGGTACACTATGCCTTGAATTCCTCCGGTTTCCAAAATTCTTAGACACAGATCTGATGAGTAATTAAATTTGTTTAAATAAGTGAATAGACTGTTTTAATTGATGAAGTTGAAGACCTACTCAAAGGCTTATTCATAACCTATAGCCTGAGCTTCTCAGGGATTTGATAAAGAGTGTTTTCCTCTCACATGGTTTACCAGCCTTGAACTGTTAGAGAGGAAATCAAGAAGTCATCATTATATGGCTACATATTAATCATTAGATTTTATAGTTGGTCATAGTTCTTTTATTTATTACCATTTTATGCATGAAAAGCAATATTCAGACACATATAGACAGTTACACAGATTCAGGGACTTACGACCTCGGAAAACTAGGCTTGGTTTCTCTGTGTGTGTGTGTGTATTTCTAATTATGTCGGGACATCATCCAAAGATGTGACTGTTGTGAAAAGATCACAAATTAACCGGCAAGAATGGAAGGCAACCCGGAGTTTTTTGAGAGCAATCTTAGAGCTTGGAGAATTCATAAACCAAGTAAACCTTCTGACATAACTATAAAATGTGGTATAAACCCTAGAAAAAAATGGCCATCTTGAAAGGGTAACAGCACTTTTATGAGAATTCCAACCGCACCATGGCAACATCAACCCGTCAAAGCAAATGAAGGGTAGTAAAAGTAAAATTAAACATGATGAAGGGGACACCAGCTTGCTAACAGCTTTCCGAGCAGTAAAGCTTTCAAATGTTATCTCTTCATTGGTCTGTTCAATCACACATGCCTGCTACCAAGCTTTATCATATTATGTATCTTTCTCATCACTGCCGCCTGCCACGGGCTTGATGGACTCGTCTGTATATTCACAAAGGAGGGGAGGAGAGGGCTCCCCTTCCCCCGTGTAGCCCCCTCCTTGTAAGCCCTCATCTCCCTCCTGTAATTCTCTCCCACCGTCCTCTCTTGCCCTTGCTCTGGTGTCCAACACGAGTCTCTCTTGCATAACAAAGGTTGCCGTGCAGCTCTGAGCTCTGGGGACTAAATATAGATCAAAGCCCCATCCTACCCTGCCTCATCCAAAAGACAGATCCCAACGTGCGTCTGACTTTGTCCTCTCTTTTCGTCTAAAAATCAGCATCCTTCTTTCTCCTCTTGGTTCTCCTCCCAGCAACTAATCCCTCTTCCCTACCCCTTCTCTGACCTCCTGCAGGGAAGATTGTGAAGGCATTTTCATGTGTTAACTAACAGACTTGCTAATCCCTTGGATTGAATGCCTTTGCCCTGTTTTCAGGGACCCAGAAATTTTAAGGTTACATTTATTCTCTGACCTACTCAACCACCAGGGAGTCAGGACAAATTCTAGCCTTTCAGTGCTTTAAACTCCTTCCCAACTCTATTTCCAAGTTCTCAACAAATAAGGTACCCATTCATTGTGTGGGCAGTGTTTGTAATGCCAAATACCTAAGCCTGTAGACCATATGAGTTATTCAACTATATGGGAAGGAAAAAGAAAAACAAATGACTCATCAGCCATTTTAGGCTTCCCATAGCCCACACAGTGATGAGGAGATTCAGGGGGCAAAAAAAGCTGGGATACCATGCTGTGGTGCTTACAAATAGTCAATAGGGGGTGGAAAGGGAAAGGAGAAACCAAGACAAGAAAGGCAAAGTTGTTGCAGCCAACTGTCTCATCAGATTGCCATGTTTTAGCCTGAGTTTATTGTCTGTTAGTGTTGGTAATTGAATTGCTTTCTATACTGTGGGTTAGTAGCATTTGAGCCCACCTCCTTTTTCTATAATCAACATTAAAGTGTGTTCCCAGTTTAAATCAGTTCCTTTGATTTATTCATCCATTCAACACATACTTACTGAGACTCAACGGCATGCAGTGTAGGACTTAGAATGCATTTGAAGTCTGAGAAAGGGCAGCACAGAACTCAGCCACAGGCTAAGGAGAAGATCCTTAAATGGGCTGTGCTGCCTCCCACATCTCGGTCTCCAAATGTTTCTCTCCATGTCTGCCTCCTTTGAGTCAGGTCTTAGGCATTTGGTTGTCCTGGCTCTAGCTTCCAGCCGGGAACCCAGATGTCTGCATTTGCTGATTTTCCATCTCTTTTTCAACTCTTAGAGGGTTATCATAGCCTTCCACACCTCCTGTCTCCAGTGGCTGCTTAAAGTATAAACATTTATTGGGGGGAAATATTAAAAGTATGAATGAGATCATGGTTCCAAAAAGGGCCCATGAGGATTCTGATAAATTTAATCATGTGGTGTGATGGTGCATGTGTGCGTGCGTGCACACACACACACTTTGCTGTTTTGTTCTTTACTTCAGTCGATCCTAATTGAAACAATCAGGCATCGTCTCCAAAAATGTAAGAAGATTTTAATCCAGTTTATTACGTCACAACTAAAACTTTGTACTTCTTGGAAGGTCCTCATTTTGCAGGACAGAGGACTCCTTCCTGCCCCCAAGAGTGGGCTCTTGTCTAACACTCGGAAATGAATTGTCCAAGGAGACACAGATGCTGACGAAGCAAGCGACTTTATTGAGAAGGGCAGAGAGCAGGAGGATGAGGGATCCCAGGAGGGCTCAGTCTCAGGCTTTATCGTGATGGGATTAGTTTCCAGGTTGCCTCTGGCCGATCATTCTGGCTCAAGGTCCTTCTTGATGGTACACACTTTGCTCAGCCAAGATGGATTCCAGCAAGGAGATTTCTGGGAGATTGGTAGGACATGTGGCATCTCCTTTTGACCATTACTGAATTCTTCCAGTTGGTGTTGGATTGTTAGTTCCATGTTCCTTACCAGGATCTCCTGTAATAAAATAACTCATGTAAATGGTTACTATGATGCCTGGCCAAGGTAGGTGGTTTCAGTCAGTTCACAGCAACTGGAAATCACATGAATCATATCATCACAGAAACTTGGGGTTGAAAGCAGGGTTGAGAGCTGGATGAACAAAGGACTGGTTTTCTGTTCACAATCTCTTACCAGTTTACTTGGCCTTGGACAAGTCACTTTTATTTTTAAGCATAGATATAAATGAAATTATAAATACAAATACATACACACCTGTATCTTAAGCACCAATCGTATGTGACCCCCCTGTACTAACTGTATCAGTTTGCTAGGGCCGCCATGACAAAATACCACGGATGAGGTGGTAAACAACAGAAATTTATTTTTCCTCATTTCTGGAGGCCCGAAGTCCAAGAATAAGGTGCTCCAGATTTGGCCTTCTCTGAGGCCAGTCTCCTGGAGAATAGCTGAGCTCTGGTTGTGTCTTCATGTGGCATTTCCTCTGTGTGTGTTCATCTGGCAACTGTTCTTCTTATAATGGCCTCATTCCAACTAATCACCTCTTTAAAGACCTTATCTCCAAATACAGTTACATTTGGAGATATTGGGGGTTGGGACAGAATTCAGCCGAGAACGCTAGAGGCAAAGAGACAAAAGCAAATGGGGCATAGTCCTTGCCCCAGAGGACCCAGTCATTGAAACAAATAAAACTAATTGTGCTATAGAATAAGACATGTAGCAACAGAGGCAGATGCTGAGTGTAGTGAGGGCGCCGAGAAGAATCAGCAAGTCAAGTTGCCTTAATTCACAGGAAAGGGCAGGAGGGAGACAGCATTTGTACTGGGTCTTGCCATCTTTGTAGCAGTTCTCCAGGTCGTGGGGAGGGACGAGGAAAGAAATGGGCATTTGATATGGGTGGATATTTAGGGTCAAATCAGTGGCTCATGTAGGCCAGTGCTGTCTCATATTAAGGACCTCCTGTGATGCTTGAGAGGAGAGGAATGTGTCCCAATCGCTCTTAGCCAGTTACATCCCTAACTGGTCTAAATCTCATTCAAGCCTATTTAAATAGTGGTGAATTCTGTAGTCTGTGTAGTACTGTCCTAAGGTCCTTGGAGACAGAAAGACACTAACCCTTTCTTTGAATAAACTGAATAGAAGTTCAGAGACTATGAAATAACTGGAGTAACATTCAGTTCAGTTCAGTTCAGTTCAGTTGCTCAGTCGTGTCCGACTCTGCGACCCCATGAATCAGGGGTCCCTGTCCAACAGGCAACAAATAAATAGTTCCAAAGAATACTTGCCTCTTTCCCTCTGGCTAAAAAGAAGGATGTTATACTGAATCTTCTTTACATTCTGCTCAAGGGATCAAATGGTCTGTGACAGTGTTTCTCAAACTAGAGTAATATATTAAAAGAATTCACAGATCCTCCTTTGTTATTTTGAAATATTAACGTTATATAAGAGCATAGATGCAAAAGCGATACTTCCTGGGTTCGAACCTAATCTTAGATCTACCATTTATTGGTTGTGTTGACCTTGACCAAATCATTGAACTCCTTTGTCCCAGTCTTCTCATCTGTGAAATGGGGATAATAATAGCTATATTTATAATATTGTTATAAGAATTAAAGTAGCTAATATTTGTTTTATTAGGTTCTTTTTTTAAAAAAATACATTAATTTCTGCTGCACAGTAAAATGACTCATGTATATTCTTTTCTTTTCCATTATGGTTTATCACAAGATATTGAATATAGTTTCCTATGCTATACAGTAGGACCTTCTTGAATATCCATCCTATATATAATTGTTTGTATTTGCTAATCCCAAACTCTCTAGTACTTTTTGTGTGGAGGCTTAAGTGTTTTCTGTATATTGTATGATGTCATCTTTGTAAGATGGCAATTTTACCTCTTCCCTATCCATCTGAATACCTTTTATTTCTTTTTCTTGTCTGATTGCTGTGGTTAAGACTTCCAATACTTGTTTGAAGAGAAGTGGTGAGAGTGAGCATCCTTGTCTTGTTCCAGATATTAGCAGGAAGGCTTTCAGCTTTTCGCTGTATTAGTTGTGGGTTTGTCATGAATATATCTTATTATATTGTGATATGTTTCCTCTATACCCACCTTCATAAGGGTTTTTTTTTTATTATCATGAATCGATGTTGAATTTTATCAAATGCTTTTCCTGCATCTATTGAGATTATCATGTGGTTTTTGTCTTTTGTTGACGGGACGCATCCCATTGATTTGTGAAAGTTGAACCACATTGTGACTCTGGTGTGAATCCAAGTTGGTTGTGGCACATGATCTTTACGATGTGTTGCTGGATTAGGTTTGGCAAAGCATTAAAAACAGATAACCTGTCATATATTAGGTGTTATATGTGTTTAATAAAATTTTCTATAAATGTATAAATATAAAACTAGTAATGAAATCTTTATGCATATAGCTCTTCCCTAACTAAAAAATAAAACAAAAGCTGTGAGCTATAGAGCAGATTTGAAAATTAAGTAAAAAAATTTTTTAAAGCAATATAAATCATATTTAAAATATTAATTCAGTGTGACAGATATTATTGTTTACATTAACCCTAACTCATAGAAGTTGTCATTATTTCTTTAAGGAGCCTCAGATCTGGTTCTATAATGAACTTGTTTTCCCTGTATTTTGAATTTAATAATATGAATGCACAGGGCATTTGCATGCAAAGGAAGCTTTTCAGAATGAGGCAAATACTATCCAGACCTTGTTTGCTAGGTCAGGAAAATCAGACCTCATTCTCTGTCAGTAGTTTACTTGTTAGAAGTCCTAGAATGCCAATTTTAATTAAAGATATCAGCACTACATTATTAGTGAAACCCACACAAAATTGTTCTCTAAATTGCAAAGTTGCTCAAGTCAGAAATTTGGAGGCCATTCATGTTTCTACGTCTTTGTCCTCATACTTTAACTGGCCAAGAATCTCTCTAAAATATTCACTGACTCTGCCATCTTCTTTTTATCTTCTTCTAACTATATGAATTCCCGAGACTGTATTCAACCCATGGAGTTAGAGACTCTAGTTTGAGTAAGGAGGTATCCCATATGCTAGTGATCTCTGTGAAACCCACACGGGAGGATGATTGCATGAGAGTGCTACTTATACAAGTGGGGTTACAAGGTACTCACACATACACCTCTTTTTGTATTTCTTTTCTTTTTTAAGTTAAACTATAGTTAATTTACAATGTTGTGTTAGTTTCAAATGTACAGCAAAGTGATTCAGATATATATATATATATATATATAGTGGCTCAGATAGTAAAGAATCAGCCTGCAATGCAGGAAACCTGGGTTAGATGCCTGGGGTCAGGAAGATCCCCTGGAGAATGGAATGGCTACCTACTTCCAGTACTCTTGCCTGGAGAATTCCATGGACAGAGGAACCTGGCAGGCTATATATAGTCTATGGGGTTGCAAAGAGTCAGACATGACTGAGTGACTAAAATGACTCCTCCTCGTGTGTGTATATATATATGTATATGTAGTCACACACATATATGTATATATATGTATATATAATGTATATGTAGTCTTTTTTAGATTCTCTTCCATTATAGGTTATTACAAAATAGTAGTCACACACATATATGTATATATATGTATATATAATGTATATGTAGTCTTTTTTAGATTCTCTTCCATTATAGGTTATTACAAAATAGTATAGTTTTCTGTGCTATACGCTAGGTCTTTGTTTTTTTTTTTACCTATTTTATTATATAGTATATTTATTCTAACCTCCTAATTTCTCTCTCCTCTCCCATGCTTTTCGCTTTGGTAACCATAAGTTCATTTTCTATGTGTGTGAGTCTATTTCTTCTTTGTATTTCTTTTGAACAGAACTCTAGGTTCTAGAGTAACCCAGAGTTACCCATTGGTATGATGAAGTCCTTCATCAGTGGAGAGGTCAAAGCGATTATCTTATGGCTTTCTGACTTCCCAAGCCTATATTACAATCAAATCTAACCTAGAAGCTTCTTTCTCATAATATCTGTTATGATGTGATCTGTTATCCTCTGCAGCCTAAATCAATACATTTCATCATTAAAGAGTTCAACTTCTCTGTAAAGAGCTTTGGTTTTTCAACTTGGTTGAGGTTGGGGCAGAACGCCCTGCTCTGCTGACCTGTAGGCCACTGGCCTTTAATGAAACTCTGCCGAATGTGTGTACCTTTAGTTAAAGCACAGGATCCTGGAAAGCTGGCATGCAATTAGAAATGACCAAGTTCAATCTCTTTGTTTTATATGTTGGGAAGTCAATGCTGAACTTCTCAAAGACAGCAAAAGCCTTAAAAACATTGTATTTGTTGGAGTATCTCTATAAAGTATGTGTATTTTCTTGTTAGAAGCACTGTAGTCTAGTTCAAGGTGCTCTGGGATGGTCCTAGTACCTCCATCGTTTGGCTGCAGGACTTTGGCTCAAATGTGGAAGCCTTCCTTGACCCATTGGTTAACAGAGCGAGGCAGATCTGACTCCCCTATCCTCTCTGTTTTCAGGCTGCTCAGGCCACCAACCTGTCCCAGCCTTTATCGCATGTTATCACATGTATGTGTACATCTGTTCTCTTCTACTACAGAATTTCCAAATTATATCAACACATGTCTTGCTGGCAAAATGATTCTGTGGTCAAATAATTGAAGTGAAGTGTTAGTGAACTTCTCCTAAAACTTAGAGTATTTAATATGCCCACATGCATTACAAATCTCCATCAGGGGCATATGTAGGAGGGTTGAAATTCACATTTTTTTTTAACTGAAGACTTTTATTTTGGGGATGTATCTGATGGGACCTGGAAAAACAATATGTTACCTAGATTTTAATCCTCTATCCACACTTATATTGACTTAGTCCTCTTTATGCCCTAAACTCAGAGCACTAGGCTGGGCACATGCTGGGTTATCAAACACAGTTAATGAAAGAATGATTAAAGTTATGTATTTTCCCGAGTTCTCAATCTGCTTATCTGTGATATGTAGAATTAAGATTACATGTTATTTTATTTGGTGATTTTAACATGTTTAGAAGAACGATTTGAAACAACATACATTGCTAAACTGGGAAATACTTTGTGGATTTTTTATTACTATCAACATCAGAACTACCTCTACCAATCTATTACTATTAATATGTATGTCACAGAAAATTGTTTCTTTTAATCTTTGCTCTACATGGAGTATTAAATAGCTCATAAGTTTCATTACTATGATATATATAGCTTTAAAATAGAGTCAGGTAGAAGTAAAATTTACCAAACATCTCGAGGTGAATCATTTGCTAGAACGTTACTTTCCAAGTTGCCTACTTCTGAAAAAAGGGATACTCATATATCTAGATAATTCACCTGCAGCCCTCATTCATCTGATTATAACTACATATGATAATTATTACTACCCCTATATGTGCGTATATATTTATTTTACACATGCTATGTTAATTATTCAATAAATGCACACATATATGCAAATATGATTTATCTAGCAATTATTATGAGTTATATATGGTTACAGGCATTTTACATTTATTATTCTTACCCCCACAATAACTCTGCAAAAACTGGCATTATCATCCTTATTCTAACAAGAGACAGCTAAGGCCTAGAAATATTTGATAACCACCCAGAAGTATAGGGACCCTGTGCCTTAATTCTTTAAAAGAATCCTCAAGATGTACTTGCTCAGCCTAAAAAGACTTGCTCATAACTTGCATTTATAGTGCTTACTGTGATAAGTTATGGCCCATGCCCAGAACAAGAATATCCAACTAACACTGCGTTACTCTAACTGTCTCCCTGGTAAGCCAGCAGTTCTCCTATTTGTGCCTCCACAAACCCCCACCCAAGTCAGTGTGGCCACAGGCAATGGGCGACAGGCCCTTGCAGTCCAGCTCTCCTCTTCTCCACTGCTCAAATGACACCCGGAACTTGCCTTCTGATGCCAGGTCTATAGGGGAGTATCAGCATCACACAGTCACCCCCAGCCACGTGGCGCTGACAATGCAGTCATCTGTCAGCAAATGAGCTGACTGGCTCCTGCATGAGGCTGTCTGGGCCATATTTGGCAAAATCAGGTGACTTACCTTCATGCCTTCTAACCAAATGCAAACAACAGAGCTCTCCATTACCCAGAATGGGAGCACAGTTTTTCTCTGTCTTTCCTGCACACATTCTGAGATTCACGCAGAAGCCTCAGAGGTAGAGGAAAAATATCTCCAGACAAAACGCTTTTGTCCCACCTCCTTAATTACAGATTTGAACTTGTTTTATAGAAGGCTCTTGGAAACCAATTACAGTATTTCCTGCACTTTTTTTTTTTTTTCACTAAGGAGTGTGTTTCCGGTGTTATACCTGGCAGCTTCGTCTTCTGGGTCGTCAAAAT
Organism: Capricornis sumatraensis; assembly: GCF_032405125.1. Classification (NCBI taxonomy): domain Eukaryota; kingdom Metazoa; phylum Chordata; class Mammalia; order Artiodactyla; family Bovidae; genus Capricornis; species Capricornis sumatraensis. The sequence continues at coordinate 12,866,298 of NC_091078.1, forward strand.
TTAATAATTTCATTTAGCCAATGGATACGGTAAAGACTGCTTTAGAGACCTGTGGGAACACTCAGACAAGGCACAAAGCCCTGGTGTACTATTAATGCTGACCAGGTGAGGAAGACACTCTCTTTCTCTTCTCTCGTTTTCTTCACAATATACTATTATGAAAAATTTCCAATATACAGACAGTGAAAAAGATTTCACAGAGAATAACCCCCTCACCCCTATTAGGTTTCATTGTACTTGCTTTATGTCACATCTCTCTCTCTGTCCATCCTTCTGTCCAATTACCAATCCATCTTATTTTAATACATTTTAAATAAGTTGCAGACTTTGATACATTTCACTCAAAATACCTCAGCATACATATCCTTATTTAAATCTAATATTTATGTATCTCTTTACCTCTGAATTTTGAAGTAAAGTTTGCATACAATATAATGTAGAAATTTTAAGTGGACCCTTCTCTGAGTTTTGACATCTGCACATACCTGTGGAATCCAAACCCGTATCATGGTATAAAATATAAACATTACTCCAGAAAGTCTCACGTCACATTCCAGTCAACCTATGACCCCACCTCCCCAGAGGTATCCAATATTGCAATCTTTTCCCCTCTATAGATAGGATAGTTTGGTTCACTCTAGAGTGTCATATATATGGAATCATAAGAGTAGATACTTCTTTGGGGCAAGTTTCTTCCCTCAGGATAATCTTTTTTGAGATTCATCCATGTTGTGCGTATCAGTAATTCATGCCTTTTTTATTGCTGAGTATTATTCCGTGTGTGTAGATATACCACAGTTTGTTTATCCATTCACCTGGTTATGATTAACCTGGGCTGTTTCCAGATTTTGGCTGTTGAGCATAAAGTGGCTGTGAATATCTGTGTATGAGTCTTCATGAACACATATGCTTTCATTTATTTTGGGTCAATAAGTAGAGGTAAAGTTGTTGGTGATAGGGTATATATATGTTTAGTGTTATTAAGAAATTGTAAACCTTTTTTCCAAGTAGTTATCTCATCTTACGTTCTCACCTACCATGTTTGAAAGTTCAGTTTGCTCTTTATCCTCACTGACATCAAGTGTTTGTCTTTTTAATTTTAGCCTTTCTGGTGGTGGTGTAGGTATCTCACTGAGGTGTTAATTTACATTTCTGAGATGACAAGTGATGTTGAATGTTTTTTCATGTCCTTCCAGCCATCCATATTTCTTTTGTGAAAAGTCTACTCAAAACTTTTGCCCAGACACATTTTTATTTTTTTAAAAGGGAGGGCATGGACAAACACTGGCCCTGATTCCAGAGAGACAAACCCACCACCTTGTGCATGTGCTTGTATTAGGAAGCCTCAATCCTTTTCTGCCTTTCTGCTCCCTGCTCAGGCTCAAAAGAACCTGAAGAGATAATTTTTGAATATATGTTGGTCGCCTTTGCTGGGTGCTTCCAAGCGGGAGCAGGAAGGGGCGGCTTGTTAGCAATCCTGGTCCCTTTGTGAGATGTTTGCAGAATGATTGATTTACAATAAAGTGGTTCCTGGTGGGTGCATGCAGGTGGAACTGATGCGGATCGATTCCAGTGGTGCTAACTAATCAGCTGTTTAAACTGGCAGGGAGAGAGCTCGGTGACAGACGCAGAGCGACCATCATTTTCCTCCTAAGATTACAAATTAACTTGTTGGGGTTTGCTGGGCTGTGTGACAACCTGGAGCCCAGCCACAGAGGAGGGGAGGGTGGCTGTGCCTTCAGAGAGGCCTCTCTGGGATGTGCCTTCCTGTAAGTCTGGACCTGGGCAAACAGCACTCTGGGCTGGAGGAAGAGAGATCCCATCTAGGAAAGAGTGGGGATTTTCATCCTCATTGAAATTCATCTCTACCACCTAGATGGGGGGGCCTGGATGAATTTTAAAGGGTCCTCTCCTGTTCCTCTTTTCTTTTTTTCTGTTAGCTATTTGTTTGACCCCATGGCAGAACCGTCTCTCTTTGTTTCTTCACATAGAATGAACACACAGGAAACCATCATTTTTCTCCATCTGATCTTGGAAAAAACTCTATATCCTCAAATTCAAGCTCTTTCAGTTTGAGAAAGTGAAAGTGTTAGTCATTCTTTGTGACTCTCTGTATCCTACTCTTTGCAACACCATGGACTGTATCCCGCCAGGCTCTACTGTCCATGGAATTCTCCAGACAAGAATACTGGGGTGGGTGGCCATTCCCTTTTCCAGGGGATCTTCCCAACCCAGGGATCGAAACCATGTCTCCCATATCACAGGCAGATTTTTTACCATCTGAGAGGCCCCTGGGTTTTGTTTTTTTTTAGGCTCTTCTCTCTCTCTCTTAATTTTAATTGGAGGCTAATTACTTTACTACATTGTGGTGGTTTTTGCCATACATTCACATGAACCCACCATGAGTGTACATGTGTTCCCCATCCAGAACCCTCCTCCCACCTCCCTCCCCAACCCACCCCTCAGGGTCATCCCAGTGCACCAGCCCTGAGCACCCTGCCTCATGCATCGAACCTGGACTGGCGATCTATTTCACATATGATAATATACATGTTTCAGTGCTGTTCTCTCAAATCATCCCACCCTCGCCTTCTCCAACAGAGTCCAACAGTCTGTTTTTTACATCTGTGTCTCTTTTGCTGTCTTGTATATGGGGTCATCGTTACCATCTTTCTAAATTCCATATATATGCATTAGTATACTGTATTGTTGTTTTTCTTTCTGACTTACTTCACTCTGTATAATAGGCTCCAGTTTCATCCACCTCATTAGAACTGATTCAAATGTATTCTTTTTAATGGCTGAGAAATATTCCATGGTGTATATGTACCACAGCTTTCTTATCCATTCATCCGCTGATGAATATCTAGGTTGCTTCCATGTCCTAGCTATTATAAACAGTGCTGTGATGAACATTGGGGTACACGGTCTCTTTCAATCCTGGTTCCCTCAGTGTGTATGCCCAGCAGTGGGATTGCTGGGTTGTATGGCAGCATATTGAAAAGCAGAGACATTACTTTGCCAACAAAGGTCCGTCTAGTCAAGGCTATGGTTTTTCCAGTGGTCATGTATGGATGTGAGAGTTGGACTGTGAGGAAAGCTGAGTGCCGAAGAATTGATGCTTTTGAACTGTGGTGTTGGAGAAGACTCTTGAGAGTCCCTTGAACTGCAAGGAGGTCCAACCAGTCCATTCTGAAGGAGATCAGCCCTGGGATTTCTTTGGAAGGAATAATGCTAAAGCTGAAACTCCAGTACTTTGGCCACCTCATGCAAAGAGTTGACTCATTGGAAAAGACTCTGATGCTGGGAGGGATTGGGGGCAGGAGGAGAAGGGGACGACAGAGGATAAGATGGCTGGATGGCATCACTGACTCGATGGACATGAGTCTGGGTGAACTCCGGGAATTGGTGATGGACAGGGAGGCCTGGTGTGCTGTGATTCACGGGGTCACAAAGAGTCGGATACGACTGAGCGACTGAACTGAACTGAACTTGGCAGTTCTATTTCCAGTTTTGTAAGGAATCTCCATGCTTCTCTCCATAGTGGCTGTACTAGTTTGCATTCCCACCAACAGTGTAAGAGGGTTCCTTTTTCTTCATGCCCTCTCCAGCATTCATTGCTTGTAGACTTTTGGATCGCAGCCATTCTGACTGGTGTGAGATGGAACCTCGTTGTGGTTTTGGTTTGCATTTCTCTGATGATGAGTGATGGTGAGCATCTTTTCAGGTGTTTGTTTAGACTCTTCTCTTTATAGCCTGATTACACTGTGGTCCTTTTTAAGCATTGCAATATTGGATTTTGCAATATTAATTACAAAAATTACAAAACTTGATCCTGACAGTGGGAAGGTTTTAGGATGAAGAAGGCAGGGAAGATGATGAAGAGGTTGGTGTAACTGTGGTGCAGTCATGGCCACAAGAGGATGGACTAGCCTAGCTCCAGACTCTAGCACTTATCTTGACCTCTTGCCCACAAAAACCTTTTCATACATTATTTCATCCTTGCGATAGCTTCATGTAATGCACAGGGACCACCGTCTATTATATGGGGAAGCAGAAGTTATCACAAGGCACCCCTAAGTAGATGCTGAAAGTCGTGAAATCTGACCTCAAATGCAGGTCTTTGGGTGTTAGTATATCTAATTATGGCTCTGGAAGCCTGAATTAGCATGCTAAATAATATATGTGCTTACATGAAGTGTCTGGAATGGCATTCCAATATAAGAAGGTGGACCTGTTAACAACCTCCAAATTAACATTTCAAAAGGATTTGTTTCTTCAGAACTTGATGCTGTTATTCTAAAGTGCTTCTGGAGGAATAACCAGGTGAGGGCTGGGACAGGCTACAATCAGATATTAAAACTTAGTCTAATATTCAAATAATTAAATCACTGGCCCCAGGGATAAACAAAGTAGAATAGGTGACCTTGTAAAAGCTTCCAGCTAGTATTTGAGAAGGCAAAATATGATAAAGGAGATATCAAGGACTTATAAAGAGAGAACGGGAAGATTAGTCAACGAATGACTCTGCAATCACTGGAAACTTATTAAGGGGATTAAAGTATATTTAGATCCTTAACAGACGATATGCTCCAAAATAAATACCAAATATTTCAAGATTTAAATGTAGAAATGCCAATTATAAAACTGTTTAACATATTTAGGTGATTAACTCTTTGGATTAAGAAAAGCTCTCTTAGTAGAAAAGCAAAGAGAAAATCGCAAGTGAAAAAGTTCATGTATTTAGTAGCATAAAAATAAATTGCTATGTCTTTATAAAACAATACGGAGATTAAAAACCAAGAGTGAACTAGGGGGAATATTGTAAAACTTATGCTGATGGGCTAAGATCACAATATATAACATTCTGTTCAAATAGGTAAGAAACAGGAATCTCAATGGTTATATTGAGGTCAAGAAATGAAGAGATGTGTTATAATGGAGGAAATAAAAATGTTAAACTGGCTTTTCTTTGTATAAAAAGTGTTAGTTGCTCAGTTGTGTCTGACTCCTTGCGACCCCATGGACTGTAGTCTGTCAGGCTCCTCCATCCATGGGGTTTTCCAGGCAAGAATACTGGAGTGGGTTGCCATTTCCTTCTTCAGGGGATCTTCCTGACCCAGGGATCGAACCTGGGTCTCCTGCTTTGCAGGCAGACTACCATCTGAGCCACCAGGGAAGACTTTTATTTGTATATTCACCAGTAAACAAAGGATTAAAAATTAAGATAGTAGAATATTTTTCATGTATCATATTGGCAAGGATAAACATAGGGTAACACTTCATGTTAGTGATAATATGGTAAAGCTGACACTCTCGTATACTTAAGGATGAAGGTTAAATTGTATGATTTTTCTGGTCTGTATGCCTATATGTTGTACCTCATATCGCTTTCCCTTTGCTCTCTGTTCTAGGATGAGGGGAATTTTTTTTTTTCCCAGTTGCTCTCACACAGATTTTCTGTACCCCTAGTGGGTTCTGAGACTTCCCGTCTCTTCCCTCCCTCCGACTCCTCCTCCTCATTTCTTAGCCCCCTCCTTAGCTCCCCTCCTCCATTTTCTTTGCTCCTCCCTTTCTCCCCTGTTTATCCCTTTTCCCTTCCATTCTTTCTCTTTCTCTACCACTTTCTTTGCATCTTTTCCTAGTTGAGGCTTTTTCATCCTTGAAGTCTCAGATCAAACATTACCTGCTCAGTGCATTCACCTTATTCTCCCTGAAAGTTGTCATATTTAGTTATTTGCTCTCACATCACCTTATAACTTGCCCATATGACACTGCTGCTGCTGCTAAGTCGCTTCAGTCGTGTCCGATTCTGTGCGACCCCAGAGACGGCAGCCCACCAGGCTCCCCCGTCCCTGGGATTCTCCAGGCAAGAACACTGGAGTGGGTTGCCATTTCTTTCTCCAATGCATGAAAGTGAAAAGTGAAAGTGAAGTCACTCAGTCGTGTCCGACTCTTAGCGACCCCATGGACTGCAGCCCACCAGGCTCCTCCATCCATGGGATTTTCCAGGCAAGAGTGCTGGAGTGGGGTGCCACTGCCTTCTCCGCCATGTGACACCAATCACAGTCAGAATGTATGTATTTATAATGATCTGACTAACATGTTTTTCCTCCCAGGACTACATGGGCTGTTGTCACAGTTAGCCAACACTGAATCCCTTGTATCTAGCCAAAAAGACAAGAGAGTTAATACACATTTGTTGGATGTTTCGACTTTGACCTCCCAGAATGTCACTAGAATACACTGAGTCTTAAGCAAAGCTAACTTGAGTAAACCTACTGCAGTAAGGGAGAGCAAACCTTGACAGAATCTTAGTTATGTCTCAAAAGAGGGTGGTCATGGGTAGAAATCTATACAGTTTGACGATTGAGTGGTTTAAGGCAGGCTTTAGTGTTAAAGATTTGATAAGGAATGGCCAAACTATGATAGAAGAGTTTAAGACCACTGAGTGTTGTAAGATAAGGATCTTCAAGCAAGTGCTCTAAGTAAAAATAGTTTGATATGTGAGCTGTTTGCTCATGTGAACAATCTATTGTTTTCACAAGAACTTCTGTTTATCTAGATGGGCAAGCTAATTATTCATATAACTTAGTTTCCAGAAAAGTTCTGAAGGTAACAATGAAGGTGATTTATTGGTTTATAGCCTTATATTCATGGGCAACAACTTCCAAGAAGAAAGAGTAAAATCAAGTTCAAAGAACTGTCTTGAGGTCTCAGTCCTAGGAGTTAAACTTTGTAACTACAGATCTCAGTTCTGAGATGAAGAAATAGAAAACTGTTCTGGCAATATGTAATAAGCTCTCTACACATGGACATCACCAGATGGTCAACACTGAAATCAGACTGATTATATTCTTTGCAGCCAAAGATGGAGAAGCTCTATACAGTCAACAAAAACAAGACCAGGAGCTGACTGTGGCTCAAATCATGAACTCCTTATTACCAAATTCAGACTTAAATTGAAGAAAGTAGGGAAAACTGCTAGACCATTCAGCTATGACCTAAATCAAATCCCTTAAGATAATACAGTGGAAGTGAGAAATAGATTTAAGGGCCTAGATCTGATCGACGGAGTGCCTGATGAACTATGGATTGAGGTTCGTGACATTGTACAGGAGACAGGGATCAAGACCATCCCCATGGAAAAGAAATGCAAAAAAGCAAAATGGCTGTCTGGGGAGACCTTACAAATAGCTGTAAAAAAAAGAGAAGAGAAAAGCAAAGGAGAAAAGGAAAATATAAGCATCTGAATAATTCCAGAGAATAGCAAAAAGAGATAAGAAAGTCTTCTTCAGTGATCAATGCAAAGAAATAGAGGAAAAGAACAGAATGGGAAAGACTAGAGATCTCTTCAAGAAAATTAGAGATACCAAGGGAACATTTCATGCAAACTTGGGCTCGATAAAGGACAGAGACTGTATGGACCTAACAGAAGCAGAAGATATTAAGAAGAGGTGGCAAGAATACACAGAACTGTACAAAAAAGATCTTCACGACCCAGATAATCACGATGGTGTGATCACTCATCTAGAGCCAGACATCCTGGAATGTGAAGTCAAGTGGGCCTTTGAAAGCATCACTATGAACAGAGCTAGTGGAGGTGATGGAATTCCAGTTGGGCTATTTCAAATCCTGAAAGATGATGCTGTGAAAGTGCTGCACTCAATATGCCAGCAAATTTGGAAAACTCAGCAGTGGCCACAGGACTGGAAAAGGTCAGTTTTCATTCCAATCCCAAAGAAAGGCAATGCCAAAGAGTGCTCAAACTACCGCACAATTGCACTCATCTCACATGCTAGTAAAGTAATGCTCAAAATTCTCCAACCCAGGCTTCAGAAATACATGAACCGCGAACTTCCTGATGTTCAAGCTGGATTTAGAAAAGGCAGAGGAACCAGAGATCAAATTGCCAACATCTGCTGGATCATGGAAAAAGCAAGAGAGTTCCAGAAAAACATCTATTTCTGCTTTATTGACTATGCCAAAGCTTTTGACTGTGTGGATCACAATAAACTGTGGAAAATTCTTCAAGAGATGGGAATACCAGACCACCTGACCTGCCTCTTGAGAAATCTGTATGCAGGTCAGGAAGCAACAGTGAGAACTGGACATGGAACAACAGAGTGGTTCCAAATAGGAAAAGGACTGCGTCAAGGCTGTATATTGTCACCCTGCTTATTTAACTTCTATGCAGAGTACATCATGAGAAACGCTGGGTTGGAAGAAACACAAGCTGGAATCAAGATTGCCGGGAGAAATATCAATAACCTCAGATATGCAGATGACACCACCCTTATGGCAGAAACTGAAGAGGAACTAAAAAGCCTCTTGATGAAAGTGAAAGTGGAGAGTGAAAAAGTTGGCTTAAAGCTCAACATTCAGAAAACAAAGATCATGGCATCCAGTCCCATCACTTCATGGGAAATAGATGGGGAAACAGTGGAAACAGTGTCAGACTTTATTTTTTCGGGCTCCAAAATCACTGCAGATGGTGACTGCAGCCGTGAGATTAAAAGACGCTTACTCCTTGGAAGAAAAGTTATGACCAATCTAGATAGCATATTCAAAAGCAGAGACATTACTTTGCCGACTAAGGTCCGTCTAGTCAAAGCTATTGTTTTTCCTGTGGTCATGTATGGATGTGAGAGTTGGACTGTGAAGAAGGCTGAGGGCCGAAGAATTGATGCGTTTGAACTGTGGTGTTGGAGAAGACTCTTGAGAGTCCCTTGGACTGCAAGGAGATCCAACCAGTCCATTCTGAAGGAGATCAACCCTGGGATTTCTTTGGAAGGAATGATGCTGAAGCTGAAACTCCAGTACTTTGGCCACCTCACGCACAGAGTTGACTCATTGGAAAAGACCCTGATGCTGGGAGGGATTGGGGGCAGGAGGAGAAGGTGACAACAGTGGATGAGATGGCTGGATGGCATCACTGACTCGATGGACATGAGTCTGGGTGAACTCCGGGAGTTGGTGATGAACAGGGAGGCCTGGTGTGCTGCGATTCATGGGGTCGCAAAGAGTCAGACATGACTGAGCAACTGAACTGAACTGAACTGAATAAGGTCCTTAAAAATGCTTTCACAACCTTTTCTAGTAGTTCATTTCTAAGAGTCTATCATTAAAAAATTAGCAGCACAAAGTTTTATGTATGGGGTTTGGAAGGGTCTCTTTGGGAAATTGAGAAATCAACCACTAGGGAGAAACACAATCCAGGCCTTGGGAGAAAAGAGGGGCTAGAGCATATAAGGAGGGGAAATAGAGGTGAGGCAAAAAAAAAACAAAAAAACTTGCCCAGCTTTTTTCAGTTTTCCTTTGATCGATTTATGGAAACTGGATTCAAAATCTATTGAGTGATTCTCTTCTTTGCTCCAAACTGGTTACATATTTGCATGCATGCACACACACACACACACACACACACACACACACACACACACACGTCACTTAAATTCCAGGAATGTCTACCATTAAATCTCTGTCTCTGCAGTTATCAGCAAGTGATAGACACATTGCTCTCAGTTCATGTCAATCAAGCAATCACCTGATGAGACTTCCTGGTGGGGAAAATGCTACAAATGCTATGTAGTGACAAGGCTAAGGTTTTCCCCCAAATATCTTGTTTTTGTTCAATTGCTAAGTCATGTCCGACTCTTTGTGACCCCAAGGACTGCAGCATGCCAAGTTACCTTGTCCTTCACCATCACTAGGCATTTGCTCAAACTCATGTCCATTGAGTCAGTGATGCCATCTACCCATCTCATCCTCTGTCACCCCCTTCTCCTCTTGCCCTCAATCTTTCCCAGAATCAAGGTCCTTTCCAGAGAGTTGGTTCTTTGCATCAGGTGGCCAAAGTATTGGAACTTCAACTTCAGCACCAGTCCTTCCAATGAATATTAAGTAATGATTTCCTTTAGAATCTCCTTGCTGTCCAAGGGACTCTCAAGACTTCTCCAGAACCACAGTTCAAAATCAGTTCTTCAGTGATCAGGCTTCTTTATGGTCCAATTCTCAAATCCATACATGACTACTAGGAAAACCATGGCTTTGACTACATGGACCTTTGTTGGCAAAATGATGTCTCTGCTTTCTAATATACTGCCTAGGTTTGTCACCGCCATTCTTCCAAAGAGCAAGTGTCTTTTAATTTCGTGGCTGCAGTCACTGTCCACATTGACTTTGGGAGTGCAAGAAAATGAAACCTGATACTGTTTCCACTTTTTTGAAATTTAAGCCAGCTTTTTCACTCTCTTCTTTTACCTTCATCAAGAGGCTCTTTACTTTCTCTTCACTTTCTCCCATTAAAGTGGTATTATCTGCATATCTGAGGTTGTTGATATTTCACCTGGTAATCTTGATTGCAGCTTGTCAGTCATCAAGCCCAGCATTTCATATTATGTACTCTGCATATAAGTTAAATAAGCAGGGTGACAATATACAGCTTTGACGTACTTCTTTCCCAATTATGAGCCATTGTTTCCTGTCCAGTTCTAACTGTTGCTTCTTGACCTGCATACTGGTTTCTCAGGAGGTAGGTAATGTGGTTTCGTATTCCTATCTCTAACAATATTACAAAGTTTGCTGCGATCCACACAGTCAAAGGCTTTAGCCATAGTTAGTGAAGCAGAAGTAGATGTATTTTTGGAATTCCCTTGCTTTTTCTATGATCCAGCATATGGTGGCAGTTTGATCTCTGGTTCCTCTGTCTTTTCTAAATCCAGCTTGTACATCTGGAAGTTCTCTGTTCATGTACTGTCGAAGCCTAGTTTGAAGGATTTTGAGCATAATTTTTCTAGCATATGACATGAATGCAATTGTGGGGTAATTTGAACTTCCTTTGGCATTGCCTTTCTTTGGGATTGGAATGAAAACTGACCTTTTCCAGTTAGTTTTTCCAGTGGTCACTGCTGAGTTTTCCAAATTTGCTGACATATTGATTGCAGCATCTTAATAGCATCATCTTTTGGATTTGAAATAGCTCAGCTGGAATTCCATCACCTCCATTAGCTTTGTTCATAGTGATGCTTCCTAAGGCCCACTTGACTTAGCACTCCAGGATGTCTGGCTCTATGTGAGTGACCACACCATCATGGTTATCTGGGTCATTAAGAGCTTTCTTGTACAGCTTTGTGTATTTTTGCCACCTTTTCTTAATCTCTTCTGGTTCTGTTAGGTCCTTGACCTTTTTGTCCTTTATGGTACCTATCTGTGCATGGAATGTTCCCTTACATGTGTGCATGCTAAGTCGGTTCAGTCGTGTCTAACTCTTTGCGACCCTATGGACTGTAGCCTGCCAGGCTCCTCTGTCCATGGGATTTTCCAGGCAAGAATACTGGAGTGGGTTGCCAAGCCTTCCTCCAGGGGACCTTCTCGACCCAGGCATCGAATCCTTATCTCCTATGGCTTCTGCGGTGCAGGTGTAGGAGCTACTGGGGAAGTCAGTTCCCAAAATGTTCCCTTGGTATCCCCAATTTTCTTAAAGAAATATCTAGTCTTTCCTGTTCTATTGTTTTCCTCTATCCGTTTGAGCTCTTCACTCGAGAAGGCTTTATCTTTCCTTGCTATTCTCTGGAACTCTGCATTTAGTTAGGTATATCTTTCCATTTCTCCTTTGCCTTTCATTTCTCCTTTCCTAATCTATTTGTAAGACCTCCTCAGACAACCATTTTGCCTTCTTGAGTTTGTTTATCTTGGGGATGGTTTTGGTCACCACATCCTGTACAGTGTTATGAAACTGTCCACAGTTCTTCAGGCACTCTTTCTACCAGATCTAGTCCCTCTAATCTATTCTTCACCTCCACTGTATAATCATGAGAGATTTGATTTAGGTCATCCAACCACTGAATGGCCTAGTAGTTTTTGCTGCTTTCTTCAATTTGAGCCTGAGTTTTGCAATAAGGAACTGATGAACTGAGCCACAGTCAGCTCCAGGTCTTGTTTTTTCTGACTGTGTAGAGCTTCTCTATCTTTGGCTGCAAAGAATATAACCAATTTGATTTTTATACTGGCCATCTGGTGATGTCCATGTATAGAGTTGTCTCTTATGTTATTGAAAGAGGGTATTTGCTATGACCTGTACGTTCTCTTGGCAAAACTCTTTTAGCCTTTGTCTGCTTCATTTTCTCCAAAGCCAAACTTGCCTATTACTCCACTATCTCTTGTGCAGAAGGAAATGGCAACCCACTCCAGTCCTCTTGCCTGGAGAATCCCTTGGACAGAGGAGCCTGGTGGGCTACAGTCCATGGGGTCACAGAGTTGAACACGACTGAGTGATTGACACACACACCACTATATCTTGACTTCCTACTTTTGCATTCCAGTCCCCTATGATGCAAAGGACATATATATATTTTTGATATTAGTTTTAGGAGGTCATGTAGGTCTTCATGGAACCATTCAAGTTCAGGTTTTTCAGCATTAGTGGTTTGGGGCATAGACTTGGATTGCTGTGATGTTGAATGGTTTGCCTTGGAAACAAACCAACATCATTGTCATTTATGAGATTATAACCAAGTACTGCATTTTGGACTCTTCTGTTGACTATGATGGCTACTCCATTTCTTCTAAGGGATTCTTTTCTACAGTAGTAGATATAGTGGTCATCTGAACTAAATTCACCCATTCCAGTCCATTCTAGTTCACTGATTCCTAAAATGTCAATGTTTACTCTTGCCATCTCCTGTGTGACCACTTCCAATTTACCTTGATTCATAGACCTAACATTCCAGGTTCCTAAGCAATATTGTTCTTACAACATCGGACTTTACTTCCATCACCATCACATCCACAATTGGGTGTTGGCTTCACTTTGGCTCAGCCTCTTCATTCTTTCTGGAGTTATTTCTCCACTCTTCTCCCATAGCATATAGGGCACCTACTGATCCAGGGAGTTCATCTTTCAGTGTCATATCTTTTTGTCTTTTCATACTGTTGATGGGGTTCTCAAGGCAAGAATATTGAATGCTTTGGCATTCCCTTCTCCAGTGAACCATGTTTTGTCAGTTCCTAACTAGCAGGGACACGTCCTTCAGCCACTCAACATAGCTGGATGACATGTCTGGTGGTCTGGTTGTCCCACTACTGGTCCTCATTGAGTGTGTAAACCTTCACTGGGTGTTGGCTGTCAGTTAATATGCTGCCAGGGATCGAGGCAAAGGCCCTGGTGGAGTGGCCGGGAAGAAGTTCTGGGGAAGGTTGGAGCCCATGCTGGAAGATGCCCAGGGGTGGAGGACCCCCCGGCCTCACCACTGCCACTGACCACCCTGGAGCTGATCCCGTGAATATCTAGATGTCTTTCTTTGACGCTTCTCTATCATAACAATGTATATAATGGGTAAAACTCACTTTTCCTTTGGTCTTTTCGGTCAAAGAAATGTCTTTTCATACTGAAGTCTTTGGTACTGAGTGTGTGGCAACTAACACCCTAGGTAATTAGCAAGATGGTAGGAGGTCAGTTGTGGTTCTACTTGAGTGCATAGCTCCTTAATGGCTGCCCTTACATGCTGAACTATGAAGGCAGCTTCCAAATAAGATCCCTTAACATTAAGAGATGTGCTAGAGAATAAGAGAGAGGCAGCATTTGGTTTTCTTGAAAAGCATGATGCACTATAGATCTGAGACATTTTGGATGAAAATTATAAGCTGCTTTATGAGTACTGAAGAGAGGAAGCAGTTCCCACCAGGATCTAAGGTGGGGTCACCAAGAAAAATTCTGACAGATAAATCCCATTTCTTGTTTCTGATACTGTTTGTAGATCAAGCATATGTATACATTGTATTTGGATTTTTTAAAAATGCCATTGAAGCAGACACATTACTTTGCCAACAAAGGTCCGTCTAGTCAAGGCTATGGTTTTTCCAGTAGTCATGTACGGATGTGAGAGCTGGACTGTGAAGAAAGCTGAGTGCCAAAGAATTGATGCTTTTGAACTGTGGTGTTGGAGAAGACTCTTGAGAGTCCCTTGGACTGCAAGGAGATCCAACCAGTCCATTCTGAAGGAGATCAGTCCTGGGTGTTCTTTGGAAGGAATGATGCTAAAGCTGAAACTCCAATACTTTGGCCACCTCATGGGAAGAGTTGACTCATTGGAAAAGACTCTGATGCTGGGAGGGATTGGGGGCAGGAGGCGAAGGGGACGACAGAGGATGAGATGGCTGGATGGCATCACGGACTCGATGGGCATGAGTCTGCGTGAACTCCGGGAGTTGGTGATGGATAGGGAGGCCTGGCGTGCTGCGATTCATGGGGTTGCAAAGAGTCAGACACAACTGAGCAACTGAACTGAACTGACTGACTGACCTCAAAATGGTTTTATGGACAAATATGGGGTTGACATACTCAGTAAGGTGGCTAGTACTTTGTGGAAGGATTGTGTCTAAAGGGTATGGATTGGTTGCTTGGATGGTAAAGAATCTGATTACAATGTGGGAGACTTGGGTTTAACCCTGGAGTTGGGAAGGTCCCCTGGAGAAGGGAATGGATACCCACTCCAGTATTCTTACCTGGAGAGTTCCACAGACAGAGGAGCCTGGCAGGCTACACTCCATGGGGTTGCAAAATGTCAAACATGACTGAGTGACTAACACTTTCACTTTTTTTCAATTTTAACCTGCATTAATATATTCATTTCAACTTGTGGCTATTCAGAATAACTATGAATCAGCAGAGGTTAGTCATAGTGCAACAAAAGTGTTTTTTTTTTTTTTTTTTTTTAATGTAGTGCTAATACCCTGTTAGATCGAGGTCATATTCAGGGTCATTTAAAACTATGCCCTATAACAGAAAACCTGTAAATACCTCCTGCCTCACATTATTCTAAAAAGACATGAGATTTATGAGACTTGATGTTTTGATCATGATGAAGGATTGTTTGTTTGTTTGTTTGTTTTTTGCCTGCATTACCTGACATCAAAAGCTCTTTGGTCAAAATATATAGCTTCATTGATTTATTAGACTGGATATAGAAACATGTTTTCATAGTACATATCAGTGTCAAATCTATTTTAGCCAATGATTGTCAACTTCAACAGCAAGCTCACAAAACTTGTAAATGAGTTAGAGCTCATTATAAAACAGTCAAAGTTTTTGAAAATAAGAAAATATATGAATATTGTATTGCTACATTTCATTAATGGTCATTTGCCTAGCATATATCATCATGTTCATATCACTCCAATCACCACCAAGATCATGTTAGAAAGTCAGGCTATTGACATATGATGATTAGTCATAAGCAATAGGCTACAGATGTCAATTACTTTGTAATTACACATAACATAAACCTCATAATTTATGTGGTAATCAGTTAGAAAACAGAACATAAGTTTTCAGCTCAGTTCAGTTCAGTTGCTCAGTCATGTCCAACTCTTTGCAATCCCATGGACTGCAGCACGCCAGGCCTCCCTGTCCATCACCAACTCCCAGAGTTCACCCAAACTCATGTCCATTGAGTCAATGATGCCATCCAACCATCTCATTCTCTGTCGTCCCCTTCTCCTCTTGCTCTCAATCTTTCCCAGCATCAGGGTCTTTTTAAATGAGTCAGCTCTTTGCATCAGGTGGCCAAAGTATTGGAGTTTCAGCTTCAACATCACATAACTTTTAATACTACAATATAATGTATTCTATAAAAGTTATGTAACAATATATTTTATTCCAATGAAAAGGTGACTTTTGAATTCCTCAATTACTAGGGCAAGATCAGCCAGCCATGTGGAGATGGGAACAGCAAGTTCCAGGCAGAAAGAGGGACAGGAAAATTCTTAAAGAGGGAATCAGCATGGTATATTCTAGGAACCAAAGGAGTCTTTCATAGTTGTAATGGGGAAGAAGGGCTATAGTGAATCTGGTTAAGGTTAAGAGGTGGGCAGGGACCAGTTTACGTAGTGATTTTCGGTCCACGGACAAGAAGTTGGGTTTCAGACTAAACAAAGTAGGAAATTCCGGGAGGGCTGTAGGGAAGAAAGAAATATTATCTAATTTGTTTTTAAAAGGTTCCTTCTTGGGTGTTGAAGGGATTACTTCAACATTACTTCAGCATTACTTCTATTACTTCAACAAGAATAGTAGCAGGGAGACTGTTTAAAAAATGAATGCACTGAATTGACTGGTCATCTATTTCACATACGGTAATATACATGTTTCGATGCTATTCTCTCAAGTCATCCCACCCTCGCCCTCTCCCACAGAGTCCAAAAGTCTGTTCTTTATATCTGGGTCTCTTTTGCTCTCTCGCATATAGGGTTGTTGTTACCATTATTTCTAAATTTCATATATATGCATTAATATACTGTATTGGTGTTTTTCTTTTGACTTACTTCACTCTGTATAATAGGCTCCAGTTTCATCCGCCTCATTAGAGCTGATTCAAGTGTGTTCTTTTTAATAGCTGAGTAATATTCCATCATGTTTATGTACCACAACTTCCTTATCCATTTGTCTGCCGATGGACATCTAGCTTGCTTCCATGTCCTAGCTATTATAAACTGTGCTGCAATGAACACTGGGGTACACGTGACTCTTTCAATTCTGGTTTCACAGGGCACTCAAAGCTGGTGCACTGGGACAACCCCAGAGGGATGGGATGGGGAGGGAGGTGGGAGGGGGTTCAGGATGGGGGACACATGCATACCCGTGGCTGATTCATGTCAACAGATGGCAAAAACCACAATATTATAAAGTAATTAGTCTCCAGTTAAAATAAATTAATTTCAAAAAAATGAATGCATTAGTCTAGACAGGAAATGGTGTTGGCTTGTACTACAGATGGAGCTGAAAGATGGAGAGAAGTAGAGGCATTTGAAATGTATCATGAAGGCAGAGCTAAGAGGATTTAAAGTTATGGACGAAGTGGAGTATGAGGGAAAAGGATGCTTTATGGATAGATAAAAATTTGGGAGCATGAGTAAATTTAGTGGATGGTTGTGCTGTTAAATATGTATTAAAAATATATACTGAGCATCTACTGTGTGGAGGATACTTTTTTGGTCAAGATACATTTTTCTAACAGACTGTGGATGCAAACTATGTAAAATTGTCATCAATATTTCTATTTTATTTCAAGTAAATATTCTAAATAAGCATGTTTTCCTGCCTCATTATCTTGTTATTGTGACATAGATTAGGGGTCAGCAGACTTTTCCTGAAAAGATGGAGGGAGTAAACATTTAAGCTTTGCGGTTTCTGTGAACTTTGCTGCAGCTACTCCACCCTGATAGTGCAGTGTCAAAACCACCATGGACAACACACTAAGGAAAGAGCATGACTGGGTTTCAGTTAAAACTTTATTTACGGAACAAGTAGTGGGTCACATTTGGTCTCTGCAGTTTGCTAATCCCTGACATAGACTGTAGATCCCCAAACAAGACAACCTAGAGTGAAAAGGAAAGTCAGATTGTGAATAAAGGTGCCCAGCACTTATTTATTGATTTACAGTTGTCATTTCTTTAATTTCTTTATTTCAGTATTATTTTTAATAGTCCTTCTTCTGGTTTCTTCAGGGCCCCTAACTCCATTTAATCTGAAGACTATAAATCATGCCACTTTGCTCTCTACCACAATGGTAGGACATTACCCATGTTGGCCAAACTGAATTGTCCCTTCCCCATGGTCACAATGATCGGGTTGGAGGCAGGTACACAATTCAAGCAAGGCCAGTTGGAATCTGCCCTGGACTTGATATGTAATTAGTAGGAGGCAATTTCTTCACTGAGGGTCTAGTAAGACAGGGGGCTGGAGATCTGTAACTTATATTTTGCCAGTCATTTTGGTTAGTGCTTATGTTCAGAGCAACACCAGCAGAGATCAACAACAGAGTTAAGAGCCATAGCAACACTGTTTGGGAACTTTAATCCAGCTATGTCTAAAGTCAGAAACATGCCAGGACTTCCTGGTTATGTGAGTCAGTGAATTCCATTTTAGCTTCAGCTAGTTTGAGTTGAGTTTCTATCAGTTGCAGACAGAAGATTGACTACAGACAAAAATACTTCTGCACTGAATCTGGAAGGGGACAGTTAGCATTTGAATCCCTTGAATGTGCCAAACATAATACATGCTAATCTTAGTTAAACTTAAGATGGCTTTATCTTTAAGGTTGAGAGAACAGGGGCTCAGAGATAAGTGATTTGCCTGAAGTTACGTAAATTTTTGGTAGTTATGATTGGACTGCTAGTATTTCTAACTCTGAAGCTTATGCTATTTATATGCTACCGTGTAGTAAGGAAGCATAGAAATTAAATGGAAAAAAATAGTAAAGTACAATTTTTGGATTTCTATAACTCTTCAACTAGTTTCTTCTAGGGCTCCAAAACTGAGGAAATAAGATGATTCTTGAAGCACCAGAAAGATTAGATGTAATATATGACCTGTTAAGCAATCAATCACGGATGGACTTTCAAAGCTGCTTTGAATCTTAAAATGGGATGTTTCTAGCCTAATTTTCCACAGGCTAAAGCTGGAAAATGTTCCTTTTTCCTCCTGCTTAGGGAGACCAGATTTCATATGTATGCAGGAAATGCAGAGCCAGGCAAAGAGTTCATTTCCATATCTCTAAGTGGGCTGTGTGCGCTTGACAAGGAAGGGCAAGTAAGGAGTATAAAATCACCATCAAAGATTCATGCTGAGGACACTCTTCTTGAGAGCTATATGGAGATGGCAGTACAAGAGGGGCTTCTTTCTAGGTAGAAAGAGGTGATAATTAAACATAATTTGTAGAAGAAAATTAATAGTGATGGACTTAAATCCTTTATAGCAAATGTAAATTTCAAAGCAATTTTGTGTGGAGAAGTAAAAAGCTATAATATATGGCTGAGTGGTATATGCTGACAGTAATGGTCCTCTTGTGCAGTGAGTTATTAAAGACTTTCATCTCGTGGTTTTCAATAATGAAAAGGGAGGCAGTCTGGGGGCATTTTCTGAGCTATGTCCCTTGTGTTGATTTAGCTTGTAAAACCAGTAGGTTATCTCAACAGCTGTATGGAAAAGGTTAAATTTGCTAAAAGCCTAAAATGTGAGAAGCATCCTATTTTAGAAAAATGCATTATTTCTTCTCTGAGACTAACAAACTATAACCTTGGGCAAGTCATGTAATCTCTATAGGCCTCGATCTTCACTTCTTGTTCAAGGATCTTATCCATGGCTTTTTCCAATTTCAGTTCAGTTCAGTTCAGTTGCTCAGTCATGTCTGACTCTTTGCGACCCCATGAATCGCAGCACGCCAGGCCTCCCTGTCCATCACCATCTCCCGGAGTTCACTCAGACTCTCGTCCATTGAGTCCGTGATGCCATCCAGCCATCTCATCCTTGGTTGTCCCCTTCTCCTCCTGCCCCCAATCCCTCCCAGCATCAGGGTCTTTTCCAATGAGTCAACTCTTCGCATGAGGTGGCCAAAGTATTGGAGCTTCAGCTTTAGCATCATTCCTTCCAGAGAAATCCCAGGGCTGATCTCCTTCAGAATGGACTGGTTGGATCTCCTTGCAGTCCAGGGGATTCTCAAGAGTCTTCTCCAACACCACAGTTCAAAAGCATCAATTCTTCGGCGCTCAGCCTTCTTCACAGTCCAACTCTCACATCCATACGTGACCACAGGAAAAACCATAGCCTTGACTAGACAGACCTTAGTCGGCAAAGTAATGTCTCTGCTTTTGAATATACTATCTAGGTTGGTCATAACTTTTCTTCCAAGGAGTAAGCGTCTTTTAATTTCATGTAATCTACAATTCCTTCATCTGGTAAAAATATCCTCTTGGGAATGAAGAAACTTCAGGGACACATTGCTTGCAGTCATTTACTCTCTCTTCCCTTGTTTTTGAAATGGATTCTAGAATCAGTTCTAGGATCGCATGTCCTTCATTGAGCAAGATACAGAGATAATGAAGAGTCAGAATCATTTCACAAAGCTTAATGTTCAAGCTTTCACAAAGATCTCTGGAAGGAAAAGCTGTAGGAAAACCAATAGCTCAGCTTAACTGGGTCACAGTACAAACGACTATGGGATGTGTTTGAATAGTCCTGGCTTGTGAGGATTGGACCTTGAGGAAATGAGAAATGGGATTCTGAAAGAAAGAAAAGATCAAATATTTTTGATAGCTTATTGCATTTATTAAACTTCTGAGGGTTGAATACGGAAAGTTAGTATTAGTGTGTCATGTTTTATAGATCTTAATCATTCATGCTCTAGAACAGAACTAGTCATCTTTCATTAGCATGTTTTTAAAAACTGACTGACAATATTGACTCACTATTGCTAACTAAAGTCCAAACTACTCAGGTTTACTTAGCTTGTACCTGTTGTTCTTTATCTGTCCCAGGATTCCATCTAGAATAATGGCTCTTTAGAGTATGACAATTTCTCAAATATTTCTTG
Organism: Capricornis sumatraensis; assembly: GCF_032405125.1. Taxonomy (NCBI): domain Eukaryota; kingdom Metazoa; phylum Chordata; class Mammalia; order Artiodactyla; family Bovidae; genus Capricornis; species Capricornis sumatraensis. Next base: position 12,886,664 of record NC_091078.1, read on the forward strand.
TTTTTAATGACTTTGACACTTCAGAGGAATACTGGTCAGGTATTGAGAAGCATGTTTCTCAATTGGGCTTTGTCTGATTTTTTTTTTTTTTTAATCCCCCTCATGAATAAACAGGACTTCCAGGTCTTTAGAAGACCATAGTATCTGTAAAGCGCTAGCTTTATCACATCATAAGTGCACATGCTACCCATATGACTTATCACTCAAGATGAGAAATTTAATCACATGACTGAGGCAGTTTTGTCAACTTTCTCCACTGTAAAGTTAGTCCTTGGCTTTTTCTATACTGTGTTATTTAGAAGGAAGTCAGTCCCTCCCACAATTAAGGGAGTGAGGAATTACGATCCACCTATTTCATGAGAGGGTAACTATATATATTGTTAGGAATTCTTCTGTATGGGAGATTTGCCTGTTCTTATTAATTAAACTATTTATTACATCACTATAGGCTCAAAGATATTTAGGTTTAGATCTATACACTGGGTTATATTCTAATACATGTTATTTATTTTATTGCTCAAGGTTTCAGCTTTGGACATTCAGACCTCTTTCTGTTGCTTCTATGTCCCTCTGACATATCCTGTTGGTTTTTATTTTTCCTTACCTTATGACACTATGAGATGCTCCAGACTCATCCTGTATATTCTTGCCTCGGCTTTCAAAACTGTCATTTCTCTTGGAAGTCCTAGTTTCCTTTATTGGAGAATGATGTTTGAGGGAGGGAGGAATGGGGAATAAATTTTTAATGGATATGGAGTTTCAGTCTAGGAAGATGAAAAAAGTTCCTGAGATGAATGGTGGTGATGATTACATAATAACGTGAATATCCTCTGTTAATGCCACTGAACTACACACTTAAAAATAATCAACATGGGAAATTTTACATAATGTATATTTACCACAATTGATATATGCTTTATCTGAAAAACAAACACAAACCTCACGTGTTTCCAACGAATGAGAGCTCATGTTTTCCCACATCCTCACTAGCATTTAGTGGTCAGACTTTGTCTTGGCTTTTGTTCTAGCTGTCCTAATAGGTGTGTAGTGATATCTCATTGTTTTGATGGTGGCATCTCATTATTGTCTTAATTTTCATTTCCCTAATGACATATGGGGCTTTCCAGGTGGCTCAGTGGTAGAGATTCAGCCTGTAATGCAGGATATGTGGGTTTGATCCCTGGGTCTGAAAGAACCCTGGAGTAGGAAGCAACAACCTACTCCAGTATTCTTGACTGGGAAATTTCATGGACAGAGAAGCCTGGCAGGCTACAGTCCATGGGGTTGCCAAAAAGTTGACTAAATGGTTAAACAACAACAATGAAATATGATATTGAGGGTCATTTCCATATCCATTTTGCTGGTGTGCTTAATATTTTGATCTTTTAAAACTGTTTCTTTTTTCATTGCTGAGTTTTAAGAATTCTTTGTACATTCTGGATACAAGTCCTTTATTAGATATGTAATTTGCAAATATTTTCTAGCAGTCTATGGCTTCTCATTCTCTTAACAATGTATTTCACAGAGCAAGTTTTTAATTTTAATAACATCTAAAACTTGGGGTCATATTTTCATGGATTATTCTTTGTGTTTTTGTATCTAAAAAGTCATAACCAGTGAGTATCACACTAGTTTTCTTCTAGATGTTCTATAGTTTTCATTTAACATTTAGGTCTGTATACATTTTGAGTTAATTTTATGTAAGTTGTGAGATCTGTGTCTATATAGAGAGCTGTCTAATAGTTTCAGTACTGTTTGTTGAAAAGACTATTCTTTCCCCACTTCATTGCCTTTGCATCTTTGTCAAAAGTCAGATGATTAGGTTCCTGTGGTATCTTTATTCCCTTCCATTGATCTATGTGTTTTTCACCAAAACTGTACTGTCTCTAAAATGAAGCGTAAGACATATTATGTCTTTTTTTAAAAATTCAATCTTTATATTAGGGTATATTTGATTTACAATGTTTTTAGTTTCAGGTATATAGAAAACTGATTAAGTTACATATATATCCACTGATTTACAGTTTTGTTTCCCATATAGGTTATTACACAAGATTGAGCAGAGTACCTTGCAGAATACAGTCAGTCCTTGTTGACTATACATTGTATACAGTGGTGTGTATATGTTAATTCCAACCTCCCACCTCTGAATTTGTCCTTTCCCTGACTTTTCCCCTTTGGTAACCAGAAATTTGTTTTTAAAGTCTGTGAATCTGTTTTTGTTTTATAAATAAGTTCATTTGTATCATCTTTTTAGATTCCACATATAAGTGATGGATATGTGTCTTTCTCTGACTTACTTCAAGTAGTATGATAATTTCTAGATCCAACCATGTTCTACAAATGGCATTATTTCATTTCTAATGGCTGAGTAACATTCCATCGTGTGTGTTTGTGTGTATGTGTGTATCACATCTTCTTTATCCACTCATATCTATCAATGGACATTTAGGTTGCTTCCATGTCCTGGCTACTGTCAAAAGTGCTATAATGAACAGTGGATGCATGCATCCCTGCGAACCATAGTTTTCTCAGGATATATGCCAGGAGTGGGATTACTGGATCATATAGTAGCTCTATTTTCAGTTTTTTAAGGAACATCCATACTGTTCTCTATAATGAATGTACCAGTTTTCATTTCCAACAACAGTACAGGGGAGTTCCCTTTTGTCCACACTCTCTCCAGCAGATACTGTTTGTAGACTTTTTGATGATGGCCAGTCTGATATTGAGCCACATGAGTTGCCTGTATATCTTGGAGATTAATCCCTATTGGTCACTTCCTTTGCAGATTTTTCTCCCATTCTGTGGACTGTCTTTTCATTTTATGGTTTCCTTTGCTATGCAAAAGCTTTTAAGTTTCATTAGGATCCATTTGTTTATTTTTATTTTCACTACTCTAAGAGGTGGATCCCAAAAGATACTGCTGTGATTTATGTCAAAAAGAGTCCTTCCTATGTTTTCTTCTAGGAGTTTTACAGTGTCCAGCCTTACATCTAGGTCTTAAATCCATTTTGAGTTTACTTCTGCGTATGGTGTCAGGGAGTGTTCTAGTTTCATTCTTTACACGTGGCTGTTTAGTTTTTCCAGCAGCATCTACTGAAGAGACTGTCTTTTCTCCATTGTATATTCTTGTTTCCTTTGTCACAGATTAATTGACCACAGGCACACGGGATTATTTCTGGGCTTCCCATCCTGTTCCATTGACCACTATTTAGGTTTTGCCCCAGCACCATACTGTTTGGAATACTGGTCAGGATTCCTGATTCCTCAGCTCCATTTTTCTTTCTCACAATTACTTTGACTCTTCAGGCTCTTCTGAGTCTTCATACACATTTAAAAATGTTTTGTTCTGTAAAAAATGCAACTGGTAATTTAATAGGAATTGCACTGAATCTGTAGATTAGTTTGGGTAGCATAGTCATTTTGACAATATTGATTTTCCAATCCAAGAACATGGCATTTCTTTTCATTGCTGTTGTCTTTGATTTCTGTCATTCAGTTCAGTTCAGTTCAGTCACTCAGTCGTGTCTGACTCTTTGCGACCTCATGAACTGCAGCATGCCAGGCCTCCCTCTTATAATTTTCTGAATACAGGTCTTTTGCTTCCTTAGGTAGGTTTATTCCTAAGTATTTTATTATTTTTGTTATGGTGGTAAATGGGATTGTTTCATTAACTTCTCTCTGATTTTTCATTGTTACTATATAGGAATCCAAGGGATTTCTGTGCATTAATTTTGTCTCCTGCAGCTTTACCAAATTCATTGATGAGCTCCAGAAGTTACCTGGTAGCATCTTTAGGATTTTCTATGTATCATATCATGTCATCTGCAAACAGTGACAGTTTTATTTCTTTTCCAATTTGGATTCCTTTTTTCTTCTCCTTTGATTTCCATGGCTAGGAATTCCAAAACTATATTAAATAAAAATGGCAAGAGTAGACATTCTTTTCTTGTTCCTGATCTTAGAGGGAAATGTTTTTAGCTTTTCACCATTGAGTATGATGTTAGATGTAGGTCTATCATATATGATCTTTATTATGTTAAGGTTTCCTTTATGCCCACTTTTGAGAGAGTTTTATCATAAATGGGTGTTGAATTTTATCGAAAGCTTTTTCTGCATCTCTTGAGATGATACTATGGTTTTTATTCTTAAATTTTTTGATGTAGTGTAACAAACTGATCTGTAAATACTGAAAAATCCTTGCATCTTTGGGATCAGTCACAGTTGATTATGGTATATGTTCTTTTTGATGTATTGTTGGATTTGGTTTGCTTGGTACTTTGTTGAGAATTTTCATGTCTGTGTTTGTCAGTGATATGGGGCTGTAATTTTCTTTTATTGTGGTATCTTTGCCTGGTTTTGGTATCAGGGCACTTTTTGTCCTTATAGAATGAGTTTGGGAGGGTTCCTTCCTCTGCAATTTTTTGGGAACAGTTTCAGAGACATTGGTATTAACTGTCTCTAAATGATTGGTAGAATTTACCTGTGAAGTCATCTTATCCTTTGTAGTTTTGTAGCTCAATCATGTCTGACTCGTTGTGACCCCGTGGACTGCAGCATGCCAAGCTTCCCTGTCCTTCACCATCTCCTGGAGCTTGGTCAAACTAATGTCTATTGAGTCCGTGATGCCATCCAACCATCTCATTCTCTGTCATCCCCTTCTTCTCCTGCCCTCAGTCTTTCCCATATCAGGGTCTTTTCCAGTGAGTCAGTTCTTCACATCAAGTAGCCAAAGTACTGGAGCTTCAGCTTTAGCATCAGTCCTTCCAATGAATATTCAGGATTGATTTCCTTTAATATTGACTGGTTGGATCTCCTTGCAGTCCAACTGTAGACTATAAAAGCATTAATTTTCATGTCACAGTTCAAAAGCATTAATCCTTGGGTGTTCAGCCTTCTATATGGTCCAACTCTCACATCCATACATGTCTGTTGGAAAAACCATAGCTTTGAGTATACGGGACTTTGTTGGTAAAGTAACATCTCTGCTTTTTAATGTGCTGTCTAGGTTTGTCATAGCTTTTCTTCCAAGAAGCAAACATCTTTTAACTTCATGGCTGCAGTCACCATCTGTAGTAATTTTGGAGCCCAAGAAAACAGTCTGTCACCGTTTCGATTGTTTCCCCATCTATTTGCCATGAAGTGATGGGACCAGGTGCCATGATCTTAGTTTTCTGAATGTTGAGCTTTAAGCCAGCTTTTTCAGTCTCCTCTTTCACCTTCATCAAGAGGCTCTTTAGTTCCTCCTCACTTTCTGTCAAAGCTGAAGCTCCAATACTTTGGCCAACTGATGTGAAGAGCCAACTCATGGGAAAAGACCATGGTGCTGAGAAAGATTGAGGGCAGGTGTCATCTGCTTACCTGAGGTTATTGATATTTCTACCAGCAATGTTGATTCCAACTTGTTCTTCATCCAGCCTGGCATTTCACACAATGTACTCTGCATACAAGTTAAATAAGCAGGGTGACAATATACACCCTTGACATATTCCTTTTCCAATCTTGAACCAGTCTGTTGTTCCATCTCTGGTTCTAACTGTTACTTCTCGACCTGCAAACAGGTTTCTCAGGAGGCAGGTAAGGTGGTCTGGTATTCCCATCTCCTTAAGAATTTTCCAGTTTGTTATGATCCAGACCGTCAAAGGCTTTAGTGTAGTCAGTGAAGCAGAAGTAGATCTTTTTGGATGTCTCTTGCTTTTTCTGTGGTCCAACGAATGTTGACAATTTGATTTCTGGTTCCTCTGCCTTTTCTAAATCCAGCTTGAACATCTGGAAGTTCTCAGTTCATATACTGTTGAAGCCTAGCTTGGAGGATTTTGAGTGTGACCTTGCTAGCATGTGAAATGAGTGCAATTGTGTGGCAGTTTGAATATTCTTTGGCATTGCCCTTCTTTGGGATTGGAATGAAAACTAACTGACCTTTTCCAGTCCTGTGGCCACTGCTGAGCTTTCCAAATTTGCTGGCATATGGAGTGCAGCAGTTTAACAGCATCATCTTTTAGGATTTGAAATGGGTCAGCTGTAATTCCATCACCTCCATTAGCTTTATTCATAGTAAGCTTCCTAAGGCCCACTTGATTTCACACTCCAGGATGTCTGGCTATAGGTGAATGATCATACCATCATGGACATCCAGCTCATTAAGATCTTTTTTTGGCATAGTTCTTGCCACCTCTTCTTAATATGTTCTGCTTCTATTAGGTCCATACTGGTTCTGCTCTTTATTGTGCCCATCTTTGCATAAAATGTTCCCTTGGCATCTCTAATTTTCTTGAAGAGATTTCTAGTCTTTCCCATTCTATTGTTTTCCACTATTTCTTTTCACTGATCACTTAGGAAGGCTGTCTTATCTCTCCATGCTATTCTTTGAAACTCTGCACTCAGATGGGTATATCTTTCCTTTCCTCCTTTGTCTTTCAATTCTCTTTTCTTAGGTATTTCTAAGTCCCTCTCAGACAACCACTTTACTTCTTTCATTTTTCTTGGGGATGGTTGTGGTCGCAATCTCCTGTGCAATGTTATGAACCTTCATCCATAGTTCTTCAGGCACTCTGTCTACTAGATCTAGTCCCTTGAAACTATTCGACACCTCCACTGTATTAATCGTAAGGGATGTGATTTAGGTCATACCTGAATTGCTAGTGATTTTCCCTACTTTCTTTATTTAAGTCTGAATTTGCAATAAGGAGTTCATGATCTGAGCCACAGTCGTCTCCTAGTCTTGTTTTTGCTGACTGTGTAGAGTTTCTCCATCTTCGGCTGCAAAGAACATAATCAGTCTGATTTGGGCATTGATCAGCTGGTGATGTCCATGTGCAGAGTCATCTCTTGTGTCGTTGGAAGAGGACTGAACTGAAGTGAGAGTCAATTTACTCATATTTTATTAAAATCTTTTATCTATGTTTGAGATATTTGCATGGGGCTCAGGTTGAAGCACTGGACTGGTGGCTACGCAGTGCTGGAATGACTTTGAGGAGATATCCCACATCCAAGGGCAAAGGCGAAGCCCCAGTAAGATGGTAGGAGGGGCTAAATTGCATTTAGAATCAAACCCAATAGCTGCCAGAGATTCTCAGAAGGCTCAAACGTACTTGTGTGCACCAGGACCCAGAGACCCCACAGAGACTGAGACAGAACTGTGTTTGGGTGTCTCCTGAGGAGGTACGGGTGGGCAGTGGACTGCTGTGGGGGCAGGGGCTCTGGGTGCAGCAGACCTGGGTCTGGCATAAGCCTTCCTGGAGGAGGTTGCCATTAACCCACCGTAAAGCTGCCAGAACTTACAAAGGATTGGAAAACAGACTCTGGGAGGGCACAAACAGAACTTTGTACACACCAGGACCCAGGAGAAAGGACCAGTGACCCCACAAAACACCGACCCAGACTTGCCCAGGAGTGTCCAGGAGTCTCCGGTAGAGGCATGGGTCAGTGGTGGCCTGCGGCAGCATGGGGACACTGAGTGTAGCAGGGCGAGCATGGGACCTTTTGAAGGAGGTCACCATTATCTTCATTATCTCCACCATAGTCTGGCCTCAGGTCAAACAATAGGGAGGGAACACAGCAACACCCTGCAACAGAGAGTGAAAGTGAAGTCACTCAATCCTGCCCAACTCCCTGTGACCCCATCCAAAGAATTCTCCAGGCAAGAGTACTGGAGTGGGTTGCCCTTTCCTTCTCCACTTCAACAGAAAATTGGATTAAAAATTTACTGAGCATGGCCCTGCCCATCAGAACAAGACCCTTTCCCCCTCAGTCAGTCTCTCCCTTCAGGAAGCTTCCATAAGCCTCTTATCCTTCTCAATCAGAGGGCAGAAAGACTGAAAACACAATCACAGAAAACTAACCAATCTGATCACATGGACCACAGCCTTGTCTAACTCAATGAAACTGTAAGCCATGCCATCTAGGGCCACCCAAGAGAGACGGGTCATGGTGGAGAGTTCTGACAAAACGTGGTCCACTGGAGTAGGGAATGGCAAGCCACTACAGTATTCTTGCCGTGAGAACCCCATGAACAGTATAAAAAGGCAAAAAGATAGGACACTGAAAGATGAACTCCTCAGGTTGGTAGGTGCCCAATATGCTACTGGAGATCAGTGGAGAACTAACTCCAGAAAGACTGAAGAGATGGAGCCAAAGCAACAATACCACCCAGTTGTGGATGTGACTAGTGATGGAAGTAAACTCTGATTCTGTAAAGAGCAATATTGCATAGGAACCTAGAATGTTAGGTCCATGAATCAAGGAAAATAGGAAGTGGTCAAACAGGAGATGGCGAGAGTGAACACTGACATTTTAGGAATCAGTGAACTAAAATAGATCCCATTCGTGGGATCGCAAAGAGTCAGACACGACTGCGACTGAACTGAACTGAACTGAAAACTAGTTGGGATGTGTTTCCTCATGAAGAAAACATTTTAAAAAATACTGTGGAGAATTGGTATCATTTTTTCCTTAATAGTTCAATAGAATTCACCAGTAAAACTCCTGGACCTGGTTATTTCATTTTTGGAAATTTGTAAATAGTGAACTTTGTTTCTTTAATAGTTACGTTGTACTGTTCAGAATATCTATCTCTCAAGTGAGATATAGAACTTTTTATAATTTAAGACATTAGATCATTTTCAGTTCAGTTCAGTCATTCAGTCGTGTCTGACTCTTTGTGACCCCATGCATCGCAGCACGCCAGGCCTCCCTGTCCATCACCAACTCCCGGAGTTCACTCAAACTCATGTCCATCGAGTCGGTGATGCCATCCAGCCATCTCATCCTCTGTCGTCCCCTTCTCCTCCTGCTCCCAATCCCTCCCAGCATCAGAGTCTTTTCCAATGAGTCAACTCGTCACATGAGGTGGCCAAAGTACTGGAGTTTCAGCTTTAGCATCAGTCCTTTCAAAGAAATTCCAGGGCTGATCTCCTTCAGAATGGACTGGTTGGATCTCCCTGCAGTCCAAGGGACTCTGAAGAGTCTTCTTCAACACCACAGTTCAAAAGCATCAATTCTTTGGCACTCAGCTTTCTTCACAGTCCAACTCTCACATCCATACGTGACCACAGGAAAAACCATAGCCTTGACTAGACGGACCTTTGTAGATCATTTTATCTGTTATCAAATTTTTGGACATATAGTTGTTCACAGTACTTCTTTTTACCCTTTTACTGTCCTTGAGAGTAGTAGTAATGCTCTCTCTCTCATTCCTGATATTTGTAATTTGCATCATTTTTCTTTTTCAGGTGTAGGCTGTATAGAGCCTTGTCAACTTTTATTAATCTTTTCAGATAAACACTTTGATTTATTCATTTTCGTGTGTTTTCCTCTTTTAACTTTTGTTGATCCCTCCTCTAGTTTTTATAATTTATTTTCTCTGCTTGCTTTAGGTTCAATTTGTTCTTCTTACTGTAGTTTCCTTAGGTGGATGTTTCGGAAATCAACTGTAAATTTCTCTCTTTTTTTTTTAATGTAAGTAGTTAATGCTATAAATCACTAAGAACGTTTTCATGTTATATTTTTGTGTAGTTAACATATTTTAAAATTTCTTGGAAACGTATTTGACCTAGTGATTAATTAGAAGTGTGCTGTTTAATATCCAAATAGTTGGGTGTTTTCCAGCTATCTTTCTGGTACTGACTTCTTGTTTAATTCTGTGGTAATCTAAAAGCATACTCCCCATGATTTCTATTCTTTTAAAAATGTTAAGATGTATGTCATGGCCTAGTGTATCATTCTATTTTGGTGACTATTTCACATGTTCTTGAGAAAAATGAGTATTCTCCTGTTCTTTGATGGAGTATTCTATTTATGTCAATTTGATCAAATTGATTTATAGTGCTGTCCAGGTCACTTACGTTTTTACTGATTTTTGGCCTGCCTAATCTATCAATGACTGACAGAGTTGTGTTGAAGTCTGCAAATATAATAGCAGACTAATCTATTCTCCTTTCTATTCTATTAATTATTGCCTCATGCATTTTGATGCTCTTTTGTTAGGTACCAATGGGTTTATAATTTTTGGTGTGCTCTTGGAGAACTGACTTCCTTCTATCATTATGCAGTATCTTTCTTTATCTCTGATAGTCTACTTTATCTGAAATTAATACAGTTACTCCAGCTTAATTTTGATGTTAAGCATCTTACATCACTTACCACTGCTTTCCTTTATCTGCAGTCTTTATATTTAAAATGTCTTTCTTCTAGATGACAGATAATTAGGTTTCTTTCTCTTGTCTGACAATTTTGGGCTTTTAATTGTTTAGTCCATTTATAAGTGGCTTTTGATATAGTTGGATTGAATTCTCCCATCTTTGTAACTGTTTTCTAAACATCACATGTGTTCTTTGCTTCTTTTTACCTCGTTTGTCTTCTTTGGCTTTTAATTGATAATTTATATGATTCTCCTTTGTTCTCAATTGTCTCCCCTTGGTGTATCATTTTTATTTCCTTTTAACATGTTTTTAGTGATTTCCTTAGGGCTCTCAATATATAGGTTAACAATATAAATCAACTTTCAAATGACATTATACTACTTCATGTATAGTGTAGGGACCTTATAACAAGTATTAACTCCTCCAATTCTCCCTTGTGAAATTTCTGTAATATATTTCACTTACACATAAGTTACAGTTCCTCAATACATTACTACTTTATTGCTTTTAGATGAATGAAGAATAATATAAATATTTATTTTTACCTTTGTTCCTTCTCTGACACACTTCCTTTCTTAAGGTAGATCCAAGTTTTTGATCTAGAAAATTTTCATCTATCTGAAGAAACTCTTAGTTTTTTAATTGGACTGTTCTGCTGGTAACAAACTTGCTATGTTTTTGTTTTAGAAAGTCTATTTCTCGTCTACTTTTAAAAAATACTTTTGCTAGACATTGAATTCTACGTGGGTCATTTTCTGTCAACACTTAGAATATTTTGCAGTATTCTACTTTTGCTTGCATGGATTCCAATGAGACATTTGCTGTGTTCATAGCCTTGTTCCCAATATTGGGAAGGTTTTCTTCTTTCATTCATTAGTTTCTTTCAAAATTTTCTCTTGTCTTTGGTTTTCCTATAGGGAAACGTATCAATAATACGTCTAGATGTGGTTGCTTTTTGTACTTATCTTGCTTGGTGTTCCGAACTTCCGCAATCTGTGGCTTGGTGTCTGGGAATAACTTTGGTAGCATCTCAGCAATTATTACTTCAAACATTTCTCCTGCCCTATTCTTTCTGGTGTTGCAACACACACACACAAACAGTTCTCAGGTTTTTGTTCTTTTTTTTCTGTGTTTTAATTTTGTCTTTACTGATCTATCTTCAAGTTTACTAGTTCTTTGCTTAACTAAGGGTAAGTCTATTTATGAGCCTCCTGAAGGCCTTCTTTAACTGTTTTGATTTCTAACATTTACTTTTGAAATTTCTATAATTCTGCTGACATTACCCATTTAATCTTACATGCTATTTGTTAACATCTTAATCATGGTTATTTGAAATGCCTTATCTGTTAACTCACATATCTGAATGTGGTTATGATTGCCAAGTCTCCCAAAACTGTGACTTTTAGTATGCCTTTTAATAAAAAATTCAAAGTTGACAAGTGTCAATAGTCACTGCAGGAAACAGACCTGTAGGGGGCAGGATTTATGGTAATCTACACATGCGTTGGGCTGTATTTTAACGTTTGCAGTAGCTATAAGGGCTAGAGAGTCCAGACTCCTCTAGTGTGAGTATTTATTTCCTCTTTGGCTTTAAGGTTTCTCATTACACTGTTTCTCAGAGGGGTCTGTGTTATACAGATTTTCAGTTGTAAATAATTCTCTGCTACACTGATTGTTGGTGTGGGGGGCTGGGTGCAGAGGAGGTAAGAAAGCCTTTTAGTGGAACTTGGACTCAGAGTGTGGCCTTCACCTCTGTTTCTATTCCTTTTCAAGGCATATAGCTCCTCCCATCTTCCTTGTACCCAGTTCCTGATATATTTCCTTGAAACTGTCCCTGTTCATGTTTCCTTTCCCCTGTTTAGATGAAATACTAATCCTAGAAAGGATTACAAGGGGAAGAAAATCTCTTTCCCTATGTGAGATAAGGTTTCAGTATTCAGTTCAGTCGATCAGTTGTGTCTGACTGACTATTTGTGACCCCAGGAACCACAGCACGCCAGGCCTCCCTGTCCATCACCAACTCCCAGAGTCCACCCAAACCCATGTCCATCGAGTCGGTGATGCCAACCAACCATCTCATCCTCTGTTGTCCCCTTCTCCTCCCCTCAATTTTTCCCAGCATCAAGGTCTTTCTTTTCAAATGAGTCAGCTCTTTGCATCAGGTGGCCAAAGTTGGAGTTTCAGCTTCAATATCAGTCCTTCCAATGAACACCAGGACTGAGCTCCTTTAGGATGGACTGGTTGGATCTCCTTGCAGTCCAAGGGACTCTCAAGAGTCTTCTTCAACACCACAGTTCAAAAGCATCAATTCTTCAGCACTCAGCTTTCTTCACAGTTCAACTCTCACATCTATACATGACCACTGGAAAAACCATAGCCTTGACTAGATGGACCTTTGTTGGCAAAGTAGTGTCTCTACTTTTTAATATGCTGTCTAGGTTGGTCATAACTTTCCTTCCAAAGAGTAAGTGTATTTTAATTTCATGGCTGCAATCACCATCTGTGATTTTGGAGCCCAGAAAAATAAAGTCAGGCACTGTTTCCACTGTTTGCCCATCTATTTGCCATGAAGTGATGGGACTGGATGCCATGATCTTAGTTTTCTGAATGTTGAGCTTTAAGCCCACTTTTTCACTCTCCTTTTTCACTTTTATCAAGAGGCTTTTTAGTTCCTCTTCACTTTCTGCCATTAGGGTGGTGTCATCTGCATATCTGAGGTTATTGATATTTCTCCCGGCAATCTTGATTCCAGTTTGTTCTTCTTCCAGCCCAGCGTTTCTCATGATGTACTCTGCATAGAAGTTAAATAAGCAGGGTGACAATATACAGCCTTGATGTACTCCTTTTCCTATTTGGAACCAGTGTGTTGTTCCATGTCCAGTTCTAACTCTTGCTTCCTGACCTGCATATAGGTTTCTGAAGAGGCAGGTCAGGTGGTTTGGTATTCCCATCTCTTACAGAGTTTTCCACAGTTTATTGTGATCCACAGAGTCAAAGGCTTTGGCAGAGTCAATAAAGCAGAAATAGATGTTTTTTCTAGAATTCTCTTGCTTTTTCGATGATCCAGCGGATGTTGGCAATTTGATTTCTGGTTCCTCTGCCTTTTCTAAAACAGCTTGAACATCTGGACGTTCATGGTTCATGTATTGCAGGTTGTCAGTCTTTGCTTTCGAGAAGAAAATGAGAGGGTTACCCTTGCAGTGCTTCCCCTGTCAGAGCCACAGGAGATTTTTCTGAATGCATACTGTGTAAAATTGTGGAGTTCCTGGAAGAAAACCCCGAAAGTCTCCTTTGACTGCAGCTCCCAGGAATATCCTAATCAAGCTAGTTACCACTTAGCTTACAGCAACTTGTCAAAATTACTAGTAAAGGAACATTTATACAACTTGTGGCTTCTGGTGGCTTCGTGTTCAGGTAAGCAAATGTCTAGTGCTGTATCACTCTATGTACCAACGTCTCCAGATTTTAAAGGGTCAGTTTGCCCTGTGACCCCAGTTCTTTGATAAGTTTAAGAACATTTATTATTTTTCACTTTTCCTAGCTTCTTCTTCTAATGTCAAGCGTGATGGTTTGTAATCTCTTTTACATGTTAAAGCTGAAATAGATAAAAACTGGAGTGGGTTGCCATTGCCTTCTCCATCAATTGGGAATGGGAAAAATTAGATGTGCTTCATTTTAAGCATTAAGACCCCACATAATCTCACAGATAATAACTATGTACATTGAATAAGTAAAGAACTTTGTGAGATAATAATTTTAAAGCCAATAAATACCTGATGTAATACAAATCTATTGTATTCTCCACGGGGCAAAGAGAAAATTTCAGAGTAGGTGTTGTTTGGTGGAGAAGAAGGGTAGAGCTCACTCTTTGGAAGATGCATTCACTATTTTGCACCTCTTTCTTAGTTAACATTTTGGAGTTTATGTTTTGGACATATAAATAAAATCAAAGAGGAGGAAACATCGATTTTGACAAAATAACGGTAGGTCTAGAAACACACTGACGGAGAAGGCAGTGGCACCCCACTCCAGCACTCTTGCCTAGAAAATCCCATGGATGGAGGAGCCTGGTGGGCTGCAGTCCATGGGGTCACAAAGAGTCGGACATGATGGAGCGGCTTCACTTTCACTTTCATGCATTGGAGAAGGAAATGGCAACCCACTCCAGTGTTCTTGCCTGGAGAATCCCAGGGATGAGGGAGCCTGGTGGGCTGCTGTCTATGGGGTCGCACAGAGTCGGACGCGACTGAAGCGACTTAGCAGCAGAAGCACATTGAAACATCTGAAAACAGCACACAGACTAAAGAGCTGAGGAAGCAACTCATTTGCCACGTATTCACAAATAAAAACGTTGTTCATTGAGCTATGGTCTGCAGTTTAAATTTGTTCCATATGACAGTCTCTGGCTAGAAAGTGTGTCTAGTAAATTGGTGAAGGTTTCTGCTTGAAAATATAACATCTTAGAAAACCTCAGATCTTAGAGGGCATTTACTTGATGAGCAGAAGTCTTTAATTTGGATAAAGTCCAATTTATTATTTTTTAAAATATTGTAAGACATGACATTGAATATTTTTTCATTTTTGAATATTGATATTAACTTTTTTAGCATCACTTGTTGAAACAGCTATTTATTCTCCATTAATATTTTCTTCTTTGTTGAAGATAAACTAATCTGATATCTATCTCTAGTTTCTTTATTCTATTTCATTTTCCCTCTACCTGGATGCTAACATCACAGATTTCAATTACTGTAGGTTTAGAACAAATCTTGAACTCAGATAGCATAAGCCCTCTGACTTTTCAAAGTTTTCTGAAGTTTTTTTTAGCATTTCCAGGTCCATGAATATAATATACCTCTCCAATTATTTACATTTTTTTCAATTTCTCTCAGTAGGAAAGAAAATTCCTCAACCTGATGAAAACCTACAGCAGACATCATCGTAATGTTGAATGCTCTATGTCCATGATAAGAAACAAGAATATGTGATCTCACCAACTCTGTTTAATGTTGTGCAGGCAATCTTATGGAGAAGAAAATGGCAACCCACTCTTATATTCTTGCCTGGAGACAAAGGATCCTGGAAGGCTACAGTCCATGGGGTTACAGAGATTCAGACACGACAGACTGACTAACACACACACAAGAACTCTTAACTAGTGCAATAAGGTAAGAATCTGTTTATTCAAATAAACAGATTTAAAAGGAATGAAGACCTGCTGCACACAACATGAAGCTACGCAAACTGACAAGTGACTTTAGTGAGACGGCAGGACAAAATGTTCACATACAAAACTGACTGTATTTCTATATACTGTAAGTGAAAGTCACTCAGTTGTGTCCGACTCTTTGTGACCCCATGGACTATACAGTTCATGGAATTCTCCAGGACAGAATCCTGGAGTGGGTAGCCTTTTCCGTCTCTGCCGTTGTAGGCGCCCACGCTTGCGCAGGGTGGGGATCTTATACTAACAATCAAGAACTGGATTAATTAAAAGTACCATTTGCAATGTCAACATGAAATTTTTACAGATAAATATAAGACAAGCTATAAAAGATGAATACGTCGAAAACTGAAAAGTATTACTGAATTATACAGTGTTCACACATCTAAAGATTGACTAAATGTTAGTGTCCAATTTTACAAAATTAGAGCCTCAATGCAATCTCAATCAAATTCCCAGCAGGATTTTTAAAGACATTGACAATTTTATTCTAAAGTTATGGAAATGCAAAGGCTAGAATAGTCAAGCCTATTCTGAAAGTGTAAATCATCAGTGTATGAAGCAACTTAGCAAGACTTACTATCACTGCTGCTGCTGCTAAGTCGCTTCAGTTGTGTCCGACTCTGTGCGACCCCAGAGATGGCAGCCCACCAGGCTCCACCGCCCCTGGGATTCTCCAGGCAAGAACACTGGAGTGGGTTGCCATTTCCTTCTCCAATGTATGAAAGTGAAACGTGAAAGTGAAATCACTCAGTCGTGTCTGACTCTTTGCGACCCCATGGACTGCAGCCCACCAGGCTCCTCCGTCCATGGGATTTGCCAGGCAAGAGTACTGGAGTGGGGTGCCATTGCCTTCTCCAAGACTTACTATTAGGCTACAGTAATTAAAACAGTGTGATAGGCATACAGTTTAATGGAATAGACAGCTACATAAATAGTATTGCACCTATATCGTTAATTGATTTTGAACAAATATTTCCAAGGAAATTCAGTGGATGAAAGAAGTTCCTTTTCAACAAATAGTACTGAAACAACTAGACCTCCTATCGGAAAAAACGAACCTCAAGCCTAATCTCACACCACACATAACTCATCATGGATCATAGGTCTAAAATTATTAACTAAAAATATGAAGAAACATTAGTGGCCTTGAATTAAGCAAAGGTTTTTTGGCAAACACAAAAAGCATGAATCATAATAAAATACCCAGAGATAAACTTACCTCAGGAAGCAAAAGACCTGTACTTTGAAACCTGTAGGAGACTTAGTAAAAGACATTGAAGACACAAACATATAGGAAGATATCCCACATTCTTGTACTGAAAAAATATTGTTAAAATAACCATACTACCCAAAGCAATCTACAGACTCAGTACAATCTCTATAAAATACTATCTTGAACAAGAAAAACAGAGCTGTAGGAATCAGGCTTCCTGACGTCAGACTGTACTATCACTAAAAGGTACAGTGATGAAAACAGTATGGTACCAGCACAAAACCAGATCAATGGAATAGGACAGAAAAGGTCACCTCAGTTCAGTCCAGTCACTCAGTCATGTCCGACTCTTTGTGACCCCATGAATCTCAGTACACCAGGCCTGTCTATCACCAACTCCCGGAGTTCACTCAGACTCACGTCCATCGAGTCAATGATGCCATCTAGCCATCTCATCCTCTGTCATCCCCTTCTCCTCCTGCCCCAATCCCTCCCAGCATAAGGGTTTTTTCCAATGAGTCAACTCTTCGCATGAGGTGGCCAAAGTACTGGAGTTTCAGCTTTAGCATCATTCCTTCCAAAGAAATCCCAGGGTTGATCTCCTTTAGGATGGACTGGTTGGATCTCCTTGCAGTCCAAGGGACCCTCAAGAGTCTTCTCCAACACCACAGTTCAAAAGCATCAATTCTTCGGCGCTCAGCCTTCTTCACAGTCCAGCTCTCACATTCATACATGACCACAGGAAAAACCATAGCCTTGACTAGATGGACCTTAGACCTAGTCTATGACAAAGGAGGCTAGAATATACAAAGGAGAAAAGACAGTGTCTTCAAAAAGTGGTGCTGGGAAAATGGGACAGCTACATGTAAAAGAATAAAATCAGAACATTCTCTAACACTATATACAAAAATAAACTCAAAATGAATTAAATACCTAAATGTAAGACTGGATACTATAAAACCCCTAGAGGAAAACATAGGCAGAACACTCTACGATGTGTATCACAGCAATATTTTTTGAACCCATCTCCTACAGTAATGGAAACAAAAACAAAAATAAATGGTACTTAAAAGCTTTTGTACAGCAAAGGGAAGCAACAAAATGAAAAGACAACGTACAGAATGAGAAAAAACATTTGCAAACAATGTGATCAACACGGGATTAAACTCCAACATATTCAAACAGCTCAAACAGTTCAATTTCAAAGAGACAAGTGACCCAACCGAAACATAGGTGGAAGATCTAAATAGACATTTTTCCGAAGAAGACATACAGAAGGCCAATAGGCACATGAAAAATTTGTTCACTGTTGCTAATTACAGTAAGCCCCTACATATGAACAAGTTCCATTCTGAGAGCATGTTTTTAAGTCCAATGAAGTTAGAAAGCCAACTAACACAGTCAGCTGTATAGGAACTGTAATGTTGTAGGTTTATAATACTTTCCACAAAATAATACACACACACAAAAAACAAAACTAAGACACTTTTAATCCTACAGCAAAGTGCCTTGAAATGTACAGTAGTGCCAGCTATATCACCACTGCTTTTATGCTTGGTTCCGGACATCTGGGCTTGAAATAAAGATTCTGTGCTCCTACATACAGTACTATAAAGTTCACAAAAGCACAATCACTCGTATAGGGTGCTTGCCTCTGGCAGTGTATGCCAGACGTGTGAACTAACTTATGTGACTGGGTATGTGAATGGACGTTTGCCTCTTGGAAAGTTCACAATCCCACGGTTTCCAAGTAGGGGGCTTACTGTATTAGAGGAATGCAAATCTAAGCTATAATGACATATCACCTTGTACCAGTCAGAATGGTCATCTCAAAAAGTCTACAAATAATAAATGCTGGAGAAGGTGTGGAGGAAATGGAAAACTCCTAAACCGTTACTGGGAATGTAAATTGGTACAGCTACCATGGAAAACAGTATAGAAAGTGAAGTCGCTCTGTCGTGTCCGACTCTTTGCGACCCCATGGACTGCAGCCTGCCAGGCTCCTCCGTCCATGGGATTCTCCAGGCAAGAGCACTGGAGGGGGTTGCCATTTCCTTCTCCAGGGGATCTTCCTGACCCAGGGATCGAACCCAGGTCTCCCACATTGCAGGCAGACACTTTAACCTCTGAGCCACCAGGGAAGCCTGGAAAACAGTATGGGGCACCTTAAAAAATAAAAATAGAGTTATTGTATGATCCTGCAATCATCTAGAAAAGACGAAAACTCAAATTCAAAAAGATACATGCATCTCAATGTTCTTAGTAGCACTACTTACAATAGCCAAGGCATGCAAACAAGCCAAATGCCCACTGGCAAATGAATGGAAAAAGAAAGACGTGGTATATATGAAAAGACCACCAAACTCAGTCTCGGTGAAGATCTGAGATAGATAAATCTCTCATACATTGCTGGTGTGAATGCAAAGTTATATGGTCACTCTAAACGACATCTTGGCAGTTTCTAAGCACTCACGCTTACCTTTACCATTCGACCTAGCATTCCCACTTTTGTGTACCCCTGGCTGCTCAGTGGTAAAGAATCCGCCGACCAATGCATGAGCAGCAAGAGATGCTGGTTCGATCCCTGTGTTGGGAAGATCCCCTGGAGGAGGGCATGCAGCCCACTCCACTATTCTTGCCTGGAGAATCCCATGGACAGAGGAGCCTGGTGGGCTACAGTCCATAGAGTTGCAAAGAGTTGGACATGACTGAGCATGCATGCACAGTTACCATTTGATCCAGCATTTCCAATTCTATTTATTTAGGGCAAATGATAACATAGGGCTGTTGAAAGATTTGTACTCAAATGTTCATATGGGCCTGAGTCTTCATAGCTAAAAACTAAACCAAAAATATATTAATCGGTGAATTAAACATTATGGCATATCCATTCAAAGAATTCTGTTCACCAGTATGAAAGCACATTATTGAAATAACCAGCCGCATGATGAATCTCAAAAGCAGTATGCGAAGTAAAGGAAGCCTAACACAAAAGACAATCTTATGATTCCATAAGAATAAAATTCCAGTTAAGGCAAAATTACAGAAATAGTATCAGTGGTTGCCTCTAACTGTCATGGAAGGGTATTGACTGCAAAGGAGCAGGACGAAACTTGTAGGGGTGATTGAATTATTCTGTGTCTTGACTGCTGTTGTTAAATGACTACATATTTGCCAAACTCATAAAGCTGTACGTTGAAAATTCGTGATTTTTTTTTTTTGGTTTGGTATGTAAAGTTCGCCTCAACAAAGCTGATAAAAAAGAAAGGCTCAGAAATGACAGAGGAATTAAAGAACCATTTTTCTTTGCAAATTAAGAGTTGAGGGTAATAGGCCACTTGGAATACTTTTATTACATCAAATTTAGAAATGACTCTGTTAGAAAACTCTCCTAAAGAGTTTAGCTGTGTTCTTTGCTGGTTCATTTCCTTTTCCTTAAGATGGAGGATCAATTGTTCCTTTACAGGCAAAGAACCTTTAAAATTTCAGTTTTGATATGAAAAGGGTAATCAAATGCCAGAATTCTCATTTGCACATTTCCTTCTAGGGACAGTATGAGGTAGCGGAGTTTTTGATTATCTGGGTTAGTCAGTTCTCCCGCTCCCTCACAAACTCCAAGATGGGCTGTCCTGCCTCACCATGATGGGCTCAGACATGAGCCTACACAAGGAAGGACACTGTGAATCTTTCCCTTGCTCACCTTAAGAGTTGCTTAGGCCTAAAAACTGTCTGGCTATAAAAGGTTTTTAGCACAACAAGAATTGTGGACTCAGGATGATTCTAACTACAGTGAAAAAAGCCAGGGGGGGGAGGGAATCCTTTTCAGCCATTCTTGTTAGCTTGCCACACACCTGTCAATGGCTTCATTACTAACACAGTCACACACAAGTATTTAAAAGTTTACTTCTATTTGGAACATCTTTATCCCATACCTTTTATGGAGTTTTTATTTTCCTTAACTGTCATCTTCAGCATGTGCAGCCCTTCTCAAGAGAGAGGAAGAAAAATACGTTGTGTGTGTAATATATGATGACTCACCCTGTTGTTATCATCACTCACAGGAGAGATGGGGAGTCATAAGATATGACTTATCCCTCACTCCCTCATTCACAGAGATAAAAACAGAAATGCCAGCCCAACGTTTAGGCAAGATATACATACCAGGAATGTATGAGAACAATAAATCGTCCCAGTGACTCCAATATTCTTTCCACAATAAAATGGTAGGATGGAGGGAAGCAATGAAAGCTTTTAGAGTAAGGTCACTGTGCAACCACAGTCAGTCTTTATACATTTATTTGGATAAAAATTCTCCTATAGTTTTGGTGTTCCAGCAGCTACAGCAATCAAAGAGTCTCTAACCACATCTATGATATCTGCACATGAAATGAGTACATTTAAGTAGATGGTTCTCTGGTTCAAGAGCTAGATTTGCCTGCAGGGTTTAGGGAACCATGAGACACTACAAACTTTCTGAGCAAAGTGACCTAACAAGGAGCTTAGACTTTGTAACCTTCAACCTGTTCTTACTCAGCACAAAAGTACACCCCACAGCACCATCCATGCCAATGTCTATGCACAGCGGCCTGTTTCTGGATTTACTTCAAGATCCTATATAAGTGTTTCCCCATATTGCAGCTTTGTATATTTGGAAAGTAGAAAATCATAACAGTCTATTCTGGTCTTTGTATGAGATACATAATCACCGTCCCACCAAAATTCACCCCCACAAATTGTAATTCTACAGGAATTTGTGAGGCTGTGGTATTAAAATCCCAAAAGATATATGTAGAGTAACCCAATGATATTTACAGTTCCATATATTTTCTCCCTGGCAACATGTAGCTCTTTAAAGAATATTCTTAAAAATAGTAAACATATTTCAAATTTTCTTACCTGTACAAATCCTGTTATACATTCTCTTTGCAAAGCAGCATGAGAACCTAGAAGAAAAAAATTAAAAGACCATTCCAGAAAGGTTTTATATATGGACTCTTGTTTGTTGAAAAATTCATCTTTCATCCTTAGTGAGACTATCAGAACTGCACGGGAACCTTAAAGACTGTTAAGATGATTAAGAGCCACATTTAATACTTGCTCCAGTAGCATCTTGACAAACATTTTAATTTTATATCTCTCAAGTAAGCCCATAAAACAGCATGATGTAAAAATTCTTAACAAATATATTAATAAAAATTTAAACATGCATGTATCACTTATGCTCTTTTGAGTTAATTACATAATATTGCCTTGTATACACCTTAATTAGATTAAATATTGATCAGTGCATTTTCCCATTGCCACTGGTATTTCATTAACACATAACAACTGTCTTGTTATATCTCGATGTAATGTTAAGTTCATTAAAGAGTCTGCCTAGAAGTGAAAAGTTATGGAAAGATATACAAAGCAAGCCCTTTTATACATAAACAGGGTTGGAAACCTCAGCCTATGAATTAAAGTAGGGAAGAGAAATTAACCGCTGCCTAGTATAAGGATTTAGAGTAATTAGATTTATTAATTACAATGATCCATACTGTTTTTTTCTGTAAGGTTTCAGGAGTAAGATCAGTTAGACTAGGTTCATCTATCACTCTGTATTAAGGAAGAGGTTATGAAATATTACAATTATTCCTGAGGATTATGGTCTTTGTTTATTTCAAAAAGGAACCTAGATTTTAAACAGCATCGAAGATTTCTTAGCATGTGATTAAGGCTGTTTATTTTCATGCTGATGAGCTGCGAGCTGTTTCAGTGGGGAGATGCTGTAATTTTCCCATGATCTGGAAAATAATTCATGGCACTTTTTATGTTGTCATTAACTGTCACATCTCTTGAGTTAAATATGAGCCCTGTCATTTGGAAGTCAGAAAGTGGCTCCTAAATTTCTCAATTTCATTAGCAATTGATTCAAATCATTTCCCGAAAATAGTCTGAATTGACATATGAATTGTAGTGGTTCCTCAGCTTGGTGATTAATTAATCAAGCCATCAGGTTCACATTAAACTATTTATCAATCTTACGATTTCCTGCTTTCCAGAAAAATTTAAAAAGCACTCTAATGATATTTTATGAGTTTTGAGAAAAATTAAAATAGGACCAAAAAGAGTAATCTGTTCTTCCTAATTCATGAAGCTTCATGATGTCAATTTCTATCAGGCAAGACACTACAAAGAGGAGATGGGACTAGAATATCTACCCCAGGGGAGGCACGTGGGTCATTTCTGTAGGTCGCAGTCTCTTCGTCTGTAAAATAAGAAAGCTGAACTAAATAATCTCTTATTGTCAAAGTTATGTTTGTGAATCAAAATGTAATATGATAGTTGTGGTCATTTTCAGTTTTATGATTTTGATGTGTGCCTTATGTTAAAAACAAACAACTTGGGATTACTGTTAGATCCTCAAAGGTTCCGTATTAAAGTTATAATCGATGTTCTTGGATCAGCTATGGACACTGCTCTACGATTTGCACTTGAAATGTAATCTTCCCCCCAAGGCCACATTAGTCTGGGTGTTTTCTAACAGGCTTTTATAACAAGGGACCAGAGTCAGTTGCTCTGGCCTAGAATGACAGTATCAACCTTTCTCAGATCGGGCCACATCAAAAGCTGTTTCTTGGCTGAAAAAACTGCTGGCAAAACATCATGTGTTTGACTATTTAATTTCATTCAAACTTTCCTGAGGTCAGTTAATAGCCAGTTATTTTCATGATAAACCACCAGCCAACTGAATTCAGTTCCCTTTCTTTCACATGCGCTGTGTGAATAACTACAAAATGAATGTCTCATTCTACACAAATCCCTCTGGTATTATTTACAGAAAACTGAAGATTCTCTCTTAAAAAGAACTGTGTTTTAAGTGCTGGGCTGACTCTGGTATCGTAGGACAGAGATTACAAGCCAAACAGGAAAGACACTGAATGTGCAGAACTTCCATTCCCTGCCCACAGTGCCGGGACAAAGGTCAGAGGAGTGGTGTCTAAAATGACACAGGAGAAAAGTATAATTCAAAAAGATACATGTACCTAGTGTTCACTGCAGTACTATTTAGAATAGCCAAGACTTGGAAGCAACCTAAATATTCGTTGATAGAAACAAATGGGACCTAATGAAACTTAAAAGCTTTTGCACAGCAAAGAAAACCATCAACAAAATAATACGACGATCTATGAAATGGAAGAAACTATTTGCAAATGATGCAACCAACAAAGGACTAATTCCCAAAATATACAAACAAACAGCTCATACAGCTCAGTATAAAAAAAAACCCCAAATAATCCAATAAAAAAATGGGCCCAAGATCTAAATAGATATTTCTCCAAGAAGACATACAGAAGGCCCACAGGCACATGAAAAAATAGTCAACACTGCTATTTAGTAGAGAAGCGCAAATCAAAACTATAAAGAGGTAGCAACCACCTAACAATACTCTAAATGGCCATCATCAAACGTCTGCAAATAATAAGTGCTGGAGAGAGTGTGGAGAAAGGGGGTCGTTCCTACACTGTTGGTGGGAATATAAATTGGTACAGCAGCTATGGAGAACAGTACAGAGGTTTCTTAAAAACTAAAAATAGAACTATCATAAATAATCCTGCAATCCTACTGCTGGGCATGTATCTGGAGAAAACCATAATTCCGAAAGATACATGCACCCCGGTGCTCACTGCAGCTCTAGTCACAACAGCCAAAATATGGATGCAACCTAAGTGTCCATCAATGGATGAATGCCTAAAACAGATGTGGTATATACATACGATGGAACATTACTCAGCCGTAAAAATGAAACAATGCCATTTGTAGCAACATGCATGGACCTAGAGATTACTGTACTAATTCCAGTAAGCCAGACAAAGACAAATGTCAGATGATACCGTTTTTATGTGAAATCTAAAAAAATGATACAAATGAACTCATTTACAAATCAGAAATAGACTGACAGACATAGAAAACAAGCTTATGGTTACCAAAGGGGAAATGGTGAGGGTGGGCAAGGATTAATTAGGACCCTGGGATTAAAATATACAAACTATATAAAATAGATAATCAATAAGGACTTCCCGTATAGCACAGGGAACTACTCGCAAGATCTGGTAATAATCTGTAGGGGAAAGAAATGGATAAAGAATTATCCACCTACCTACCTATCTGAATCACTTTGCTGTACACGTGAAAATAACAACACTGTAAGTCAACTAAACGTCAATAAAATAAATAAAATGACACTTTCCATGGCTCATTCCTCAGCCGCTCCCTTCTCAGAAGGGTTGGGGCGTTTGTAGTGGCTGGTCCCCCATGGATAACATGAACTGCAAAGAAGCGGCCTTGGACTGAGAGAGGACCACAGAGAAATCATCCCAAGTGGGGTTTCCCTGGGGATTGAAGTGACCTTCTCTCTAAAAGCTGGGAAAATTCCTCTCATCCTGGGGAAATTTGGGGTCTTACCACCAGCAACTTGGTGGTGCTGGGGACCCCCATACATCTACTCCTGCCTCAGACACACATACATTTTATCAATGAAAACAAGAGCCAGAAAAGTAAGTAACCTGCCCAAGAATGAAATTTTTTGGAAAGCTATGGTCTATAGGGGAATGAGGTGGAAATGGAAAAGCAGAAAGGGTTATTTGACACACAAACCCACAAAGCATCTCATGTTAAGACTTTATATTCATATAAAGTGAGGTAAGTCAGACAAAGACGTATCATATGATATCACTTATATGTGTAATCTCAAAAAAAGATACAAATGAACTTGTTTACAAAACAGAAACAGACTCACTGACTTAGAAATTAAACTTATGGTTACTAAAGGGGAAAGGGACAAAGAGATAAATTAGGAATTTGGGATTAATAGATACACATTACTATATAAAATAAACAAGGACTTACTGTATGGCACAGGAAGCTATAGTTGGTATCTTGTAATAA
Organism: Capricornis sumatraensis; assembly: GCF_032405125.1. Classification (NCBI taxonomy): domain Eukaryota; kingdom Metazoa; phylum Chordata; class Mammalia; order Artiodactyla; family Bovidae; genus Capricornis; species Capricornis sumatraensis. The sequence continues at coordinate 12,912,174 of NC_091078.1, forward strand.
CCTGTACTGGAAACTGAAATATAATAGATATATATGTATGATTGAGTCACATTGTTCACCTAAAACACTGTAAATCAACTATAATCAAAATAAATTATTTTAAAAAGAGTCTATCTCTAAATGCTGTCATTCACACAATTTCTAAGATGCATGACAGAAATGGGGAAAAGATAAATTACATCACACAATCCGAAATTTGTGTTCCATTGTGCGAGAATATTGTCTCTAACCCCCATTTTATCAATTCTGTGATAATCTTAATGTAGCAAATAATATTATATTTTTTAAGGTAAAGAATTCATTTACTCAGCATAAACATTTAAAACTACAACATATAAATATAAAGCTGTATAATTTGTATAAAGCTGTTTCAGTTTCATTCCTCTCCCCCTCCCCCATATACTGGAAATCTCAAGAAAATGGAGAAGCCCAGGCCTCTTTGGACCTCACACAAGTGCTGCGTCTTTCATTTTAGTCTATATAATGTCAGAGTTCCACCCTGTGGGAAGACAAAGCCCAGTATAAAAGGAAAATAACATATGGGACAGGATGTCACAAGTACCAAGTGAACCACCCAAGCCCTATGACAGCCTTGGTCCATTGCCAAAAGACACCTCCAATTATATTAATTAAGAGAAGGAAAAATCCCTCACCTCTAGATCATGTCCTACTTCTGCTATTTTGTTATAATGCACTTGTAATGCATAACTATCCTGAGCCCTTTCTGGAACATGCCATGCTTTCAGACTCCTGGGCTAGTACCATGAGGATGGAGAGGAAAGGCATTTGCAAATGTCAGCCTACCTCATCCATCTCCCCTCATTCAAACAATACGCATTTGAGGTTCAGCAACTGGAGTTATATATTTTTCCTTAATGTTGTTGTAAGGTAATGGTTCTCTTATCTGAAATTCATCAGCCTGCTATAAATTTAAACTCCATTACTGCCAATAGAGAAAAGCTAAGCACCAAACCACTTTCAATAAATTTGCACTTATGCAATTGAACTGATATGGCCTCAGAGGAAAAGGTGAAACTCGTCTTGAGATATTTAAGTTAGTCTGAGTCACTGCTTCGTCTGGTGTTAAATTGGATCCATCGAGAAATGTAGGGCAGCACTCATCAACCCTGAGTTATAAGAAGAGATTTTAGGCTGAAAAAAATTCTGTCTCCAGCATTCATTATTAGACGGTGTAATTCCAAGAAACTGCTGGCTGGCTCTGTTATTTGGCACAACTAAATGCTACAAATGGAAACCCTGATAGATGAATATTTTTATGAACAACAGTAATCCGGCTTGGGTGAGCCCAAGTCCTGGAGATTTGTCATGTTCAGTCATGAAGTCCTAGTGGGGACGTCTATACACTCATAGCGAAGAGGGTAATTACAAACATTTGCACGAGGCTTCAGGATTTATAGGTAACAACGCTTTTACTCTATACACCCACCTGGATAAAACATTTGTTAGTTACTATCTGCTATTTCTGATGAGGGAACTGAGGTTCAGATATATAATCACCTTTACTGGCTGTCTGAAAGCGCTGATTTGATATCATGTCCTCGGGGCTCTGTGTTTTTGGTAGTGGAAGATAAAGAACACACCCAGTTCATGCTTTCTGGAATCTCCATGGCAGACCACTGGGAATGATCAGTGTGAATTTTTACGTTGTTGCCTCAATGATGCATTGCAGACAACTTCCCTGGAGAAGTAGCAAGCTCCTGACCACAGCATTGTGTGCAAATAAATAAACAAATGCTAAAACAAAAATAAACAAACAAATACCCAAATCAGCAGCCTCAGAAGGTTGCCAAGATCTCTTGGTGAGAAGGACATCTTGGTCAGGAGCCAAAAGAGTGACGTGTATTCTTTGGGGACAAAGAATCACTGGTGCATCTCCCTCGGAGGGTCAGCCTCTAGAGGGTGACCCTGAAGCAGTTCAGCTTGGGGAGAGGGGTCTGCTGGCCAATCAGAGGGGATGGTTTCACAAGCAGAGGGCATGACCAGACAAAGGCTCCCAGGCCATTAGAGCCTGAGGATTTAAAATTTTGAGATAAGTTATATTTATGGTTAGGGAAAAAAAAAAAAAAAAAAAACACCTCTCTGTGGACTGGAGCATGGGAAGTTTAGCTCTCAGGATGTAACGAGCATGACAAGTTGTGGGGGCTTAGCTGTCAGACACACAGGCACACAACCACAACAGTCCCCAAGCCCTTCTTCCATCCCTAGCCTCAGTGCCCATTCTAAGGCCAGAACTGGTATCACATACCACTTGCAAGAACTGAACAGCATTTGTACTTAATTGGATGATATACATTATTCATGAGCCTTGAGTCTGTGATGATTTTGGCATTCATTAGGGGGGAAAATGGGGCATTAGTTTTCTTGGTACAAAACATTCCGTATTAAACTTCATTTGCAATCCACTTTTCAATGTGAAGAATTAGAAATACTTTTAAGCAAAGTTTAGGAACTATGAAATAGCTAAGAAAACAAGCAGCAGTAACTTCTAAAGATGGCAAATAAAGGAATAAAAGCTAGGATTTTCAGATATCTCAATACTCAGAGCTCTAAACTTTGAGTATAGGAGAGGGAGAGTCAACCTAAAATTCAAGCAAGTTAATAAAGATTGCAATAATAATGATAGTGTTTGTATACATATACATAGATAGTTTATATATATGTGGTACATATATATATAAACACCTATATTTTACATATGAATATATATGTATAAACATTTTACGTGTGAATATATGTGTATGTACATACATGTACACACATATGTTCAAAATTTATTTCAAACAAGTAGATGAATTGTGCATCTATTTTTCCAAAATTAAAGGAACCATCTCCTGAGAGATAATCAAGTCCTAGTTTAGGGTTGTATCATGCCCGTTTTCAAAGCCTATCACAAGCTTTTATAGACTGAAGTTCAATCTGTCTAGTTCCCCTTTTCACAAGTATATCCAGAGTCTCAGAACTGAGATCAACTAAGTCAGTCCTTTTTCTCTTGCAAATGAAGAACCTGAGGCACAATGAGGGGTTGAGGAGCCCGAGTGCCCAGAGGATAAAAGTGAACAAAATTGGGCTTATTTGGCAATGTTCATGCACCCCTGCCCTGCATGGTCACAGCTCCCTGAGAAAGCCTTTTCATCAGAGGCTCTGAAGTCAAACAAATCTGGTGCAAACACTGCAGGGTCATGGGAGAACCTCTTCATCTGGTTAAGCCTGGATTCTTTAATTATAAATGAAGATACATTTTGGAGGTTTGTTAGAAGGTTTAGTGGAGATAACTACAGGAAATGGCCTTAGGTGGAGAAGGCAATGGCACCCCACTCCAGTACTCTTGCCTGGAAAATCCCATGGACGGAGGAGCCTGGTAGGCTGCAGTCCATGGGGTCGCTAAGGGTTGGACACGACTGAGCGAATTCACTTTCACTTTTCACTTTCACGCCTTGGAGAAGGAAATGGCAACCCACTCGAGTGTTCTTGCCTGGAGAATCCCAAGGATAGGGGAGCCTGGTGGGCTGCCGTCTATGGGGTCTCACAGAGTCGGACACGACTGAAGTGACTTAGCAGCAATGTCCTTAGGACAATGCCTAGAAGATACTAAACACTCATAAACATTCAGTGATAGTCCTGTTTTTTTATTACAGAGTCTGAACAGACAGTTCACCTGCACAGTCTAGCTACTGCTTGCCCATTGTCCCACACTAGCGACATTTGTCTGCTTTTCTCAGTTAGACATGGATTTCCTTAGATCAGAGTCCTCTTGTGCTTCCACAGAGTAGTCTCCGTGCCTGACCTTAATTCAGTTAGCGGGTGCTCAATAATGACAACAATTCTGTTTCGCATGGTGGGACATTTTATAACACGTAGTCCTTTCACATGCCCTTATGATGATGATGTACCTGCCATCAGAAATTGGCGCTTCCCTGGGGATCCAGCAGGTAAGGTTTCCTGCTCCCAACGCAAGGGGCCTGGGTTTGATCCCTGGTCAGGGAATTAGATCTTGCATGCCACAACTGAAAGATCCCATAGGTGGCAACCAAGATCCTGCACCCCGCAACTAAATATCTGGTACAGACAAATCAATAAATATTAAAAAGATAAAAGAAGTGATTGGTGCTGATTCTGCATTCTAATACTGCTTTAATCCCAGGTACAAGACTACTGACAAGCAAAGTTCCTCTCTCTGTCTCAGTGAATGCTCACAAAGGCTCAGACAGGCAGATATCATCAACCCCATTTAACAGAGGAGGATAGTGAGTTTGGGGCAAGAGGGAGCTTTGTGCCTGAAGTCCAGCAACAAAAGGATAGGCCTGGAGAATAATCTCAGGGTTCCCACCGTACATTCAGCACGGATTCCACTCAGTACCACTTGTCTCAGAGTAGACTCACTGTCTACTACTGTGGGTTCAACACAAAGTAAGGATGGTGTTTTCAGAAGTTCCTGGTCAGGGAACCAAGATCCCACATACCGCGGAGCAACTAAGCCTAAGGACCACAGCTACTGAGTGCTCTACATCACAACTAGAGAGGCCACGGCTGCAGTGAAGATCCTGAATGCCCCAACTAAGACCTGATGCAGCCAAATAAATACACATTAAAAGATGGAAGAGTAGGATGAATAGGTTGGCTCATTTCTGGAAGTGTTTTATTTGAGAAGGCCCAAAGCCAGAACGAAGGGATGAAGGGATTGTTCGTCACTGCGGTCTGAAGCATAGCTCCAATGGAACTCATCACAAAAGCGAAATTTCTTTGAAGTGTCACACTAAACTCCATGTCCATTCGAGTTAACCCCACGTTAAAATATTTGTGTTTATTTTAATATACATTTTACTCCTTAAATCTAAAGTAGGCATTCCAAGAAAATGCATCATTTTATCTTACAGTTCATAGCATCCCTGGGCCATAGCTATACATTGAGATTCAAAAAGAATGGTTGGGAAGCCATCTCTATGCTAATCCCCAAATCTCAGCTCCAGGCCAAGGGTATGAGGACCCCTCAGTCTGTTGTCATCAGGGCACAGCTAATGGTCCACAGTGAGCAACTGGGCTGACCCCGTCCATTTTTCTTAAAGAGCCACTGAGGATGTCTGCTTTCCCACAAAAGCCTTAAGAGCAGCCGGACTCATTTCTCTTCTGCCCATGTGTATTCATTCCTGTTTCTGTAATGAGATACAGAGGAGAGAAAAGGGGAAGAGGACTGATGTGGAATCAGATTGGGCCTGATGAGTTATGGAGCCTGCCTTCTCATCAGCGATGTAAAACAGCCTGGGCTCTATTTACTGCCGCTGTCAGCAGGATCGATAAATAACATTTTCAGTGACATGAAGAGGGAACGCGTGAGCTCAATGAAATGAAGTGGAGCCGGAGGTAGACGCAGACAATGCCCTTTTTCTCTTCCTGGCCTGGCAGGAGTCACCTGTTTGGCTGGGAGAGAAAAGGGGGTATAAATTCGGTTTGACTTTTAAAAAGGGAGGAGGATGCACCCCCAGGAGGAGGAGAGGGCTTTTCTGCTGAGGCAGGAGTCAAGGAAGGGCAGGGTCCACTGTTACCATCACTCACTCCTATGCTGAGCCACCCCCCATCTGAACCAAAAGGCCATAATCAGCCGGCCTGGCTGGGCAACACCCCATCTTCGCAGCCACTTCAGAGAGACGTGTTCGACTTACTGTTTATATCTGAGAAAGAGCACAGAGCTAAGGTGGAATTCAGAGCAGTTGTGTTGGATGACTGTCAGAGGGCTGAGGGGATGCTGACCATTAAAAAAAAGGCCTCTGTGGTTTGAGGGCTGAGGTGAGGTGACCCACCGTCCAGCAGAATTCCAGTTACCTTCAACAGTTCGGAGGTTGAGAATTGACCCTAATCACAGAATTTCCACTTTGAAGGGATCTCTGAGGTCATCGTGTCCGACCTCCCACCAAACATCAGAATCCTCTCCTCAGTACACGTGAGGGGCATACTCAGCCTCTGAACACAGGGGGATCATGAACTCTCCATTTTAGGCCCCCTCCAAGCTGCAGGGGTGAATGAAGCATCTGATGTAAGAGAGCAGCCATGAGACCTGCGGTCGGTCTGCTTTGCAAGGCGGGTGAGACTGGCATACTGCTGGTGGGCTGGGATACCAGGTGGTACCCAAGTGGTCCCCAGGCAGCCCTTCCGGCCTTTGCTTTGGGGATAGTTTGTAACAAGATGTTCTCAGCTGAAAGAACAGCAAAGAAGTTTCATTTCAGGTAGAGTGGAAAAATAACTTTGGGTACTTCACTTGCAATAATGTTTCTTTTCCCTGGACACTTTCCTAGCATGTTCATTAGGGCTGTTAAGGGTCATGTATAATATTTCAGATATTTTGTGGCATTTAATGGTTTTGGCAGAAACCAATTGTGATGATTCCAGAAGCATCTGGGTGAGAGAAAGGAAGGAAAGGAGGAAGGCAGTGTGGGTGAAGAGGAAGGGGAGGCAGAGAGAGGAGAGAGATGCATAGAAAGACAACAGGAAAGAAACGGGAAAAGCAGGAAATAGGAGAGAAAAGAGGATGTATTTGTGCTAAGTTGCTTCCGACTCTGCGATCCTATGAACTATGGCCCGCCGGGCTCCTCTGTCCATGGGCTTCTCCAGGCAGGAATACTGGAGTGGGTTGCCATGCCCTCCTCCAGGGATCTTCCTGACCCAGGGATTGAACCTGCGTCTCCTGCAGTTCCTGTATTGCAGGTGGATCCTTCATCACTGAGACACCAGGGAAGCCCAAAAGAAGATGGGGGCTGAGGAAAAGGAGAGGGGGAAAGCGAGGAAGAGGGACTTCAGCAAATTCTGTTCTCTTCAACTCCGTCTCAAATTTATAAACACTTAATGGGTAGAAAATGACATCACCAAATAAAGCTCTTCTCCAGACACTGTGTTGAGATGTGCCAAGAAATAGAATCAGAAGATAATATATATACAGCTCTTCTTTGACTTATGATGGGTTATGTCCCTATAAATATATCATGAGTTGAGAACATAACAAATTGAAATGCATTTAGCATATCCAACTGATGGAACATGGTACCTTAGCCTAGCCCACCCTAGACATGCTCAGAACACATACATTAGCCTACAGTTGGGCAACATCATTTAACACAAAGCCTATTTTAAAATCACATGCTGAATCTCTTGAGTAATTTATTGAACCCTGCACTAAAAGTGAAAAGCAGAATGGTTGCCTGGGTGCCGAGTGGTTCTAAGTGTGTTGGTTGTCAGTCGGGGCTGACTGCGAGCTATGGCTGCCACTTCCAGCATCCTGAGAGAGTCTTGCAATACGTATCACTGGCCCAGGAAAAGATCAAAATGAAAAATTCAAAGTACAGTTTCTACTGAATGTACTTTGCTTTCACGTCATCATAACACTGAAAAATCATAAGTCGAACTATCATAAGTCACAGACTGTCTGTATGTATATTCCAGATTCTAATTCCAAGTATCCCTTGGGGAAATCCAGTGAAATCCTTCAACAGGAATATGTCAGAATTAAAATCCTTCTTAATTAATACTCATAATAGGGGGTGCTTACTAGATGCCCAGGAAAAGGAAATGGCAATTCACTCCAGTGTTCTTTCCTGGGAAATCCCATGGACAGAGGAGCCTGGTGGGCTACAGTCGATGTGTCACAAAAATCTGGACACGACTGAGCAACTGAACAATAACAACAGCAACTAGATGACATGCACTGTTCAAAGTATTATCAGTGTTAACGTATCAGATCCACACACTGCCTGCAGAATCGGCACCACTACCATGCCTCTTTTGCTAGCAAGCAAAGGAGACTAAGTAACTGTCTAGGGCCACAGAACCAGGAATATAGGCGCCAGGATTTGTTCTGAGAAAGTCTTGCCTCAGAGCCTGGACTTTCTACTGCCTTATGATTCTGCTTCCCGTTCACTTGTAAATCATCTGTTCATTTCAATAAACACTTACTGAGCTCCCCCGCAGTCAGGCTCAGAACCTCCCCCAGCAACAACACCTGGACGCAAAGGAACAGGCAGGAACAGGTGCATTCCCGGCTCTGAAGGACAATGGGTCTGATTGTTGAGACTTCACAATGAATGGGAACTGCACAGTTATCTGTCTCCATACTCTTAAAAAGATAAACAAGCACACCTGAATTTACATTTCTAATAAGCTCTCAGACACTGTCAGTGTTGATGGTCTGGGGAGTTGGGGGGCGGGGCACGTTTTAAGGACCACTGGTTTTGAGATGGTATTGTATGAAGAGAATAGAAGCAGAGACTTAGATTGTCAGTGAGAGGTTTCCAGGTGAAGAGGCAGACGGAGACAATTTCCACAGACCTGGAGGCAACAGGCAGATGCCACTTGGGGAAATGGATATGATGGGCAGAACCAGGAGTGTAAAGCTGGTGAGGGAAAGGAGGTGATGCTTCAGAAGCCCTTCAGGGGCCAGGTAAACATAACAGAGCTCTTACGTCATCCAGGAGAGGGCCATGCCCCACTGATGATCCCACTGAGGTACCGCAAAGGGTTTGTTGTTTCCAAAAGGTGCAGGTATCTCTTGACATGAAGGCAAGTCAAATTTCCAGTCACTTAGCTGTCCTTCCTCCATCTTCTCTTGGAGAGAAACTGCCCCAGGCTGGATTGACCTCATGTTTCTGTTGCTGCCGGACAAAAACATGCACAGGTTAATGATGGGGCTTTGTCCACAGTAAGACCCAGCTCTTTACAGGGATCCAAAGGTGACTACTTCTGCAGATGGTTTTGAGAGGAACTGGAAGGTCCACTGGCTGCTTAAGAGGTTCCAAATCCTACTATTTTAGCATTACTAATGTATCCAATCATCATGTGACTCCTATTAACATGCACGTGTATTACTATATGCAGGAAAGGTTATCTGTTAACTATCGAATTCTCATGAATGCAGGTATGTAGAGAGGGGTTTATCAGGGTATCTACTTATCCATGGCTGGGTTAGGGGAGCAGAGAGGTATATATCTCAGCCCCTGACAGATGTCTCCATCAGCACAGAGGTCACTGTTCTTTATGCTCCCCAGACTGACAGACACAAGCATACACAGACATGTCCAGGATCACTCAGATGTACACATGTTCAGTTTGATATTCACTGACCAGTTCATTTCAGACCATGTCACAGCTGCCTTGGGACTCATACAGGTAGATATATATTTATACACTGTCTCTGGAATTGCTGTATGGTCCCAATCACAAACAGACAACACAATTTTAGGAGGCACATCTTAGGGGTAGACGGAGAAGGCAATGGCAACCCACTCCAGTACTCTTGCCTGGAAACTCCCATGGACGGAGAAGGCTGGTAGGCTGCAGTCCATGGGGTTGCGAAGAGTCAGACACGACTGAAGCGACTTAGCAGCAGCTTAGGGGTAGAATGTGAGTTGGGTACCTCAGTGTGTGGTCATTACGAATAAGTGAAATATAGCATAAAGAAAAGAGAGGAGTGGAGACCACTCTAACTGGATGGGAGAGAAGGGGTCAGAGAAGGAAACGCATGGGCAGCACTGGGGCATTGAAGGTCAGCTCCTTCCTCCCAGGCTTGTGGCCTAAGACTCCACTGAGAAGACATGGTTGTGGTCCAGCAGAGAGGCATGATGTTACTAACCTACTCTCTGAATAAGATAGCATTTTGGCCTGGAATGGTAGAGTAGCACAAATCTTTCAAGGTGTAAACTGAGAAAAACAGACAAAAGAACCCCCCAAATATCAAGAAATAATAACAACAGCAGAAATTTCCACATCATTTAAGCTCTGAAACATAAATCACAGTTTGAATTTTCTTTTCTCCTGCCAAGAAGTACACTTCATTGAGGAACTTAAGCCATCTGGTTGTTATGCTGAGATGACATAGCTGGGGTGGTGGCATGAGGTGGTGGTATGGATAATGAGGTCTAATCCTTCCCACCATTGCAAACCCTGCTACTACAAACAGTGATACCACACTTCTGGAAATTTGACTTGCCTTCATGTCAAATGACTCTGGGCTTCCCTGGTGGCTCAGCAGTAAAAGAATCAGCCTGCCCATGCAGGAAACATGGCTTCAGCCTCATTAGGAAAGACCCCACGTGCTACAGAGCGACTCAGCCCGTGTGCCACAGCTATCGAACCTGTGCGCTAGAGCCCTTGAGCCACAACCACAGAGTTCACGTGCTACGAACTACCGTCGTGTGCCCTACAACCCATGCTCCTTCACGAGAGAAGCCACTGCAATGAGAAATCCTGTGCATAGCAACAAAGAGTAGCCCCGGTTGCAGCAGCTAGAGAACAGCCTGCATGGCAATGAAGACCCAGCACAGCCAAAAATAAATACATGAAATGACAAATTAAAAATTTTTAATAGAGACTCTTTCTTTTAGATATGTGGTTAGCAAGACCCAGTGAACTTTAAAAAAGAAAAAAAAAAACCCTCATCAGTTCTTGATCAGCAGGACTGTTAATGTTTTCTGTCTTTCAAAATCTGATATATGTCAGGTACCCAGCTTGTTAACTGCTGGTTTGGTCAACATTAGCTCCTGCTTCAGATGACTGCCCCATTTATCTTAGCTTAATACATTACCATGCCAACAGAGGATGGTCTATAGGTATTCTTTCATTATGCTCGATAGCATTTTGAAGCAGGCTTCAATTTAAAGTGACACACAAATCTAACTTTCTTCACCCTTTAATTTGATTCACTGGTAACACAATTTGGGCATAACAGACAATGTACTGTCTATTAACAATTTTATAGTGAATTACTGTTAGAGTCTGTCATCTTAGTATTTATTTAACTGAGCTGCATGTGATCTAGTTGAACATTTCATGTGTTTGTATTTTGCCTTCTGGCAACCTGTGTAGAAAGCACATTCAGCATGGCATATGAAATATGCATGCGCTCTCCCTTGAAAATATTTATAAATGTTAAGAGGTTAATAGTGAAACACTTAAACAAGGATGACACAATGGATTCTACTCCCATATGCATAGTTATTATTGAATTTTTTAACTCATTAAAGGAAAAAGTCTGGAGGAGGGGCTTTAAGAACTAGGGACACTGCATCAGCTTTTGTGTTTCTGAAGCTCTTGTTGGGGGTAAGAGACGGGGAGAATTTTCAGTTAGCCACTAAACCATAGAAAATCACAAAAAATTCATTGACCTTTTTGTGAATGGGGTAGGAACATTTTTTTCTTATTTGTTGCTTATAGAAAATGATAAAAAGGACCTTGGAGAAAATTCAGATTTGTCTATAAGCACTATCAACTCAATCACAATAGCACTTAAATAGATCTGAAAAATAACTGTATATACACCTACATACACCTGTATGTGGACACATACATCCATGAAATAATACAAGGTATATACATCCATTTGTGTACATACAAATATATGTATGTGTGTACGTACATTCATATATGTACTTGTATGTGTACATTTGCTGTGTGAAGAAAAGCAATATCTCACCTTCCACGTTCTCAAACTTAGTTTCAGCCATTCTTCTCAACTCACTCCTTACTCGTCCTTCAAATAGTCTTGGATTATTGCCTTGGTTATGTTCCTTTAAACTTTTTAGTTGATTTTATTTAGCAAGGTGCTTCATTCCTAGAGTCTTAGTCAGGATCACTGTTATCAAAAGTGATAGAGGCTTTCCAGTTACGCCAGACGACTGATTTCTTGCTGTTTTTCTTTGGTTGCTGTTCCTTTGTTTAACTTAGTTTGAAATAGGTCACAGGTCAGGCAATGATAGATCCAGGGGCTCAACGATATTTTCAGGGCTCTGGCTATGTAGCCATGTCTGGATTCCTTCCCTGCTGAATGACTGTATCATTCGCAGATAAGTTCTCTTCCCAGTATTGAGAGATAGTATTAGAATCCCTAGACCTTTATACTAATGGCTCATCATTGGAAAAAACAGGGACATTCTTTCACTGTTAAGAGTTAGAATCTCAGGGAGATTTCTAAATGGCCCTACCTGGTTCACACTGCCAATCCCTGGACTAATCACTGTATTTGTTTACATTCCAGATCTACCTGGAGACAGCACAGCTTAGGACCAGGGGACTAAAAGTGGAATTTCAGTATAAACAGCCCCATCAGAACTACATGTGATGTTGTGTGCTGGGGCTTGGGGTTGTGAGTGAGAAGAGTAGCTTTCATCAGTTCAGTTCAGTCGCTCAGTCGTGTCCAACTCTTTGCGACCCCATGAATCGCAGCACGCCAGGACTTCCTGTCCATCACCAACTCCCAGAGTTCACTCAGATTCACGTCCATCGAGTCCGTGATGCCATCCAGCCATCTCATCCTCTGTTGTCCCCTTCTCCTCCTGCCCCCAATCCCTCCCAGCATCACAGTCTTTTCCAATGAGTCAATTCTTCCCATGAGGTGGCCAAAGTACTGGAGTTTCAGCTTTAGCATCATTCCTTCCAAAGAAATCCCAGGGCTGATCTTCTTTAGAATGGACTGGTTGGATCTCCTTGCAGTCCAAGGGACCCTCAAGAGTCTTCTCCAACACCACAGTTCAAATGCATCAATTCTTTGGCGCTCAGCCTAGCTTTCATAGGAAAGGGGAATTTGAATTCTCCTTACTCACCCAGGTGCCTTGACTCAGGATCACCTCATATGGTCATCTCTTCTTATTTCACCATGACGCTGCAGTTCTTCACCCTCCACCCAGGTCTCAATTTCTTTTCCTTTTTTTTTCCTCTAAGTAGTCTTTAATTTATAGCTGATGTTGCCCAGGACTTGCCAGGGAAGTCAGGAGTCAACAGGAGCCCAAGAGATAAAACACTCCCATGGCCAATAAGCCTCAAAATAAGCAGTAAAAATGGGCAGATGGTCTCCATTCAAGAGTCTTGGAAAAGCAGCCAAATGTTCTGTGCTCACTTAATAGACATCAAACAAATCACATGCAACCACAAAATAGATTCTGCTCATGACCACTGGCTGAATCGCTGGAAGAAGAAAAACAAACTCTCAGTCATGTTTCCTAGGCCGGTTCCTCTTTCCGTCTTCAAGCTGTCTTGCCATTGAATGGAAGCTTTCCCTACAATGACTTGTGGTATAGTACATGGTGCCAAAATTCTAGAATAAGGTAGATGTGTGACACTGAGGGCAAATTCCCTAATTTCTGTTAACTTGGCTTACCCTTTATCTGTAGTATGGGAATAAGAATATTCTTAATATTCTTTCATGGGACAGTTGTGAAGCTTCAATCATTTAACCTCTTTAAGCTTCCATTTCATGATCTATCCAATGGGCATATGTATACTTATATTTTGCTCATAGGATACATTGCTACTGCTGCTGCTAAGTTGCTTCAGTCGTGTCCAACTCTGTGTGACACCATAGATGGCAGCCCACCAGGCTCCCCCATCCCTGGGATTCTCCAGGCAAGAATACTGGAGTGGGTTGCCATTTCCTTCTCCAATGCATGAAAGTGAGAAGTGAAAGTGAAGTCGCTCCGTCGTGTCCAACTCCTAGCAACCCCATGGACTGCAGCCCACCAGTCTCCTCTGTCTGTGGGATTTTCCAGGCAAGAGTACGGAGTGGGGTGCCATTGCCTTCTCCATAGGATACATTAGAGTTGCCTATTTAATATCCTTCCTGCTCGTTTTCCTTAGTGACAATAATTCCAGTTTTGGTAGGGATGCAAACATGCCATGATTTTTAAAAGACCCACTGTTTCTTGAATATAGGAGGGGTAGGTGAGATCTACCCCTCATCTACCACTGGATGGAAGATGGTGGAAATGGTTAAGAGTGATATACAGGAATCCTTTTGAAGGGGGCCGATGAGAGGTACACTCTTTTCCCCTTTTCCTCCCTTCAACTGCAGTTAGGATGCAATGCCTTTAACTTCAGCAGCTATCTTGGAAAAGATAAAGAGAACTGCTGAGACTTTGGATCCGAAATCCTTGACTTGCCGAGACAATGCCAACAAACTCTTACTTCTAGATTTCTTGTTAATGAGAAAAAAAATAAATAAATAAATCCTTTTGCATTTAGTCCTCTGTAGACAGGGCTCTTGTTTCTTGCAGCCAAATACAATACGCAATTACACGAGTTTTGTTAAAAATTCAAAAAAGTAATCTGTATAAAGCACTCACTGCAAAAATCTGCAATATTGAATCTAAGAGACTTTGATGCTGCTGTTTTTGTTCTTACTAGAAAACGTGAATGGAACATTTTCTCCCGTGTCAGAAGTGCCACCTGGCTGACAACAAATGTACAGGTTGATTTATAAGGCGTGCTTGATTTCAGGAATGGTAGGGGTGCACATTTTCTATCTTAGAATCAATGAAATAAAATAATAACAATAGCTACCATTTATAGAGCAATTCTTATTCATAAAGGTAACGATGCTGACACATTGCCAGTTACAAGTATTGTTTCCTTTCCTCCATTCTTGTCCCTTCTTCTAATGCAAGGGTGTGTCTGTGAAGGAGAAAGCAGCCTCCTTCAATAATATGTAAATGATCATAATTTCCAGGTGCACTCAGGAGGTAGCCACAGTGAACAGGGCCTTCTCACTATAAGTAAACCTCAACATGGATTCTGCGGGGAAAAATGAGTTTTGTAGCAAACTGTCTTTTACAGGGGACCTGACAAGGCTGGTCCCTAATTCCAGTTGGCTCTTCCGAGCAGGTCTGATTAATGGGCTGGAATTAGTACTACTGGGACAGACCAGTTCATTGAAATATTCAGAGTCTCCTATCAATGTCACCCTCCACCCAGTCCTGGTGGGGAGGCAGCCTCCACCAGCAGCGTTTCCATGACGATGCAGTACATTTAGTCAGCAGCACCTCCTGAGTAAACAGTAATCCTTCAGAAAAACAAGAAGGTCATTACAGCAACTTGTCAAATCAATGCAGAGGGTGTCGAGGCCGATTAAGGCATCTTCTCTTGCAGCTGACACAGTGTCAATAGTACTGGGCCACTACTGCTCGGGCAGATGATTGAAGTGAAGTGCCCATCAGTCAGGGCGTTGAGGTGGACTAACGATTCCCCACGCTGCCTATTAGAGCTACATGACAACTCAATCCTGTTTGCTGGCAAAGAGAGAGAGGGAGAGAGAGAAAGGAAGAGAGGGAGAGAAGGGGAAAAAATAGTGACCTTGTTGCTTTGTTTGAAGCTGAATTAAATTGACAAGAGCAGCTAATCTTTACCTAGGGCGATTAACAGAATTAAGGGCCATAACAAAGGCATCCAAGGTTTTAACATCAATGCAGGGGCTCAGGGATGTTTATGATGGAGGAATCTCTCCTTTAGTATTCAGGTATGATCCAGATATGCATTCTGGGCCAAGCCTTGTCCAAATGAAGCGTGGGTAATCCCATTAACACCCTGCCAAAGCAACATGTAAGGACACAAGGCATTCACTGAATATGCCTCTCTCTGCATCAGCCAGGAAGCCTACTCTCTCCAGTGGCTCTAGCTGATTATTTTAGACTTATAAATCAGGGTTGAAGAAAGCCATAAATACACAGAATTTTGTTTTTTTTTTTTCCAAAATATATTTCCCCAGAGAAACATTTTGCCTTATTTTAAATCTTCTAAGACTATGACTCCACAGCAATTCTTTCTCCAAACCATCCAATGGTTTAGCAAAATAAGAGAAGTGTCTCATGGGAGAACAGAACTCCTGAGGAAGGAAATGAGTAGTGTAAGAGATTCTTGGATAGAAATTATTTTTTTTTCCTCACTTACTGGAACATTCTCTTCTTGATGCAATTAAAGTCACGGGATCTAGTGTGAACAAATTAGAATGAATTAAAACAGTGATATCAAAGATAAAAATTTTATATATATATGTGTGTGCATATGTATATATATATAATTACACTTAACATTTGCTAAGTATACTCTTCAATAACCAAAAGCAAGGATCATCAATTTTTTCCTTTTTTTGTAGAGGGCCAGAGAACAAACCTGAATGTAGATTTACTCTGCATCTGAAGGCAGAGTTCCAAAGAATAAGAAGGAGAGATACAAAAGCCTTCCTCAATGATCAATGTAAAGAAATAGAGGAAAACAATAGAATGGGAAAGACCAGAGATCTCTTCAAGAAAATTAGAGGTACCAAGGGAACATTTCATGCAAAGATGGGCACAATAAAGGACAGAAATGGTATGGACCTAATGGAAGCTGAAGATATAAAGAGGTGGCAAGGATATACAGAACTATACAAAAAAGATCTTCATGACCCAGATAACCATGATGGTGTAATCATTCACCTAGAGGCAGACATACTGGAGTGTGAAGTTAAGTGGGCCTCAGGAAGAATTACTACAAACAAAGCTAGTGGGGGTGATGGAATTCCAGCTGAGCTATTTCAAATCCTAAAAGAGGATGCAGTTTTGGAAAACTCAGCAGTGGCCACAAGACTGGAAAAGGTCAGTTAGTTTTCATTCCAATACCAAAGAAGGGCAATGCCAAAGAATGTTCAAACTATTGCACAACCGCACTCATCTCACATGCTTGCAAACTAATGCTCAAAATTCTCCAAGCCAGGCTTCAACAGTACATGAACTGTGAAATTCTGGCTGTTCAAGCTGGATTTAGAAAAGGCAGAGGAACCAGAGATCAAATTGCCAACATCCGTTGGATCATTGAGAAAGCAAAAGAGTTGCTTTACCACGCCAAAACCTTTGACTAAATGTGGAAAATTCTTAAAGAGAAGGGAATACCTAACCACCTTACCTGCCTCCTAGAAATCTGTATGCAGGTCAAGAAGCAACAGTTAGAGCTGGACATGAACAACAGACTGGCTCCAAATAGGAAAAGGAGTACGTCAAGGTTGTATATTGTCACCCTGATTATTTAACTTATATGCAGAGTACATCATGAGAAATGCCGGGCTGGATAAAGCACAAGCTGGAATCAAGATTGCTGGGAGAAATATCAATAACCTCAGATATGCAGATGATACCACCCTTATGGCAGAAAGCAAAGAAGAACTAAAGAGCCTCTTGATGAAAGTGAAAGAGGAGAGTGAAAATGTTAGCTTAAAGCTCAACATTCAGAAAACTAAGATCATGGTGTCTGGTCTGATCAATTTATAGCAAATAAATGGGGAAACAATGGAAACAATGAAAGACTTTATTTTCTTGCACTCCAAAATCACTGCCGAGGGTGACTGCAGCCATGAAATTAAAAGATGCTTGCTTCTTAGAAGAAAAGCTATGACAAATCTAGGCAGCATATTAAAAAGCAGAGACATTCCTTTGCCAACAAGATCCGTCTAGTCAAAAGTATGGTTTTTTCAGTGGTCACGTATGGATGTGAGAGTTGGACTATAAAGAAAGCTGAGCACCAAAGAAAGATCCCATGCTGCTATGAAGACCCCATGTACCGCAACTAAGACCTGATGCAGCCAAATAAATAAATAATAATAAATAAAACTGCATAAAAAGTTGAGTGGTCAACAATATCAAAGGCTTTAGGAAAGGTTCACCTAGATAAGAAATAAAGAGAAGCCTTTGCATTGGTCAATAAGATGATTATTGGTGATAAGTTTCAACAGAGTGATGAGGGCTGAGCCACATGCTAAGAGAATGCAAAGGAAAGTCGTGAAGTAGAGACTCTTCCAAGAAGTTTGGTGAAAAGAAAGATATTTTATAGGAAACTTAGGGAAAGGCATGGCCTACAGAATACAAACATTCCACAGGATTTTTATGATGATTAAATTAAACAACAAAGTGCTTAACCCACTGGACATACAGTACTCAATAAAAGCTATCTATCATTATTATTACCACAGCTACTAACAATACTACAGTTTTGTGGATGATAATCACTGAGTTGGGGAAACAGGAATATCACATACTTTATGGGTTTGGCAATTGTGTCGACTAAATGAAAATTTTCACATGTGACCTAAAGTGGTAAAAAAAATATTTATTTGAAATTAGGACATTATAATAGACATGATGGGCAAGGCAGATATACAGCTAACACGTTTTTAAGACAGTATTCTATTTTGTTGTCATGTTTGCTGCTAAATTGAGGTTTGATGACAAGTCTATTTGTAACTATTTTTAAAACTTGGAGCCATTCTAAACTTGTTTGATGAAATCTGCCTTTATATTTGCATTACATTTCTATGCAACTTATCAGTTTATATTACTGACCTACTCAATCATATTCAATAAAATGCCGCCAGGGGGGAGAGTAAGAGTGAGAGTAAGAGAATCCATCCCCCCTTGCAAAAAAAAAAAAAAGAAAAAGTCTGAATCAGAGAAAGCATCAGAGAAAAATCAGAAATGATAGCTTTCATCACTGGTCTTGAGTCCTGCTGGGCATGTGTCTATATCCTATAACTTTAGCATCTGTGGCAGAAATCATTATTACAGATGTTCTTCTGTATGGAAGGAATGGAATCTAGAAAAGATCCAAAATGCACATTTCTGAGAGGGGCCTGGTACACTTAGTGAATAGGGAAAACCATCCTACAACCCACCTTAGGGACAATCATGCGGAAGTCTAGTTGTTTCTACAGAGAAGAATCAGCCACCAAAACAATGACGGCTCCATAGGCTGGGAAGAAAGGCTTAATGGAACACTTGCTTTCAAATAACTACTTTATCGTCAGATCTTGTCACTGATGAGCTGTATAGGTTTGGGTATACTACCCATAGAGCCTCAACATTTTTTAATCTTTGATTATAAAACCGGTCTGCTGTTCTACAGTGACACTTTGAGGACTTCAGGAGAGTCGAAAATAACAGCAGCTCGCTAGGTCTACACTTTGCATATATCCTATAAAAATAAGGAAGAACAATAAGAGGAACAAATGAAGCTACATAAACCCTGCAATCTCAGCATAACTAAAACACAGAGGATTATCAAACTTGACAATAACTGGAGAAATAGAACTCATCAAATCTTGGTGATCTCTCACTCATACTCCTACTCAGAGCCGACAAGTTTGAAACAAACTATAAGAAAATGAGGAGGTGGGAGGTAAAGGTACACAAAGATTTCTCAAAACCACAGCCAGAAAGAGAAAGTTGACCTTAAGTGTGAAAGTACTTTAAAAATGTCTATTAACAAATACAATTACTGATGACAAGAAAGATGCTTAAAAGTACACAGGATTTCAAATGGCAGCTTTTGAAAGGCATGGCTTCAGGGAGAGGGACAACAAAAGGAAAGGGAGACGATTCCCTTGACAAACAGGAAAGGAGAAAAGAAACAAATCGGAAAAGTTTAGAGTTTTGGAAGGGAACAAGCAAAACGAAAAGACTAACAAAAAATAAAAGACATGGACATATTCCTCACCCCTCTGCCTCCCTCCCATTCTCTCTCTCTCTCTCTCACACACACACACACATACACACACACACTCCACTAAAGAAATGGACTTCAGAATTGGCAGAAGAGAGCAGCACTGAATTAGAAACCTAAATATTATCAAATCCTTAAAAAATCCATGGGAAACAAGAATCTATTACAAATTATAATATGGATCAGAAAGGAAGAGTCAACTCAATCAAGCCGGTATAAACTCTCCCTCAAAAATAATCATAAAGTAGAAATAACTTGCAAGACAACATTGCAGAGTTAATTACATATAAATGAGCAAGCCTTTGGAAATATGAAAAATCACCTTGAATCAGAAATCCAAAAGGCAGAAACAAAAATATAAGAAAAAAAAGAAAGGATAGTTCATCAAACCAATGAAATAAAATGATTAAAATAAGCAAAGTTGTCTCAGAAATTAAGGCTAAATTGCAAGATTCTCAGGCAAAAAATAGATTCAAATGAAAATTTAATAAATGGTATGGAATAAAGGTAGGAAATATCCAAGATAATGGAAATAAGATACATCAAGAAGGGAGAAAGACAGAAAAAAACTGTGAGTAATGGGAAACAGGCAAAGAAGAAATAACATACATATAATTGGATGGCCAGAGCAAGAAAACCAAAGTAATTTAGTGTACCTAATATTTTAAAACTGTAATTCAATACTATTTCCAGAAACAAAAGAAAACTTGAATCTACATATTGAAAGGATGCATAAAATTATTGGGAACGTAAACATGGATTATTATCTCAGTGAGATAATAATATAAAACTATTATACTTCAGAGATAAAAGAAAAATCCTTATGGTTTCAAGAATATACACACGTCTTACACTGATAACACAGACACACATCACACACTGATAACAAAGAATGTATTATACTTTCTTCTAAACTACTTGTGGGTCATCAAAAAATTGATCTCATATTCAGTTACAAATGGAGAATGCAATGGCACCCCACTCCAGTACTCTTGCCTGGAAAATCCCATGGATGGAGGAGCCTGGTAGGCTGCAGGGGTCGCCAAGAGTCAGACATGACTGAGCGACTTCACTTTCACACATTGGAGGAGGAAATGGCTGCCCACTCCAGTGTTCTTGCCTGGAGAATCCCAGGGACAGGGGAGCCTGGTGAGCTGCCGTCTATGGGGTCACACAGAGTCGGACACAACTGAAGTGACTTAGCAGTAGCAGTAAGTTACAAAGAAAATAGTAATATGTTTCATAAAATAGAAATATAACTTACTGTCTGATTACTATGCAAAGAAACCAATGAGCACTTAGCTATCACTGAGAAAATAAAAAATTCCAAACTCCCTTCCACCTGTAATTGAAAACCACCTCATGTAAAAGGAAAGTACACATTGAAAATACAGAATCTAAAAAATTAATGATAACAAAAACACTGATTATAAGAATCTATGGATACACTTAAAGCAATGATTTTCAGAAACTGAATAGCCAAAAATACTCTCATAAATAAAAATGAAACAATGAAAGTTAAAAACTTAAATATTCAGCTCAACAAAAATATAAAAAATATATAAGAAAACAGACTAAAAGAAAGCACAAGAAAAAATAACACAGATATAACCAGAAGTTACTAAAGTACAGAATGGCAAAAGCACAGAGAGAAATCACTCTTGCACAGGTGCATGGGAAAGGCTGACAGTTGAACCATGCTATCCCATGCCAGAGACTCCAACCTAAACCCAGGTAATGCTAAAGGATTTACAGATGGAGTACATTACATATAACAATAAAACCTAAACTCAGTTCAAGACCTAACTAGACTGACTAAACACCTCAATGGCTTGCCAGAAGAAATATATGCCTGTTTCTAGGCAAAAATATTATTTACCTCAGCCTCAACTGATCTATACACAATGTCTGCCATTCAATCAAAAATGACAAGATGCTAAAAAGCAGAAAATGCACCCACTGCTAAGAGAGAAGGCAATCAGCAGGATAATGCTCAAAGGTAAACCAGATGTTGAAAACATCAGAGAGGGAATCAAACATAAATATAATTAACATGCTAAAGGCTGCAGTAAATTGGTAAGCAGCATTCATAAAGAATAAAAACATGGGTAATTTTGGAAGAAATAAACTATAGGAAATATCCATTCCTAGATGAATCCTCAAAAGAAAAATTGGTAATAGCACTCTAGAATAGCACTCTTGTTGGACTCATTGGTAGACTGGCACAGCTGAGGAAATGATCAGCTAAGGTGAAGCATAAGTCATCAGCAATTATCAAAATGAAACATACGAAGAAAAAAGAATGGAAGTGCGGAGACACAAAAGAGTATCCTAGAGCTGTGAGACAATATCAAGTCTTCTGTCAGTAACAGAAAAAAGAGACCTAATATATCCAAATTCTGTGGGTTTTTTTTTTTTTCCCTAAAAAGCCCTCACAATACATATATGCTGTTTGAGCAATAAAAACATTAGGAAATGTTGCAAAGACTCAGAAGTCAACATAAAGTGGCTTCCAATGGCCAAATCTAGGAAATTTTAGGAAACAAAATGATGACAGTAATCAGTTATAACCCATAGATTAAAATAAGACTCCGTGGCTTTATCCTGATATATACTGATATTTATATAAATGTACATTTATACATTTATATGCTGATATGAACAAATAAATAAGACAGCTTTTCTTTATAGCATAATTCCAACTAAGTCATGTAGAAGAAATTGTGGAAATAGAAAGTCATCATTTGAGAAACATCACAGTAAAAATTGTTTCAGGCAAAATTGATTAGTGAATGCTAAAATTAGTGGGTGGAAGTATGACAGAAACAGGATATTTATATTATCTCAAAATATCACCACCCAATATACTCACAGTGGAAAAAAATAATAAGTACATGAAGAGAAATGCAAAAAAAAAAAAAAAGCAAAATGGCTGTCTGGGGAGGCCTTAAAAACAGCTGTGAAAAGAAGAGAGGTGAAAAGCAAAGGAGAAAAGGAAAGGTATAAGCATCTGAATGCAGAGTTCCAGAGAATAGCAAGAAGAGATAAGAAAGCCTTCCTCAGTGATCAATGCAAAGTAATAGAGGAAAAGAACAGAATGGGAAAGACTAGAGATCTCTTCAAGAAAATTACACATACCAAAGGAACATTTCATGCAAATATGGGCTCGACAAAGGATAGAAATGGTCTGGACCTAACAGAAGCAGAAGATATTAAGAAGAGGTGGCAAGAAGACACAGAAGAACTGTACAAAAAAGATCTTCCCGACCCAGATCATCACAATGGTGTGATCACTCATCTAGAGCCAGACATTCTGGAATGTGAAGTCAAATGGAATGTGGATGTTAGAAAGCATCACTACAAACAAAGCTAGTGGAGGTGATGGAATTCCAGTTGAGCTATTTCAAATCCTGAAAGATGATGCTGTGAAAGTGCTGCACTCAATATGTCAGCAAATTTGGAAAACTCAGCAGTGACCACAGGACTGGAAAAGGTCAGTTTTCATTCCAATCCCAAAGAGTGCTCAAACTACTGCACAATTGCACTCATCTCACATGCTAGTAAAGTAATGCTCAAAATTCTCCAAGCCAGGCTTCAGCAATACTTGAACCGTGAACTCCCTGATGTTCAAGCTGGTTTTAGAAAAGGCAGAGGAACCAGAGATCAAATTGCCAACATCCGCTGGATCATGGAAAAAGCAAGAGAGTTCCAGAAAAACATCTATTTCTGCTTTATTGACTATGCCAAAGGCTTTGACTGTGTGGATCACAATCAACTGTGGAAAATTCTTCAAGAGATGGGAATACCAGACCACCTGACCTGCCTCTTGAGAAATCTGTATGCAGGTCAGGAAGCAACAGTTAGAACTGGACATGGAACAACAGACTGGTTCCAACAAGGAAAAGGAATACGTCAAGGCTGTATACTGTCACCCTGCTTATTTAACTTCTATGCAGAATACATCATGAGAAACGCTGGACTGGAAGAAACACAAGCTGGAATCAAGATTGCCCGGAGAAATATCAATAACCTCAGATATGCAGATGACACCACCCTTATGGCAGAAAGTGAAGAGGAACTAAAAAGCCTCTTGATGAAAGTGAAAGTGGAGAGTGAAAAAGTGGCTTAAAGCTCAACATTCAGAAAACGAAGATCATGGCATCCGGTCCCATCACTTCATGGGAAATAGATGGGGAAACAGTGGAAACAGTGTCAGACTTTATTTTTTGGGCTCCAAAATCACTGCAGATGATAACTGCAGCCATGAAATTAAAAGACGCTTACTCCTTGGAAGAAAAGTCATGACCAACCTAGACAGCATATTCAAAAGCAGAGACATTACTTTGCCGACTAAGGTCTGTCTAGTCAAGGCTATATGGTTTTTCCTGTGGTCATGTATGGATGTGAGAGTTGTATTGTGAAGAAAGCTGAGCGCCAAAGAATTGATGCTTTTGAACTGTGGTGTTGGAGAAGACTCTTGAGAGTCCCTTGGACTGCAAGGAGATCCAACCAGTCCATTCTGAAGGAGATCAGCCCTGGGATTTCTTTGGAAGGAATGATGCTAAAGCTGAAGCTCCAGCACTTTGGCCACCTCATGCGAAGGGTTGACTCACTGGAAAAGACTCTGATGGTGGGAGGGATTGGGGGCAGGAGGAGAAGGGGACGACCGAGGATGAGATGGCTGGATAGCATCACTGACTCGGTGGACGTTGAGTCTGAGTGAGCTGTGGGAGTTGGTGATGGACATGGAGGCCTGGCATGCTGCGATTCATGGGGTCGCAAAGAGTCGGACACGACTGAGCGACTGAACTACTGAACAGTGAAGAAACCAAGCATATGTCCCCTTAAAGTGAGGTTAACATTATCAGTAATGTCACAAATCAACACGTGCTTCCTGATATGTTTGAAAAAGAACAAAATATCAATTTTTCAGTATTTCTGCAAAAATATAAAATCAGAAAGAAATCATGTAGAGACAGCATACAAACTTCCACTGAGGATCCGGCTATGAAATAAACAGTCAGTGCTTCTCAACGTGCTGAGGTCATGAAAAACAAAAGCAAGAATAAGGAACTGTCCCAAATTCCAGGAGATACTAAGCAAAAGCATAACAACTAAATCCAGTGTGATACCTTGTATTGAATACTAGCCCAAAAGAAATGGTATTAGTGGGAAATTGGTGATATTCAAATAAGGTCTATAGATTAGAGAACAGTAGTATATTATATGTGTAGCATTGAATCAGTCCTACTGAAATATAACTGTTGGGGATTCTGGGCAAAGAATATTTGAAAAGTCGTTTTGCAACTTTACTGTAAGCCTAAAATTAATTTAAAATAAGTTGTTAGAATTTTTTAAGTAAAAAAATTGATAAGTAAAGTGACAAAATACTAGGCTGCTGCCAGTGGTCATACTTCTCAATGGACTTTTCAATGCACCAATGTCACCAATTCTTTCCTTGTTCAAAACCTTCTGAGCCTCTGGCCTTCCTTACCTGGTCCCTGATGGCCTCATCAAACTTGGCTCTTGTTCTCCACAACACCTAACCTAGATTTCCACCATCTCCAACTCTTCAAAAGCACGGAGCCCCCTTGAGTCTATGGAGGTTCAGGAGTCTCCTCCTCCGAACCCACAAGACCAGTGCTGGACCTAGAGTATCAGATAATATACAGCATACTTTTTAACACCTCTCCTAAATGATGAAATTATTTTCAGTTGAAATTGCATAAGAATTCATAATATTATAATTGTTATTTTCCTATTGTGTTCACTAGTTTAAAAACAATACAAAATTTTAAAAGAACAGGTGCCACTTTCAAAGGTTTGTACACAATCTTTAAAGATTTCACGTAGAAATTAAAATCTCTTCTTACTTGTAATCAAACTCTTACTGCTTTTGTTTTCAATTTTGAATCAAATAAGAGGTCATTTGGCAGGAAATAACTTGTCCTGTCATCCTCCCAACCATTGTGCTTATTTGGTATCTATTGTTTAAATTCAGGAATACATTGTACTATAGAGGGTGGAGACAACATCAGAGGAGAAGGCATCTATACTGTTATGAACTGACTGTGGGAACCAGTGAGTGCATCAGGTGTGTGTTGGGGGATAGAGGAGTTGGGCGTGGTGAGTTGACGGTGTAACTGAGAGTTCTCTGAATTAACTTACAGATGCTGCTGCTGCTGCTAAGTCGTTTCAGTCATGTCCGACTCTGTGCGACCCCATAAACAGCAGCCCACCAGGCTGCTCTGTCCCTGGGATTCTCCAGGCAGGAATACAGGAGTGGATTGCCATGTCCTTCTCCAATGCATGAAAGTGAAGAGTGAAAGTGAAGTTGCTAAGTCATGACCCCGTGGACTGCAGCCCACTAGGCTCCTCCACCCATGGGATTTTCCAGGCAAAAGTACTGGAGTGGGTCGCCATTGAGTGAAGTATTTCCTAAAGGAAAAGCATAAAAAATGTGCCAATTTCTTGTTTATGTATATATTATTTAAACTAGACCGTAATATCAGCAATTTCTTAGAATTCACACCAAGAAATTATTTTGGAAAGAAGGAGAATTTTATTGCTGACATTGCCTAGAATTTATCATCACATGGAGATATTAAAAAAAGAAATGTAACTTTTAGTTGCTTTTGTTATTATCTTTAATTTCCCCACAATGCCTCCCCTCACTGGCTGCTCCTCCCTTCCCCTTACCTGGGGAATGCCACTGCAGAACACCCTATGTTTCCTTTTTTCATTACCTCTGTCGCCCCGCTTTGTAATAGTTTATTGATGTATCTATATCATATAGGATATTTTGAGCTGTTGAAGGCAGAAAGGCGTTATTTATTCATCTCTATATCCCCAACATACAGATGCACAATTAGATTCTTAATAACTGTTTGCTGGAAGAATGAGTCAATGAATACATGCATATAAGAACTGGGCCAAGATCCCCACATATAGGCCCATGACAAAAGTAAAAACTTCCAGCTTTAACACTGCTCAAATTCTTAAGGCTTTACAGATGGAGCCTGTGTGGGCTTCTGATACTGCGGAGGAGGCGGTCCCAGTCGAAGGCTGTGCTTTCTTGTCTGTACAGCACAAACACTGCTGGAGCATAAGGTGGTATCCGACAATGATGGGTTTATGTCCCGTCTCTGCCACTTATTGGTAACATTTGAAATGTCTGTAAACTTCCTTGACTTCACTAAGCCTCAGCTTCCTCATCAGTAACAATGGGTAGAATTCCTACATGACAGGGTTCTTCGTTGTCAGGACCCTGGCATAGAGTCTGGTTATGATGGCTACCATCCCATTCCCTTTTCCCTGTAAAGTGATGCTTCAAAACACTCCCAATTCATTCATAAAATCAAAAAGACATCTTATATGTGCCATAAAATTTCCTTTACGATAAGCAACATATGTTACAGTTTCAGGATGTAGTATTTGTAAATAATTTTCATCAACTACAAGATTCAGTCCTGGAACACCAGGCTTCCCTTGATGTCATCAGGAGCATCCAGGGTGCCTGGAGGGTGGCTGACAGAGGAATTGGAGAGCTTATCTTAAACCCTGCTGGAGGCCTGCATAATACCAATAGAAGGCCATGGAGTCCCAAAGCCAGAATTAACCAGCATCATGCTTGTTCCTTTCAATAGATTCTTAATTGGTGTCTGTTAATCAGCCTGACTGGCTTCCAATAATCACAATTTATTTTCCAACTTGACAGGACATGCTTAGAGGAAGAGAAAAAGAGAGCACACAGGGGGATAAGTGTAGCAATGCATAGATAATCAACATTTTTAATTGAATTTCAGGTTTGAACTTAAGCCTTTCATCGGAGATTCTATATTGGGTCTATCACAAGCAGAATAATTCTACTCCTTT
The DNA here is from genome assembly GCF_032405125.1 of Capricornis sumatraensis. Lineage (NCBI taxonomy): Eukaryota > Metazoa > Chordata > Mammalia > Artiodactyla > Bovidae > Capricornis > Capricornis sumatraensis. The sequence continues at coordinate 12,939,339 of NC_091078.1, forward strand.
TCCCATTATTTTAAATTGGCCAGCAAACAAAAGAAAACTGTGATGTCTGAGCACATATGTTTCTTGGGTAAATTAACTGAAGTGATGGAAGCGATAGTTTAATCCAATGCTACCTATTAGAACATTTTGCAATGCTGAAAATGTTCTGCTCTGTATTATGTAATGTGGTAGCTATCAGCCACATGTTGTTCCTGGCCACTTGAAATGTGCATAGTGAAGGTGAGGAGCTGAATTCTTAATCTAATTAATTAATTTAATTTTACATAATGTAAATATAAATAGCCACATATGGCGAGTGACTACTGTAATAGACAGTGAAGGTAAGAGACCATAGTAAAAGCAAAGTCTATTGAATATCATCATGCTTTCAGAGTACTGGTGTTGGGGCTGCATTGCTATGAAGCCTGCCTGCCTCCACGCTACACACTCTCCTGAAGGGTTCTGTCTAGTTTGTGCTCCTCCAAGGTGTCTTTAAATTGCTCCCTCTGGCTTCTAGCTATTCTTCACTGATGTCTACTTCATAAGCTGCCCTCGGCCGAGTTTTCTAAGGCCTTTGCAGGCGGTTTGTCTCATTGTTTTCTGCCCTGCGTGCATGTCCCTTCAGGAAATAGCTTTCCAGTTTTCTTTGGAAACCTGTCTCTTCTCTTCCCCTACACTAGACTCAGTGGATTGGGTATAGCTGACTCTATCCTGGGACTCTATGATTGCACACTGTGAGTGAGCCAAGAGAAGCATTTTGTCCCTCTGACCTCAGTAACTGGTGCAGAGATTGACACATGGAGTGAATCTATCCAATGAGACAATCACGGCATCACTTGCTGGGGTCATTATAAAAGTGAAGCTCCCTTTCCATTGGGATTGCAGAATTAACAGAATGGAAATATGAAGTGTTGGTGGTCATTAGTCATCATGAGAGAGGAGGATGCAATTAAAATTGGAGAAGGACATTCTTGATGCTACCTTAAAACACCTGGATCCAGGTACACCTAAAGCTATTATCGCAACAAACTGTGGAAAACTCTGAAAGAGATGGGAATATCAGACCACCTGACCTGCCTCTTGAGAAACCTATATGCATGTCACGAAGCAACAGTTAAAACTGGACATGGAACAATAGACTGGTCCCAAATAGGAAAAGGAGTACGTCAAGGCTGTATACTGTCACCCTGTTTATTTAACTTATAGGCAGAGTACATCATGAGAAACGCTGGGCTGGATGAAGCACAAGCTAGAATCAAGATTGCCAGGAGAAATATCAATAACCTCAGATATGCAGATGGCATCATCCTTGCAGCAGAAAGTGAAGAACTAAAGAGCCTCTTGATGAAAGTGAAAGAGGAGAGCGAAAAAGCTGGCTTAAAGCTCAACATTCAGAAAACTAAGATCATGGCATCTGGTCCCATCACTTCATGGCAAATAGATGAGGAAACAGTGGAAAGAGAAAGACTATTTTTTTGGGCTCCAAAATCACTGCAGATGGTGACTGCTGCCATGAAACTAAAAGATGCATGCTCCTTAGAAGAAAAGTTATGACCAACTTAGACAGTGTATTCAAAAGCAGAGACATTACTTTGCCAACAAAGGTCTATCTAGTCAAGGCTATGGTTTTTCCAGTAGTCATGTATGGATGTGAGAGTTGGACCAGAAAGAAAGCTGAGCACTGACGAGTTGATGCTTTTGAACTGTGGTGTTGGAGAAGACTCTTGAGAGTCCCTTGGACTGCAAGGAGATCCAATCAGTCCATCCTAAAGGAAATCAGTTCTGAATATTCATTGGAAGGAGTGAAAGCTGAAGCTGAAGCTGAAGCTGAAACTCCAATACTTTGGCCACCTGATGTGAAGAACTGACTCATCTGAAAAGACCCTGATGCTGGGGAAGATTGAAGGTGGGAGGAGAAGCAGATGACAGAGGGTGAGATGCTTGGATGGCATCACTGACATGAGTCTGAGTAAACTCCAGGAGTTGGTGATGAACAGGGAGGCCTGGCGTGCTGCAGTCCATGGGGTCTCAAAGAGTTGGGACACGACTGAGTGACTGAACTGAACTGAACTGAAAGATATGTACACTAGTAAGTTTTTTTCTCTCCTTTCCTTCCATCTTCCATCTTTCCCTTTCTTTTTTCTTTTTTTAATTTAAGCAAGTTTGAGTTGGGATTGCAGAACGTTCAAATAAAAAGTATTCTAAGATACAACTTACTGAACCAACTTTCTAAAAATTTGACCTCTTTCCACGTCTCCTTTATCTTCACAGTGCTACTATAAATGTACCTGTTAGTGGAATCCAGCACATCTCTCTACCTCCCTTCACTGTGTCTTTGCTTCTGGTGTCTTTTCCATGCCCATCATTAATACTTTCTTCTGTTCTTTTTTTCAAATAAACTTCTGAGTTCATTGTCCAGGTCAAAGCCCCTTTCCCTCCGATTCTCTAGCTCACCTTCTCTCCCTCCTATGAGCTCTTGCACACCACTTAAACCACATTGACTCTCCTGCACTCACTGTACTCTATGAGTTTGGTTTTTGCACCAGCAAGACTCAGAGCCTCCTTGAGGGCATACAGTGCATTGAATCCATTTTTATCTCTTGCAAATAACCTCTCTCAGGACCCAGTGCAGTGTGGGTGTGTTTGCATGTGTGTCTGTGTATATAAATACTGGCAGACACTGTGAGAGGCAGCCTTGACAGGAAAACCACTAAAATTTGGCTTGAGTGCAGAAGCTCCATAGGGCTGGGGGAAAAAGAGATTCCAGTCTTGGAGGGTGCCCAAAAGGTCTCATGTGCACTGGGATCCAGCTCAATGCAATACCTCCAGGGAACCAGGGCTAGACCTACCTAGGGGTCTTAGAGATTTCCTGGGGCAGGAGGGCAGGGATTGGCTGTAGCTTGCTATGAGGCAAGAACAGAGGCCCCAGGGAATACTGATTGGTATCAGTTCAGCTCAGTTCAGTTACTCAGTTGTGTCTGACTCTTTGTGACCCCATGAATCGCAGCACGCCATGCCTCCCTGTCCATCACCAACTCCTGGAGTTCCCTCAAACTCATGTCAAGTCGGTGACGTCATCCAACCATCTCATCCTCAGTCGTCCCCTTCTCCTCCTGCCCCCAATCCCTCCCAGCATCAGGGTCTTTTCCAATGAGTCAACTCTTCGCATGAGGTGGCCAAAGTACTGGAGTTTCAGCTTCAGCATCATTCCTTCCAAAGAAATCCCAGGGTTGGTCTCCTTCAGAATGGACTGGTTGGATCTCCTTGCAGTCCAAGGGACTCTCAAGAGTCTTCTCCAACACCACAGTTCAAACGCATCAATTCTACAGTGCTCAGCTTTCCTTACAGTCCAACTCTCACATCCATACATGACCACTGGAAAAATCATAGCCTTGACTAGACGGACCTTTGTTGGCAAAGTAATGTCTCTGCTTTTGAATATGCTATCTAGGTTGGTCATAACTTTCCTTCCAAGGAGTAAGCGTCTTTTAATTTCATGGCTGTAGTCACCATCTGCAGTAATTTTGGAGCCAAAAATAAATAAATAAATAAATAAAGTCTGATACTGTTTCCCCATCTATTTGCCATGAAGTGATGGGACCAGATGCCATGATCTTCGTTTTCTGAATGGTGAGCTTTAAGCCAACTTTTTCACTCTGCTCTTTCATCAAGAGGCTTTTTAGTTCCTCTTCACTTTTTGCCATAAGGGTGGTGTCATCCGCATATCTGAGGTGATTGATATTTGTCCCGGCAATCTTGATTCAAGCTTGAGCTTCTTCCAGTCCAGCGTTTCTCATGATGTACTCTGCATGGAAGTTAAATAAGCAGGGTGACAATATACAGCCTTGACATACTCCTTCTCCTATTTGGAACCAGTCTGTTGTCCATGTCCAGTTCTAACTGTTGCTTCCTGACCTGCATACAGATTTCTCAAGAGGCAGGTCAGGTGGTCTGGTATTCCCATCTCTTTCAGAATTTTCCACAGTTTGTTGTGATCCACACAGTCAAAGCCTTTGGCATAGTCAATAAAGCAGATGTTTTTAGTCTTTCCCATTCTGCTGTTTTCCTCTATTTTTTACATTGATCACTGAGGAAGGCTTTCTTATCTCTCCTTGCTGTTCTTTGGAACATTGCATTCAGATGCTTATATCTTTCTGTTTGTCCTTTGCTTTTCTTCTCTCTTCTTTTCACAGCTATTTGTAAGGCCTCCCCAGACAGCCATTTTGCTTTTTTTGCATTTCTTTTCCATAGGGATGATCTTGATCCCTGTCTCCTGTACAATGTCATGAACCTCCATCCATAGTTCATCAGGCACTCTGTCTATCAGATCTAGTCCCTTAAATCTATTTCTCACTTCTACTGTATAATCATAAGGGATTTGATTTAGGTCATACCTGAATGGTCTAGTGGTTTTCCCTACTTTCTTCAATTTAAGTCTGAATTTGGCAATAATGAGTTCATGATCTGAGTCACAGTCAGCTCCCAGTCTTGTTTTTGCTGACTGTATAGAGCTTCTCCATCTTTGGCTGCAAAGAATATAATCAATCTGATTTTGGTGTTGACCATCTGGTAATGTCCATGTGTAGAGTCTTCTCTTGTGTTGTTGGAAGAGGGTGTTTGCTATGACCAGTGCATTTTCTTGGCAAAACTCTATTAGCCTTTGCCCTGCTTCATTCCACATTCCAAGGCCAAATTTGCCTGTTACTCCAGGTGTTTCTTGACTTCCTATTTTTGCATGCCAGTCCCCTATAATGAAAAGGACATCTTTTTTGTGTGTTAGTTCTAAAAGGTATTGTAGGTCTTCATAGAACTGTTCAACTTCAGCTTCTTCAGTGCTACTGGCTGGGGCATAGGCTTGGATTACCATGATATTGAATGGTTAGCCTTGGAAACGAACAGAGATCATTCTGTCATTTTTGAGACTGCATCCAAGTACTGCATTTTGGACTCTTTTGTTGACCATGATGGCTACTCCATTTCTTCTAAGGGATTCCTGCCCACAGTAGTAGATATAATGGTCGTCTGACTTAAATTCACCCATTCCAGTCCATTTTAGTTCGCTGATTACTAGAATGTCGACATTCACTCTTGCCATCTCCTGTTTGACCACTTCCAATTTGCCTTGATTCACGGACCTGACATTCCAGGTTCCTATGTAATATTGCTCTTTACAGCATCGGATCTTGCTTCTATCACCAGTCACATCCATAACTGGGTGGTGGTGTTGTTTTGGCTTCATCCCTTCATTCTTTCTTGAGTTATTTCTCCACTGATCTCCAGTGGCATATTGGGCACCTACCGACCCAGGGAGTTCCTCTTTCAGTATCCTATCATTTTTCCTTTTCATACTGTTCATGGGGTTCTCAAAGCAAGAATACTGAAGTGGTTTGCCATTCCCTTCTCCAGTGGACCACTTCTGTTAGACCTCTCCACCATGACCCATCCGTCTTGGGTGGCCCCACACAGCATGGGTTAGTTTCATTTAGTTAGACAAGGCTGTGGTCCATGTGATGAGACTGGCTAGTTTTCAGTGATTATGGTTTCAGTGTGTCTACCCTCTGATTGCCCTCTCACAACACCTACTGTCCTACTTTGGTTTCTCTTACCTTGGAGGAGGGGTATCTCCTCACGGCTGCCCCTCCTGACCGTAAGGTGGAGGAGCGGCCCTCCTGCGCCTGTGCAGCTGCTGCTCCTTGGATGTTGGGTTGCTCCTCTCAGCTGGCGCCCCTGACCTCAGACGTGGGGTAGCTCCTCTCAGCCACCGCCCCTGACCTCGGACGTGGGGTAGCTCCTCTAGGCCACTCCTGCGCCGTTGCAGCCTGGCACTCTCGGTTGCCGCCCCTGACCCCGGGCGAGGGGTAGCTCCTCTTGGCCGCACTCCTACAAGGTCTGTCGCAGCCACCACGCTCCCATGTGGTCCATCGCAGCCACCATGCTTCTGATTTGTATAAGTTCTCCTAAAGGTCCCCATTTTGATACCAAGACCTTGCCACATGCAACAGCTTACAGGTTCCAGTGCTGGAAAGCCTCAGGCCAAAAATCCACCAAGACAGGAGCACAGTTCCACAGGTGGAGGATAAACAACGTTACTAAACCCCAATGGATCTCTGAAGAAATCAAAGAGGAAATAAAAAATACCTAGAGACAAATAACATGTGAAGACACAAAATGATCTTAAACCTATAGACGAAGAAAAAGAAGTTTTAAGAAGGAAATGTACAACAGAAATACAATATTACTTCAGGAAACAAGAAATTATCAAGTAAACAACCTTACCTTACACCTAAGGCAACTAGGGAAAGAAGAACAAACAAAACCCTTAGTAGAAGGAAGGAAATCATAAAGATCAGAGCAGAGATAAACAGGGATGAAGAAAGCAATAGAAAAGATGAATGAAACTAAAAGCTGGTTCTCTGACACATTTAGCCAGACTCATCAGATAAAAAAGAGGGCAAAGCTCAAATCAATGCAATTATAAATGATAAAGTAATTACAGTGAATTCCACACAAATACAAGGGATCATAAGAGACTACTACAAGTAACTATACACCAATAAAATGGACAACCTAGAAGAAACAGGCAAATTCTTTGAAAGGTACAGGAAGATTGAACCAGGAAGAAATAGAAAATATGGACACATCAATCACAAGTAATGAAATTGAAACTGTGATTTAAAAACTTTCAACAAATGAAAGTCCAGGACCAGATGACTTTACAGATGAAATCTATCAACCAGTTAGAGAAGAGTTAACACTATCCTTCTGAAACTAAAAAAAAAAAACTGCACAAGAAGGAACACCACCCCCCCAACATTATCACCCAACATTCACCACTATCACCCCAACATTAAAAGCAAAGATACCACAAAAAAGAAAATCACAGTATCACCAATGAATATATATGCAAAAATCCTCCACAAAATACTAGCAAACCAAATTCAGCAACACATTAAAAAGATCATAGACCATGATCAACTTTGATTTATCCCAGGGATGCGAGGGTTCTTCAGTATATGTAAATCAATCAATGTGATACACCACATGAACAAACTGAAGAGTAAACACCATATAATCTTTGTAAAATAATTGGGAACCTAGGGTATAGCACAGGGCTTAGCACTCTGTGACCTAGATGAATGGGATGGGGGATGATGGGAAGGAGGTCAAGAAGGAGGGGATATATGTATACAGAGCTGATTCACTTCATTGTACAGCAGAAACTAACACAACATTGTAAAGGAACTACACTCCAATTAAAAGAAATATAATAAAAAATAGCTTAAAAAACCCTATGATCATCTCAATAAATGTAGAACAAACTTTTGACAAAAACCAACATGTATTTATGGTGAGAACTCTCCAGAAAGTAGGCATAGAGGGAACTGACCTCAATATAATAAAGCCTATACATGACAAACCACAGCAAACATCATTCACAGTGGTGAAAGACTGAAAGCATTTATTTTTAGGTGAAAAACAAGATAAGATGTCCACTCTCACCTCTTAGCGAGACATAGTTTTGGAAGTTCTAGCCACAACCATCAGTGAAGAAAAAGAAGTAAAAGGAATCCAAATTTGAAAAGAAGTAAAACTGTCATTGTCTGCAGATTGCATGGTACTATACATAAAAAATCTCAAAGATGCTACCAGAAAATTACTAGAGCTCATCAATGAATTTGGTAAAGTTGAAGGATACAAAGTTAATGCACAGAAATCTTGTGTAGTCCTTCTATACACTAACAACAAAAGATCAGAAAGATAAATTAAGGAAACAATCACATTTACCATTACATCAAAAAGAATAAAATACCTGGGAATAGCCTTACCTAAGGAGGCAAAAGTACCCAGAAAACTATAAGGTACTAATGAAAGCAATCAAAGATGACACAAACAGACGGAGAGACATACTAGAGTCTTGAACTAGAAGAATCAATACTATGAAAATCATGAAGTTACCCAAAGCAATCTACAGATTCAGTGTAATCTTGCTCACAGTGTCAAAGGAATTTTTCACAGAATTAGAAGAAAAAATTTTATAATTTGTATGAACACACACACAGATGACCCTGAATAGCCAAAGCAATTTTGAGAAAGAAAAGCAGAGCTGAAGGAATCAGGCTCCCTGAATATATACAAAGCTATAGCCATCTAAACAGCATGCCACTGGCACAAAAACAGAAATAGAAATCAGTGGAACAGGATATAAAGTCCAGAGATAAACCCATGCACCTATGGTCAATTAATTTGTGACAAAGAAAGAATATACAATGGAGAAAAGACAGTTTCTTCAATAAGCAGTGTGGGGAAAACTAGAGAGCTACATGTGAAAGAATGAAATTGGAATACTCCCTAACACCATACACAAAAATAAGCTCAAAATGGATTAAAGACCTAAATGTAAGGCTGGATACTATGAAACAGAGGAAACTATGGGCAGAACACTCTGTGACATAAAGTTTTTTTTTTTTTCACCTACCTCCTACAGTAGTAAAAATAAAAGCAAAAAAATGAAACCTAATGAAATTCAAAAGCTTTTGCACAGCCAAAGAAATCATAAACAAAACAAAAAGACAGCCCACAGAATGGGAGAAAATATTACAAATGAAGAAACTGACAAGGGATTAATTTTCAAAATACACAAACAGTTCAAGAAGCCCAGTGAAAAAAAACAACAATAAAAAAAAATGGGCAGAGACCTAAATAGACATTTCTCTAAGGAAGACATACAGATGGGAAAAGATATTCAACATTAGAGAAATGGAAATCAAAACTATAATGAGCTGTCACTTCACACCAGTCAGAATGACTATCACCAGAAAGTCTACAAATAAATGCTGGAGAGAGAGTGGAGAAAAGGGAACTCTCCTACACTGTTGGTGGGAATGTAATTTGGTATAACCACTATGGAGAACAATATGGAGGTTCCTTAAAACACTAAAAACAGAGCTACGATATGATCCTGCAATCCTACTCCTGGGTACATGTTCAGAGAAAACCATAATTTGTAAAAATACATGCACTTCACTGTTCAACTGAAGCACTATTTACAAAAGCCAGGACATGGAAGCAACCTAAATGTTCAGTGACAGAGGAATGAATAAAAATGGGGCACATTTAGATAATGCAATATTATTCAGCAATAAAAAAGAACTAAATAACAGCAACATGGATGGAAAAGAAATTGTCATACTGAGTGAAGTAAGTCAGAGAAATACAAGTATCATATCACTTACATGTTGAATCTAAAAAAAATGGTACAAATGAACTTATTTAATACCAAACAGAAATAGAGTCACAGGTGTAGAACAGAACACAAACTTATGGTTACTGGGGGAAAGGATAAATTAGGATATTGGGACTGACATATACACGTTCAGTTCAGTCGCTCAGTCGTGTCTGACTCTTTGCGACCCCATGAATTGCAGCACGCCAGGCCTCCCTGTCCATCACCAACTCCCGGAGTTCATTCAGACTCATGTCCATCGAGTCCGTGATGCCATCCAGCCATCTCATCCTCTGTCGTTCCCTTCTCCTCCTACCCCCAATCCCTCCCAGCATTAGAGTCTTTTCCAATGAGTCAACTCTTCGCATGAGGTGGCCAAAGTACTGGAGCTTCAGCTTCAGAATCATTCCTTCCAAAGAAATCCCAGGGTTGATCTCCTTCAGAATGGACTGGTTGGATCTCCTTGCAGTCCAAGGGACTCTCAAGAGTCTTCTCCAACACCACAGTTCAAAAGCATCAATTCTCTGGCGCTCAGCCTTCTTCACAGTTCAACTCTCACATCCATACATGACCACAGGAAAAATCATAGCCTTGACTAGATGGACCTTAGTCGGCAAAGTAATGTCTCTGCTTTTGAATATGCTATCTAGGTTGGTCATAACTTTTCTTCCAAGGAGTAAGCTTCTTTTAATTTCATGGCTGCAGTTATCATCTGCAGTGATTTTGGAGCCCCCCAAAATAAAGTCTGACACTGTTTCCACTGTTTCCCCATCTATTTCCCATGAAGTGATGGGACCAGATGCCATGATCTTTGTTTTCTGAATGTTGAGCTTTAAGCCAACTTTTTCGCTCTCCTCTTTCACTTTCATCAAGAGGCTTTTTAGTTCCTCTTCACTTTCTGCCATAAGGGTGGTGTCATCTGCATGTCTGAGGTGATTGATATTTCTCCCAGCAATCTTGATTCCAGCTTGTGTTTCTTCCAGTCCACCGTTTCTCATGATGTGGTAAGCAGGGTGACAATATACAGCCTTGACGTACTCCTTTTCCTACTTGGAACCAGTCTATTGTTCCATGTCCAGTTCTAACTGTTGCTTCCTGACCTGCATACAGATTTCTCAAGAGGCAGGTTAGGTGGTCTGGTATTCCCATCTGTTTCAGAATTTTCCACAGTTTATTGTGATCCACACAGTCAAAGGCTTTGGCATAGTCAATAAAGCAGAAATAGATGTTTTTCTGGAACTCTCTTGCTTTTTCCATGATCCAGCAGATGGTGGCAATTTGATCTCTGGTTCCTCTGCCTTTTCTAAATCCAGCTTGAACATCAGGGAGTTCACAGTTCATGTATTGCTGAAGCCTGGCTTGGAGAATTTTGAGCATTACTTTACTAGCGTGTGAGATGAGTGCAATTGTGTGGTAGTTTGAGCATTCTTTTGCATTGCGTTTCTTTGGGATTGGAATGAAAACTGACCTTTTCCAGTCCTGTGGCCACTGCTGAGTTTTCCAAATTTGCTGGCATATTGAGTGCAGCACTTTCACAGCATCATCTTCCAGGATTGCAATGTAGCGGTTAGGCAGGCAGGCAGTCTAGGGTCCGGAGGTCAGGAGTTCGAATCCCTGACATATACATGTTACTATATATAAAACAGATAATTAATAAGGACCTATTACTCTAGCTCAGGGAACTCAACTGAATTCTCTGCAATAACCTATATGGAAAAAGAATCTAAAAAAGTGGAAACCTGTTTAACTATATAGCAGAAACTAACATTGTCAATCAACTATACTCCAATAAAAATGTAAAAAAACAAACAAAAAGAAGGCCCCAAAATTCACTAAAAATGTATATGAACCACCCTTTGCTCATTTTATATTTTTGTGGTCATTTCATTCCCACTCTCAATCTAGGGTAGTGTGTGTTTTTCGTGGTTTATGTCTTTATCCAGGTATAAATTGCAAAAAATGGAGAGGATTAATTATAGCTGAGATGCAAGGGGTGGACTATGAAAGGCTACAGAAACAAAAGTTTAGGAGATGGTTCATTTGTCTCTTAATGATACTATCATCCAACTAGAATGTGTTTACAAAAAGACCACCCAATGCCTCCAAATAAAGTCAATGGAGGACGTAAGACAAAGTTCTGTTTCTGTGCTCAGGCCACCCCAACCTCCTTAAGTGTAAAAGCTAACATTTCTAACATAATACTGAACAAGACATGACAATATATAATGAACTCTGTGGGGTAGATTAGTGGTTTAGATTTTAAGAGATGTGGGAGAACAATGAGGTTTGCAGGAGTTACTGAAATTGTCTTAGAGAAGGTAGGACTTGGGCTAGGTTTTGAAGAACATATAATAGTCAAATGAACAGAGAAGAGATTTAATTGAGCATAAAAAGAGCATTTAAAGAAGCAAAATGTTGTTGGCTTTTAAATTTAATAAGAGGGATTCGGAGGTCTGTTTTTTTATGGTTCTGACTGAGAATCCCTTTTAAATGTCTTAAGCAATCAGAGGCAGGGCCTCCCGGTTTGGATGTGCAGATTGCACATGCATATCCAAGAAGGCTCCATTCACAGGGTGAGCATCATAGACGTGCATGTATTACATCTCCTTGCAGATGGTAGTAAAGTACCTTGCTCTCGCAAAATTACTATGCTAATGAGTGAGTGCTGGAAGTAGACCTCTTAAGGGAAGAATGTCTGTTTTTATTCTTACAAAATCACCCTGTGGGTGATTGGAAGCTTGAGATTGAGAGGTAGGGAGAACACGTCCTTTATGGTCAGAATTCATGAATTCTCTTGTCTCTGAATTCATTCAGCAAGGTCTCAGAAGACCCTTAGGGTAAAAGGAATCAGATCAATTCTCAGGTTGTTTTATTGGGTTGGCCAAAAAGTTTGGGTTTAAGACATTATGGAAAAATATTTCACCTAAGGGCTTTTACAAGTCTCTCTTGAAATATCAGGTCACAAAATAATCAGAAAAAGTCAAAGCAAAAGAGAAGTTTGGGTCAGATGGTTGGTATACAGAATCCGTTCAGTTCAGTTCATTTCAGTCACTCAGTCGTGTCTGACTTTTTGTGACCCCATGGACTGCAGCACGCCAGGCCTCCCTGTCCATCACCAACTCCTGGAGTTCACTCAAACTCATGTCCATTGAGTCAGTGATGCCATCCAGCCATATCATGCTCTGTCACCCCCTTCTCCTCCTGCCTTCAATCTTCCCCAGCATCAGGATCTTTTTCAATGAGTCAGTTCTTCACATCAAGTGGCCAAAGTATTAGAGTTTCATCTTCAGCATCAGTCCTTCCAATGAATATTCAGGATTGATTACCTTTAGGATTGACTGGTTGGATCTCCTTGCAGTCCAAGGGACTCTCAAGTGTCTTCTCCAACACCACAGTTCAAAAGCATCAATTCTTCAGCACTCAGCTTTCTTTACAGTCTAATTCTGAGACAAACGTGACTACTGGGAAAACCATAGTTTTGATTAGATGGACCTGTGTTGGAAAAGTAGTGTCTCTGCTTTTCAATATGCTGTCTAGGTTGGTCATAGCTTTTCTTCCAAGGAGCAAGCGTCTTTTAATCTCAAGGCGGTAGTCACCATCTGCAGTGATTTTGGAGCCCAAGAAAATAAAGTCTGCCACTGTTTCCATTGTTTCCCCATCTGTTTGGCATGAAGTGATGGGACCAGATGCCATATTTTAGTTTTCTGAATGTTGAGTTTTAAGCCAGCTTTTCCACTATCCCCTTTCACTCGCATCAAGAGGCTACTTAGTTCTTTTTCGCTTCCTGCCATAAGGGTGGTGTCATCTGCATATCTGAGGTTATTGATATTTCTTCCGGCAGTCTTGATTCCAGCTTGTCCTTCATCCAGCCTGGCATTTCACATGATGTAGACTTCCCTAGTGGCTCAGATGGTAAAGAGTCTGTCTACAGTGAGGGAGACCTGGGTTCGATCCCTGGGTCAGGAAGATCCCCTGGAGAAGGAAATGGCAATCCACTCCAGTACTATTGCCTGGAAAATCCCATGGACAAGAGGAGCTTGGTAGGCTACACAGTTCATGGGGTTGCAAAGAGTCGGACACGACTGAGCAACTTCACTTTCACTTTTACTCTGCATATATGTTAAATAAGCAGGGTGACAATATACAACCTTGGCGTATTCCTTTCCCTATTTGGAACCAGTCTGTTGTTCCATGTTCAATTCTCACTGTTGCTTCTTGATCTGCATACAGATTTCTCAGTAGGCAAGTAAGGTGGCCTGGTATTCCCATCTCTTTAAGAATTTTCCACAATTTGTTGTGATCCATACAGTCAAGGGCTTTGGCATAATAGTCAATAAAGCAGAAGTAGATGTTTTTTCTGGAATTTTCTTGCTTTTTCAATGATCCAACAGATGTTGGGAATTTGATCTCTGATTCCTCTGCATTTTCTAAAACCAGCTTGAAAATCTGGAAGTTCATGGTTCATATACTGTTGAAGCCTGGCTTGGAGGATTTTGAGCATTACTTTGCTAGTGTGTGAAATCAGTGTAATTGTGTGGTAGTTTGAACATTCTTTGGCATTGCCTTTCTTCGGATTGGAATGAAAACTGACCTTTTCCAGTCCTGTGGCAACTGCTGAGTTTTCCAAATTTGCTGGCATATTGAGTGCAGCACTCTCACAACTTCATCTTTTAGGATTTGAAATAGCTCAACTGGAATGCCATCACCTCCACTAGTTTTGTTGTCATGATGCTTCCTAAGGGCCACTTGACTTCACATTCCAGGATGTCTGGCTCTAGGTGAGTGATCACACCATCATGATTATCTGGGTCATGAAGACCTTTTTTGTATAGTTCTTACATAATTCTTTTTTGTATAGGAGACAGTTTTATATAGGAGAAAGGAGCAGTGACCCCACAAAAGACTGACTCAGACTTGCCTGTGAGTATTCAGGAGTCTCCGTGGAGGGTGAGTTGGCGGTGGCCTGCTGCAGGGTCTGGGGCACTGAGTGTGGCATGGAAACTTTTGAAGGATGTCACCATTGTCCTCATTACCATAGTCTGGCCTCAGGTCAAACAACAGGGAGGGAACATAGCCCTGCTCTTCAGTGGAAAATTGGATTAAAGATTTACTGTGCACTGCCCCGCCCATCAGAGCAAGACCCAGTTTTCCCCTCAATCAGTCTCTCCCATCAGGAAATTTCCACAAGCCTCTTATCCTTATCCATCAGATGGCAGAGAGAATGAAATCCACAATCACAGAAAACTAAGCAAACTGACCACATGGACCACAGCCTTGTCTAACTCAATGAAACCATGAGCCATGCCCTGTAAGGGGCACCCAAGACAGATGGGTCATGGTGGAGAGTTCTGACAAAACATGGTCCACTGGTGAAGGGAAAGGCAGACCACTTCAGTATTCCTGCCTTGAGAACCCCATGAACAGTATGAAAAGGCATAGAGAATAAGTACTACAAATGTTTTCTGTGAAGAGAATCTACTGTGCATTGGTGGAAAATCAACTGACCCGGACCTTGAATGAGTACTAAATGTTTATCATTATTTACAGGTGGTAAGAGAATTTCCACACAAGAGAAGGAGCAGAAGCAGGAAAATTAATCCAAAGAGACAGCATATGGAATGTGGGAAATATTTCTCCTCTAAAGCATATGAAATCGACTTCTAGCTTCTGGTATGACATGTGAAGAATTTGGAAGTTACCACACTCAACCTCACAGCAAGTAAAAAGCTACTAAAGTGAAAAATGAACACTTCTTGAGTCATCAGAGAATGGAGGTCATAGAATAAATCACTGCCCTGAAAACTGTAGAGAGAGGTAGATACATAGAATCACAGTTTACGTAGAGCTTAAGTCCAGGAAGAGAAATTGTCAATGAAGCCAGTTATGGTAGGAATACTTAGAGTGTAACTCAAAATTTTCTATAAACTCAGTGTAGACTAGTACGAGAGACAAAGTCTTAAGTGGAATGACCATGTACTTCTGTGGACTTTTGTCTCCAGGACCTCACGAGGTTCTCAGGACATACATTGGAGAAACATTCTCTTGTTTCTGGTGGGAGTGGGTGGGTAAGAGAAGTAAAGAAATAACCATTTTGAAATACTCCCAGAATATTTTGTTCTGCTTATTCTCTTCAACCTGATAAGGGAGTTCATCCTCAGAATGGGAGAAAATATTGGCAAATGAAGCAACTGACAAAGAGTGAATTTCCGAAGTATACAAACAGCTCATGCAGTTCAATATCAAAGAAACAAAAACCTAATCAAAATACAGGCAAAAGACCTAAACAGATATTTCTCCAAAGACGACAAAAGATTGGCCAACAAGCACATGAGAAGATGCTCAATATCACTAATTCACTGGAGAAATGCAAATCAAAACTACAATGAACTATCACTTCATACTGATCAGAATGGCCATCATCACAAAATATGGAAACAAGAAATGCTGGAGAGGTTGTGGAGCAAAGGGAACCCTCTTGCACTGTTGGTGGGAATGTAAATTGATACAGCCGCTATAGAGAACAATATGGGGGTTCCTTAAAAAACTAAAAATAGAACTACCATATGTCCCAGAAATCCCACTACTGGGCATATACCCAGAAAAAAAAACCATAATTCAAAAGAAACATGAGCCCCAGTGTTCACTGCAGCACTATTTACAATATCCAGGACACATGCTGTGTGCTGTGCTAAATCACTTCAGTCATATCTGACTCTCTGCAACCCTATGGACTATAGCCCGCCAGGCTCCTCTTCCATGGGGATTTTCCAGGCAAGAACACTGGAGTGGATTGCCTTGCCCTCCCCCAGGGGATCTTCCGGATCCAGGGATTGACCCTGTCTCTTACATCTCCTGCATTGGCAGGTGGGTGGGTTCTTTACTGCTAGCACCACCTGGGAAGCCCAGCCAGGACATGGAAGCAACCTAAATGTCCATCAACAGAAGGCTGCATAAACTAGATGTGGTACCTATACACAATGGAGTATCACTCAGCCATAAAAAGGAACAAAACTGGTTCATATGTGGAGACCACAGATGGAACCCAAGACTCTCATACAGGGAAAAAATAAAATTCATATTTTAACACATATATTGTGATCCACACAGTCAAAAGGTTTGGCATAGTCAATAAAACAGAAATAGATGTTTTTCTGGAACTCTCTTGCTTTTTTGATGATTCAGCAGATGTTGGCAATTTGATCTATTTCTGCTTTATTGACTATGCCAAAGCCTTTGACTGTGTGGATCAGAATAAACTGTGGAAAATCCTGAAAGAGATGGGAATATCAGACCACCTGACCTGCCTCTTGAGAAACCTATATGCAGGTCAGGAAGCAAGTTAGAACTGGACATGGAACAACAGACTGGTTCCAAATAGGAAAAGGAGTAAGTCAAGGCTGTATATTGTCACTCTGCTTACTTAACTTATATGCAGAGTATATCATGAGAAACGCTGGGCTGGAAGAAGCACAAGCTGGAATCAAGATTGTGGGGAGAAATATCAATAATATCAGATATGCAGATGATACCACCCTTATGGTAGAAAGTGAAAAAGAACTAAAGAGCCTCTTGATGAAAGTGAAAGAGGAGAGTGAAAAGATTGGCTTAAAGCTCAACATTCAGAAAACAAAGATCATGGCATCTGGTCCCATCACTTCATGGAAAATAGATGGAGAAGCAGTGGAAACAGTGGCAGACTTTATTTTCTTGGGCTCCAAAATCACTGCAGATGGTGACTGCAGCCATGAAATTAAAAGACACTTGCTCCTTGGAAGAAAAGCTATGACCAACCTAGACAGCATATTAAAAAGCAGAGACATTACTTTGCCAACAAAAGCCCATCTAGTCAAGGCTATGGTTTTTCCAGTAGCTATGTACAGATGTGACAGTCGGATTATAAAGAAAGCTGAGTTGAAGAATTGATGCTTTTGAACTGTGGTGTTGGAGAAGACTGTTGAGAGTCCCTTGGACAGCAAGGAGATCCAACCAGTCCATCCTAAAGGAGATCAGTCCTGAATATTCACTGGAAGGACTGATGCTGAAGGTGAAACTCCAATACTTTGGCCCCCTGATGTGAAGAGCTGACTCATTTGAAAAGACCCTGATGCTGGGAAAGATTAAAGGCAAGAGGAGAAGGGGACGGCAGAGGATGAGATGGTTGGATGGCATCACCCACTCAATGGACGTGAGTTTGAGTAATCTCCAGGAGTCGGTGATGGACAGGGAGGCCTGGTGTGCTGCAGTCCATGGGGTAGCAAAGAGTCGGACATGACTGAGTAACTGAACTGAACACTTATATGTGAAATCTGAAAAAATTGGTATAGACGATCTTATTCACAAAGCAGAAACAGAGACATAGATGTAGAGAACAAACATATGGATACCCAGGAGGAAAGGGTGGTGATAGGGTCAACTGGGAGATGGGGATTGACATATATACACTACTGATACTATGTATAAAACAGATAATTAAAAAGAGCCTACTTTATAGCTCAAGGAACTCTAGTTAATGCTGTGTGGTGACCTAAACGAGAAGGAAGGTTTTTAAAAAGAGGGATATATGTATGCATAGAGCTGATTCACTTTGCTGTAGAGTAAAAAACAACACAACATTGTAAAGCAAGTATATCCCAATAAAAACTAACTAAATAATGAAAAGGACTTCCCTAAAAGAGGTCCTTTATGAACGGTGCTACATAGAAACCGCTATGTAAGGTGAGAGGTGTTAACTAGACTTAATGTGGTGATCATTTCACAATATACACAAATATTAAATGATTGTGTTGTACACCTGAAACTATATATCAGTTATACTTCTAAATATATAAATAGATAGGTAAATTAAAAAAAGCGTAAGAAAAGCAACATTTTATCAGAGCCTAATGATGTGGGTTTTACCAGAGGGTAACTGACTTAAAGGAAGGAAAATTACCAACTCTAGGCACACCTACCCTTCATTGTAGGAGAAAGGAATTACCCAGGTACAGCTTGCTCTAGGCTTCCTGGTATACCTAATGGGGAAAAAGCTGAGAAGTTCTTCTGAAGGTCACAGTTCACATCACAGTCTCACTCAAACAGTGAGAATTAATTACAGAACTATAGGATGCCCACATTTTCTACCACATCTATCAGAGTCTTGTATTGTCAACAGTGCTTTACAGGGAAACAAACTTCAAGGCTTAAGAGTTTGTTTAAGAAGTCTTGTCCATCTAGTCAAAGCTATGGTTTTTCCAGTGGTCATGTATGGATGTCAGAGTTGGACTATAAAGAAAGCTGAGTACTGAAGAATTGATGCTTTTGAACTGTGGTGTTGGAGAAGACCTTTGAGAGTCCCTTGTACAGCAAGGAGGTCCAACCAGTCCATCCTAAAGGAAATGAGTTCTGAATATTCATTGAAAGGACTGATGCTGAAGCTGAAACTCCAATACTTTGGTGACCTGATGGGAAGAACTGACTCATTTGAAAAGATCCTGATGCTGGGAAAGATCGAAGGCAGTAGGAGAAGGGGACAACAGAGAATGAGATGGTTGGATGGCATCACCAACTCAATGGGTAAGAGTTTGAGTAAACTCTGGGAGTTGGTGATAGACAGCGAGGCCTGGCGTGCTGCAGTCCATGGGGTGGCAAAGAATTGGACACGACTGAGTGACTAAACTGACTTACTGACTGAGGGGAACCCAGAGGAACTAGAGAAGGCAAAAAGAAGAATAAAAGAGAATAAATTAGTCTCTAATACAGCTCCAACAAGCAGCAAATACAGCCTAAGTTCTAGCCAGATAAACACAGAAACTCACAGCAAAGGCGTATTTACCTCATTTTCTTTCACCCAATATATCACATCTAATTATAAACAAAAAATTTTATTGTGCACAAAAGATTATAAACAAAAATGCGAAGAGGCAAAAACACAGCTTTAAGAGACAAAGCAGGCATTGGAGCCAGATTCAACTATGGCAGAAATGTAGAATTCTCAGACCAGGAATTTAAAATAACTTTTGATTAACATGCTACAGTTCTAATGGAGTAGGTGGGCTACAGAGCAAATGGATAATATAAACAGAACTGTGGAAACCCTAGGGAAAAATCAAGAGGAATGTGAGAATTCAGAAACATTGTCATAAAAATTAAGATAGTCTTTGAAGGGTTCATCTGTAGACTGGACATAGCTAAAGGAAGAATCAGTGAACTAGAAGATATATCCACAGAAATCTTCCGAAGTGAAGGTAGAGAGAAAATGCAATTTATCAAAGTGTGTGGGATGTAGCAAAAGCAGTGCTTGGAGGGAAACTCATAGCACTGAACACACAGATTAGAGAAGAAGAAGGACCAAAATCAGTATCTGAAGCTTCCACCTTCAGAAACTAGAAAAAGAAGAGTAAACTGGCTCCAAATAAGAAGAGAAGAATAAATAAAAATTAGAACAGAAATCAATGAAATTGAACTAGGGAAATCAGCAGGTAAAATCAGGGAAAACAAAAGCTGGTTCACTGGGATTCCCTGGTGGTCCAGTGGTGAAGAATATACCTTGCAATGCAGAGGACACAGGCTCAGTTTCTGGTCAGGAAACTAAGATTCCCACATGCCATAGGGCACCTAAGCCTGGGACCTGCAACTACTGGGCACCAGGCTCTGAAGCACGTGTACCACGACTAGAGGGTCTGCGCACTGCAACAAGAGATCCTACACGCTGCAACAGAGACCCCATGCGTGGTAACTAAGGCCTGACGCTGCCAAAATAGGAAATAAACTATTTTAAGTTTGTTCATTGTGTCAATAAAATTGACAACGTTTAGTCACACTAACCAAGAAGAAACAAGAGAAGACCCAAGTTATTAACATTAGAAACAAAAGAGGAATTGTTACTACTAATTCCATGGACATTAAGAAGATAATGAGAGTATTATTGACACCTCTGTGCCCACCAATTTGACACTTGAGATGAAATGGACTAATTCCTTGAATTATAAAAAATATCAAAACTCACATCAACAGGAATAGATAACTCAAATAGACTTATTCAAAGAAACTAAAATAATGAATAATGGGAAACACATGGAAATGTGAATTAAAACCACAAAGAGATGTCATCTCAAATCTGTAAGAGCCCCAAAAAGTAACAAATGTTGGCAAGGAGGTGGAGAAAAAGAAACCTTTGTACACTGTTGGTAGGAAGATAAACTGGTGTAGACACTATGGAAAACATTCTGGGTTTCCTCAAAATATTAAAAATAGAATTACTGTATGGTCCAATAATTCCACTTCTGTATATTATCTGAAGGAAATGAAATCCTTCTCTCAAAAATATATCTGTACCTCAAGTTTATTGCTGTATTATTTATAATAGCCAAGATACCAAAACAAGCTAAACAACATAAGTGTTTATACACAGATGAAATGTTTAATGGAACTGTGATAAAAATTCATATATATTGTATATAAGTGAATAAAGGAAATACATATATATGAACACATAAAGGAAAAGTGATCTATATTCATATATATCCACATCATATTGTGTGGCAATATATTTATTTAGCAATACAAAGGACAGCTTGCATTTACAATATGGATGGACTCTGAGAGCATTATGCTAAGTGAAATTAGTAAGAAAGAGGAAGACAAATATGGCATGAACTCTTTATATGTGGACTCTAGAAAACAAAACAAAAAACTGCACTTACAGACAGGAAGAAAAGACTAGTGATTGCCACAGGAAGGGTGAAAGAGGTGGTGGTTGTAAAGTAAATAAGTAAACTTCTAAAACAAAAGGCACCTGGCCCAAATGGCTTTACTCCTGACACCAAAATGATTTCACTGGTGAAGTCCAAATAGTTTTACCGGGGGGAATTCTACCAAACATTTAAGGAAGAAATTGGGCCATTTATCTTCAACCTTATACAGAAATAAACATTTTGAGGTAATGCCTCCTATTGCTTTTTATGAGGCCAGCATTTCCCTAACACCCAAACCAGGCAAAGACATTATTTAAAAAAGAAAAACCTACAGACAGAATATATATGATAAAACACAGATACAAACATCCTCATTGAACATTAGCAAATTAAACCCAACAATATACAAAAAGAATTATACAGCACAACCAAATGAGATTTATGTCAGGTAAGCAGTCAGTTCAACATTCAAAAATCAATTATTATAATCCATCACATTGACAGGGTAAAGAAATCAGATGATTATATCAATAGATGCAGAAAAGTTTTGACAAAATTCAACACCCATTCTTGATAAAATCACCAAGCTAAATAGAAATGGAGGAGCACTTCCACAACTATACATCACAGAGAACCTACAGCTAATATCATACTTAATGATGAGAAACTAGAAGTAGGGAAATAATATCAGAACAAGGCAAGGATGCCTGCTCTAACCAACTCTATTCAACATTATCCTGGAATTCCTAGCTAATGCACTGAGACAAGGAAAGAAAATAAAAGGTATAAAATTGAGAAGGAAGAAATACAAACTTTGCTTCTTGCAGCTGACATTATGTTTTATGTAGAAAATTGCAAAGAATTTACAAAAAAAACTCCTGGAGCTAACAAGTGATTATAGCAAGGTTACAAAATATAACATTAATATAAAAAAGCCAATTACTTTCCTATATACCAACAATGAGCAATTGGAATTAAAACTTTAATTTATAAACACGTCATTTACAATGCCATGAAAGAAACAGAAATATTGATACTTAGGTATAAATCTAACAAAATATATACTACATACACATACACACACACACAAATATCTAATATACATATAAAATATATGAGAAAAATGATAAAACACTAATGAAAGAAATAAAAAATCTCCACATGAATGGAGAGATATTTTATGTTCATGGATAAGAACTCTCAATATTGTGGAGCTGTCAGGGTTTCCTATTAGATTCAAAGCAATACGAACTAAAATTCCCACAGGTTATTTCATGGATATCTACAAATTGATTCTAAAATTGATATGGAAAGACAATGGACCAGAATACCCTACACAATATCAAAGAAGGAGAAGATATTAGAAACACTCATACCACCCAATTTTAAGACTTGCTATAAAGCTGCACTTATCAAACAGTATGTTATTGGTGAAATAACGAGCAGATCAATGAAACAGAATAGAGAGCCCAGGAATAGATCCATATAAATATAGTCAACTGATCATTGACAAAGAAGCAAAGGCAAGTCAATGCAAAAAGTATAGTCTTTTTAACAAATGGTGCTGGAACAAATGGATATTCACATGGAAAAAAGATGACTTTAGACACAGATGTTACATCTTTCACAAAAATCAGCTAAAAATATATCATAGACTAACTGCAAAATCCAAAAATATGAGACTCCTGTAAACTAATGTAGGAGAAATTAGGTGACACATTGGCTATGTCAATTACTTTCTTTTCTTTTAGATTTTACTAAATTTGTAAATCTGCTTGTCAAAAGACATTAAGAAAAGGAACAGGCAAATCACCAATGAGAAAATATTTACAGAATATACAACTATACACACATCCAAAGTGTGTAAAGAACTTATACAACTCAAAATAAAACTCAATTTAAAATTTGAAAATTATTTGAACAGTACCTTGAAAAAGTCATTACAAAAAATGACTGAGTTGGCTGAGCTCACAAAAATGGTGTTCAGTATCATTATTCACAAAGGAAATGCAAATTTAAGCCATAACAAAATACCATTACAGCTATATACATAAAACTAACACGACCAACAAATCTTGGGTTTGTCAATGACTTAAAAAAAAAAAAAATCACAACCATGATCCATGAAAGAAAAACTGACAAGCTGGACTTCATTAAAACTTTAAAAAATCTTCTCCATGAAGGCAACTATTAACAGAATGAAAAGTCAAGCCACAGACTTGGAGAAAATACTTTTAAAACACAAGTCTGATAAAGGACTCGTAACCAGTACATACAAAAAACTCTTAAAACTCAGTAAGAAAGCAGCCCAATTTAAAAATGGGTAAACGATCTGAATAGACCTCAGTAAAGATAGGCAGATAACAAACAAACACATGAAAGATGTTCAGTGTCTGGGGAAATGCATATTAAAACAGTGAGATGTTCAGTTCAGTTCAGTCGCTCAGTCATGTCTGACTCTGCGATCCCATGAACTGCAGCACACGAGGCCTCCCTGTCCATCACCAACTCCCGGAGTCTACCAAAACCCATGTCCATCAAGTCGGTGATGCCATCCAACCATCTCATTCCCTGTCGTCCCCCTCTCCTCCTGCCCTCAATCTTTTCCAGCATCACAGTCTTTTACAACACACCTACTTGACTAGCTGAAATCTAAGACACTGACAACATCAAATACTGCCAAGGGTGTGGAGAAACGAACTCTCATTCATTCTTGATGGAAATGCAAAATAGTACAATCACTTTGGAAGGTGATTTGGAAGCCTAGCAGTTTCTTACAAAGCTAAAGACATTCTTCCTATATGATTTTATCATCACACTTTTAGTTATTTACCCAAATGAATTGAAAAACCTGTGCATGGATGTTTATGGCAGCTACTCAAATAGACAAAACTTGGAAGCACCAAGATGCCCTTCAAAAGGTCAATGGATCAAGAAACTATGGTATACCCATATAATGGAATGTCATTCAGTAATAAAAAGAAATGAACTACCATTCTGTGAAAGCCTTGAAGAAATCTTAAATTTATATACAATCTATAAAGGCAACATACTATATGATTCCAACTATATGCCATTCTGGCAAAGATAGTACCAGGGGCTTGGATCTAGGGAGAGAAGGGTTGACAATCGAAGAAAGGGATTTTTAGGGCAGTGAAACTATTCTGCATAATATTGTAAAGGTGGATACATGACATTGTTCATTTGTCAAAACCTACAGAACACAAAAGGTGAGCCATAACGTAAACTATAGCCTTTAATTAATAATAATATATCAATATTGGTTCATCAATTCTAATAAATGTATGACAGCAATGTTAATAATGGGAAAAACTGGTTATGGGAGTGGGAAGAAGGGGGTGTATGGGAATTGTAAATACTTCATGCTTAATTTTTCTGAAAACCTAAGTCAGCTTTAACAAAGTCTTTAAAAAGCACATGAAACTTTGGAATATAATTTAAGAACATCTTAAGCAACAGGACCTTTTTCCAAGGTCAGTAAGGAGCCACCTGATACAGAGCCAGGATTCACACGTGCTCTCATAAGCCACTCATTGCACACTTAAGGACATGATGTAAGTGGGAGAAGCTGGTATCACTAGAAAGAGTCAGGAATGTGATTATCACATGAAAAAGTACAGGTATTTTTCCATCCGATTCTTTCCTTGACACATGCTGCAGAACCATTTTAAGGGAGATGCTTTTTCATTTCCTTGAAGTAACTCTCATGGTGCATTCACACTCTTCAATATTCATAAAATCAGTATCGCTTCCCAAGTGGCGCAGCGGTAAAGAATTCTCTCGCTGACACAGGAGACACGTGTTCGATTCCTAGGTGGGAAAGTTCCCCTGGAGGAGGAAATGGCAACCCATTCCAGTGTTCTTGCCTAGGAAATTTCATGGACAGAGGAGCCTGGTGGGCTACAGTCCATGGGGTCACAAAGAGTCTGACATGGCTGAGTGGGTGAACACACACAGCACATAGTAGGTCAAAGCCATAGCTTTGGAGTGAGATGGCCTGGGTTTAATTTCTAATTCCACTACCCATTTGCTGAGTGATTCTGGGCAAGAATTGTCCTATCTTTGTGCCCTGCCTTTCCCAGGCAAAGTAAAATGAGTTATAGTAATATTACCTATTTCATGGAATTGTGAAGATTTAAATAAATTCATGTGAAATGTCTAGAACACTGTCCTTTTGGATTATCTCCTTTTGCAGATGCATAAACACATTAATGTATCAAGGCAGGGGTCACCAACCTCCAGGATCTAATGTCTGATGATCTGAGGTAGAACTGATGTAACAATAATAGAAATAAAGTGCATAATAAGTGTCATATGCTTCAGTTCAGTTCAGTTCAGTTGCTCAGTCGTGTCCGACTCTGCGACCCTGTGACCCTGTGAATGGCAGGACGCCAGGCCTCCCTGTCCATCACCATTTCCCAGAGTTCACTCAGACTCACATCCATTGAGTCGGTGATGCCATCCAGCCATCTCATCATCTGTCATCCTCTTCACCTCCTGCCCCCAATCCCTCCCAGCATCAGAGTCTTTTCCAATGAGTCTATTCTTTGCATGAGGTGGCCAAAGTACTGGAGTTTCAGCTTTAGCATCATTCCTTCCAAAGAACACCCAGGACTGATTTCCTTTAGAATGGACTGGTTGGATCTCCTTGCATTCCAAGGCTCTAAAGAGTCTTCTCCAACACCACAGTTCAAAAGCATCAATTCTTCGGCCCTCAGCTTTCTTCACAGTCCAACTCTCACATCCATACACGACCACTGGAAAAACCATAGCCTTGACTAGACGGACCTTAGTCGGCAAAGTAATGTCTCTGCTTTTGAATATACTATCTAGGTTGGTCATAACTTTTCTTCCAAGGAGAAAGTATCTTTTAATTTCATGGCTGCAGTCACCATCTGCAGTGATTCTGGAGCCCCAAAAAATAAAGTCTGACACTGTTTCCCCATCTATTTCCCATGAATTGATGGGATCAGATGCCATGATCTTCGTTTTCTGAATGGTGAGCTTTAAGCCAAACTTTTCACTCTCCTCTTTCACTTTCATCAAGAGGCTCTTTAGTTCCTCTTCACTTTCTGCCATAAGGATGGTGTCATCTGCATATCTGAGGTTATTGATATTTCTCACGGCAATCTTGATTCCAGCTTGTGCTTCATCCAGTCCACCGTTTCTCATGATGTACTCTGCATATAAGTTAAAGAAGCAGGGAGACAATATACAGCCTTGACAAACTCCTTTTTCTATTTGGAACCAGTCTATTGTTCCATGTCCAGTTCTAACTGTTGCTTCCTGACCTGCATATAGGTTTTTCAAGAGGCAGGTCAGGTGGTCTGGTATTCCCATCTCTTTCAGAATTTTCCACAGTTGATTGTGATCCACACAGTCAAAGCCTTTGGCATAGTCAATAAAGCAGAAATAGATGTTTTTCTGGAACTCTTGCTTTTTCCATGATCCAGCGGATGTTGGCAATTTGATCTCTGGTTCCTCTGCCTTTTCTAAAACCAGCTTGAACTTCTGGAAGTTCACGGTTCACGTATTGCTGAAGCCTGGCTTGGAGAATTTTGAGCATTACTTTACTAGCGTGTGAGATGAATACAACTGTGCGGTAGTTTGAGCATTCTTTGGCATTGCCTTTCTTTGGAATTGGGATGAAAACTGACCTTTTCCAGTCCTGTGGCCACTGCTGAGTTTCCCAAATTTGCTGGCATATTGAATGTAGCACTTTCACAGCATCATCTTCAGGATTTGAAACAGCTCAACTGGAATTCCATCACCTCCACTAGCTTTGTTTGTAGTGATGCTTCCTAAGGCCCACTTGACTTCACATTCCAGGATCTCTGGCTCTAGGTGAGTGATCACACCATCGTGATTATCTGGGTCGTGAAGATCTTTTTTGTACAGTTCTTCTGTTTATTCTTGCCACCTCTTCTTAATATCTTCTGCTTCTGTTAGGTCCAGACCATTTCTGTCTTTTATCGAGCCCATCTTTGCATGAAATGTTCCCTTGGTATCTCTAATTTTCTTGAAGAGGTCTCTAGTCTTTCCCATTCTGTTGTTTTCCTCTATTTCTTTGCATTGGTTGCTGAGGAACGCTTTCTTATCTCTTCTTGCTAGTCTTTGGAACTCTGCATTCAGATGCCTATATCTTTCTTTTTCTCCCTTGCTTTTCGCTTCTCTTCTTTTCACAGCTATTTGTAAGGTCTCTCCAGAGAGCCATTTTGCTTTTTTTTGCATTTCTTTTCCATGGGGATGGTCTTGATCCCTGTCTCCTGTACAATGTCACGAACCTCAGTCCATAGTTCATCAGGCACTCTATCTATCAGTTCTAGTCCCTTAAATCTATTTCTCACTTCCACTGTATAACCAAGGGATATGATTTAGGTCATACCTGAACGGTCTAGTGGTTTTCCCTACTTTTTTCAATTTAAGTCTGAATTTGGCAATAAGGAGCTCATGATCTGAGCCACAGTAAGCTCCCGGTCTTATTTTTGCTGACTGTATAGAGCTTCTCCATTTTTGGCTGCAAAGAATATAATCAATCTGATTTTGGTGTTGACCATCTGGTGATGTCCATGTGTAGAGTCTTCTCTTGTGTAACGTGCTTGAATCATCCAAAAATATCCCCAAATAATCCCCAAAATATCCTCATCCCCAATACATGAGAAAACTGTCTTCCAGGAAAGCAGCCCTTGGTGTCAAAAAGATTGGGGACCACTGTTAAGGGTTTTGCTCAGTCCTGTACTAAAAAGTTTTCTTAATGGCAGTTTTAAAAAATTCATCTGACTAAAACAACCTCTTTCTCTCTCAACTAATGACTATTAATATTCTCCAGAATGGATGCTAATTGTAAATAGTTTGAGCAATGCTGGACTCAAACATCATCCCTCTCTGCCCCTCGTTTACTTCCTTGTCCTTTTCTCTTATCATCACCCAGGAGATCTAATTAAGAACCATAGTCTCTTTTCTAAAGACCTCTGTATTATTGGGCTGAGTTTTCTCTTAAAGAGAGAGATATCTGGAACAACGTAACACTTCAGTGTCAGCTGATGGATAAGATTTCCTCCTGCTGTTTGTAATATTCTCTCCATCAGAAACCCACAACAAAAGAACTGTAAATAGTTGGGTAGATGCTCACTAGACTGATCTAGCTGGGATCCATTCCATGTCACGCATTGAGTGCTGGCAGTCTGTAAATATTTGACAACAATAGGTACCGAATGCCACATGAAACCACGGAGGAGTTTCCTGATAAGAATGCTCAGAGGGCAGCAAGTACGAGGGAACTTCACTGGGAAGTGAAGAGAGCTGAAAGGAAGCCAACATTTCGAGAATTGCTTTACCCTCCTTTCTGCTTAGGAGAACCAATCACAACAAGGCCAAGTTCCAAGCAAACAAAAACCAGAGAACAACAAATGTGTGTTAGCAAAGCAACACTGCCATGAAAGACAAGGGGATATCTGCTATTTGTTGGTCGGCTCATAGTGTTGTCTTTAAAAAGAAGTCCCGGTTTGAAGGATGAGATCCAGTTTCCAGAGTCGGGAAATATATACCAGACACAGTGCGCCCATGAGACTGTCAAAAAGAATTAGAGCCCCTCTGAATTGGGAAAAGGCACTTCTCTTGGTGGCAGAAAGACTCATCTTGCTCAATGGCATGTCAGTGTTACCACACACCATAGAGTCTCACATTCTACAGATGAAAGACATTATCCCACCCAGGAAGATAGCAGTCACTCCCCCAAATAAATCAGAAGATGTCATTCTCATATGGACACCATTTGTGGAGTGTTTATACAAAATCTATGAAATTTAATAGGCTGGAGAAAATAATAATAAAAAAAATCTTATTTAAAAAAAAAAAAAGTAGGAAAAATAATTCAAAAGGTTTGTAGTTGCCTCCAAGATTTTAGCAATGCCATCATTTCTCAAATAACGTTCCTAGCAACATCAGAATTGAGCAAGAGGGTCTTAGAAGACAATGTTCCAGGGTCCAATTGGCTCAGAACAGTCTGTGCTTTAGTCCCTGGTGGTGAATGACATGTTAAGGACTTTGAAAGTCTTAGTCTAAAAATTAAAAAGACACCCTTCTTTCATTTTGTTTCATCCTAACTTTCCCCAAATATCTATGAGCCCATAGCAATTTTATGTAGGTGTCTATTAAACTCATTACAGTCTACTATACAGTATTGTGATTTTTCCCTCTGCTATCAAATTCTATTCATCTTTAAACTGGGTGACTCAAAATCAACTATACCTGCACCTCCTTACTGGATCAGAGAAAGCAATGGCAACCCACTCCAGTACTCTTGCCTGGAAAATCCCATGGATGGAGGAGCCTGGTAGGCTGCAGTCCATGGGGTCGCTAAGAGTCGGACATGACTGAGCAACTTTACTTTCCCTTTTCACTTTCATGCATTGGAGAAGGAAATGGCAACCCACTTCAGTGTTCTTGCCTGGAGAATCCCAGGGATGGCAGAGCCTGGTGGGCTGCCGTCTATGGGCTCGCACAGAGTCAGACACGACTGAGGTGACTTAGCAACAGCAGCAGCAGCCTTATTGGATGGGCCAAGATATTTCATGGGTATAGAAATGTTTTTAGAGGCTTAGAATGTCTGCACAAATATATCCTGGGTGCCATGCTGTAAGGCTTGCAGAGTAAGCCTGCCTTGACTGGAAAAGTTGAATAAATAGTTGAATAAATCTATTTAGATGCCAGTCTTGTTGGGTTTTCCTATAACCCAATATTCCTTTTCTTCCTAAACAAAACATGGAGCAGAAGATGATAAACATTGTTGTTTGATTAAGGGAAAACAAACTTTATCAAGAAGGACGTATGACACAAATATTTTCCAGAAATGGCCAGTTATATATTTCCCATCCCACATGCCTTTCCAGAACATTGTCCTTCCCCTCCTCTTGAATCTAAATTGCTTTGTGAGTATTCCAAAAAAGCAAGATGACAGAACTGGTGCTAAGTGACTTTCTATTAAAAGGATGAAGTTTTTGCCTGGTTCTCTCTTTCATTGGGTGTAAGAGTAGGACGCTCACTTGGGGAAAAGCTGTCACCATGATGGGAAATCAGTTCTGAATATTCATCAGAAGGACTGATGTTGAAGCTGAAAGTCCAGTACTTTGGCCACCTGATGTAAAGAACTGACTTATTTGAAAAGACCCTGATGCTGGGGAAGATTGAAGGCAGGAGGAAAAGGGGACGACAGAGGATGAGATGGTTGGATGGCATCACCGACTCGATGGACATGAGTTTGAGCAAGCTCCTGGAGTTGGTGATGGACAGGGAAGCCTGGCGTGCTATAGTCTGTGGGGTCACCAAGAGTTGGTGAACCTGATGATGGGAGCCCAGACTAACTCATGAGGAAAACACACAGGAAGGGAATCAT
Source organism: Capricornis sumatraensis (assembly GCF_032405125.1). Classification (NCBI taxonomy): domain Eukaryota; kingdom Metazoa; phylum Chordata; class Mammalia; order Artiodactyla; family Bovidae; genus Capricornis; species Capricornis sumatraensis. The sequence continues at coordinate 12,969,628 of NC_091078.1, forward strand.
ATAGAAAGGAGCTGATTCCCCACCCCACTGCTGATTGCCAGCATCAATCATAATACCCTCAGACACCCTGGCCCCCAGCCCAAAGGACTACCACCTTTGACGCCTTGTGGGGGAGATCTGAGGTGTCTCTTCTGAACCCTCCCCAAATTGCAGATTCATGAGCAAAATACAGTCTTCTACTGGCTAAACTACTACACTGAGGATCAACTGTTATGCAGCCATCATCATCTGAACAGGACTCCATAAAAGGAAATGTCCAAGAATGTTGCTGGCTCCTGGCACAGGCTGATCAGGACTCAAACAAAGTCATCAAGGCCCCAGCTTTCTCCTCTCTATCTCTTGGTCCAGCTCTTCTTTGTTGATGCTTTCAACACTCTCTAACTTTCTGGAGGTGGGACAACTAGAGTGAGTCAAATCTTTGCAGATCAGTCAGGTATAGAAAGGTCTCCTCCTTTGTCCCAGCATTCCCAACAAAAGCTTCAAATGACTTTTCTGTCTATAGTAAGGTCAGGTATACATCTCTGACCCAATCATGGAACCAGGGAAATTACTGACCAGACCTGATTCATAAACCCACTGCACTGGGGAAGGAAAGGGTGGATGGAGCTCTGGGAAAACTAGAAACACTGAGATTTAGAATTTAGGGTGAGATGAGCTCCCAAAGAAAAAAGCAAAGGTTACTATTGGTAAAAGACTGCTGGAATTGGAAACAAGCAAAAAACAAGTACATTTTTAAAAATAAAAATAGATTCTAAAATAAGTACCACTCTTAATTAAAAAATAAAAGTGAGTATCTATTGAGTGCTTCATTTTCACAAAGCATGTGAAAGGCATTCTAAGTGCTTTTGTGCATACACGCTAAGTTGCTTCAGTCGTGGCCGACACTGTGCAACCCCGTGGACTATAGCCAGCCAGGCTCCTGTGTTTATGGGATGCTCCAGGCAAGATGGGCTGCCATGCCCACCTCCAGGGGACCTTCCTGACCCAGGGACTGAACCCGTGCTTATGTCTTCTCCATTGGCAGGCAGGTTCTTGACCACTGGTGCCATCTATGAAGCCCATTAAGTGCTTTATGTGTATTAATTCATTAAAAGCCTCACAACTTCTATGAAGTAATACTGTTAATATTATCACTTTACAAAAAAAAGAAAACAAAAGCATGATGTTAGAAATTGGCCAAATCTGTACAGTTAGCAAATAGCAGAACTGGAATTCCAACCAAGCTCTCCTGGCTCCAGAGGCAGCATTTTAGTCACTGTGCCAGAGTGACTGGTTATAACTTTATTGGATGCTAGAAACACTGAGAAGGCAATGGCACCCCACTCCAGTGCTCTTGCCTGGAAAATCCTATGGGCGGAGGAGCCTGGTAGGCTGCAGTCCATGGGGTCGCTGAGGGTCGGACACGACTGAGCAACTTCACTTTCACTTTTCGCTTTCATGCATTGGAGAAGGAAATTGCAACCCACTCCAGTGTTCTTGCCTGGAGAATCCCAGGGACGGGGGAGCCTGGTGGGCTGCCGTCTCTGGGGTCGCACAGAGTTGGACATGACTGAAGCGACTCAGCAGCAGCAGCAGGGTACATCAGTAAAGTCAACAGATAAGGACCCCTGTCCCTCAGGCACTTATGTGCTGTGAGCACACCATGGCTGCCACCTTCGCTTCAGCAAGACTGAACAGTATCTCTATGCTGGGATGGCCCCCTCGTCCCCCTCATCCGAGACAGCTAGCTGTGATGGGTTCTGTATCTCCCTAGAGTCCCCAAAGAAGAGAAAGGCCAACTTTGATCTCAGCTGTTGCCATCTGCAGAGAGCCAGAAAAAAACCAGGAGGGCCTGGTTAAGGGGCCATGAAACAGAGATCTTTCCCCTTCGGCTAAGCGTGTTGGCCTGCGCGGACACAAACACGGAGAAGGCTCCAGGCAGAGGGGAGGCTGTGGGGCTTCATTCCTCACTGGTGGCTCAGAGGTCCAACTTGGAGAGGCTGGCTGGGCGTGGATCATGCAGGGAAGAGGACAGCACTTTAGTTCTCAGTAAATGACAAACTTTATTAGAGGAAAGGAAAGAAGCAGACACATCCCGTGCTTTCCCATAGTTCCTCAGGAGGAAGGCAAAGACCAGTCACAGACAGGCAGAGGGAAGAACAAACGTCTCTTTTCCCAGGATAATTGAAGTGGTCTGTTCTGTTTTATTAGGGAAAAAGAAAATCCTCCCTCCCAACTGGCATCCTCAAAATTGTGTACTGAATATTTCCAAGGAAAAGTCACAGTATACAATATGAGTTTTAAAGAAAATTATTTTTGTCATCTCTTCTGGAATCTGAGTTCTGGGATCTGATTCAAAACTTGAATCCCCAAAAAAGAAAACTATGTCTACTGGCTTTTTTTTTTTTTTTTCTCCCTGAACCCTGGACAGTTACACTCAATGCTCTTTGTTTTAAAAAAATCCTTACCCATCACATAGTAATCTCATCATTCATTCATTCCACAAACTTGTTTATAGCCACAGGTATGGTCAGGTACTCTTTTGGGCAAGGAAGCTATAGGATGGATGAGACAGACTTAGCCCTTGTCCTGGCAGAGCTTAGTCTAGCTCAGAACTTGTGTCTGTGATGGATGAGAGAAGTGTGCTTTGGAGAAGAGGGACAAGCCCTGGATTAGTTATGATCCGGAGTTTCCCTCGATAGGACTGCCACGTGGCAAGGCTGGCATTAACTTCCTCCCTCAAGTTTGTAATCTGGTACCCATTTCCACTCTACCAAGCCATTTAAATGTTATTTTATCAGAGCCCATTGTGTAAGGCGAGGAAACATAAGCACCTACGAGGGTAGCAGGCCCAGACGGACTTCTCCAAGAAGGTAACTCTATGACCTTGTCAGCTCAGCCCCTAGACTCAAGATCTGGATTGCCTGGATTCATCATTTGTTAGCCCTGTGACCCAGGAGAAGTTACTTAATTTATAACATGTGGCAGTAACTCTCATTCCTAAAATTATACCCATTTTACTGATGAGGGAACGGAGGCATGAAAATGTTACGTTGTGTAAGGTGTACAAAGCAGTATTGAGCATATGATAAACTCTTCAGTGTTGGAAGGCCACCTCTGGACACCTGAAAAGCATTTGCTCCACAAATATTTACTGAATGGCTACTATACCTGGTACTATGGATGTAAAATCAGTGCAAGGCAGGGCGGGATCCTTGTTCTCATGGAGCTCACATTATTCAAGAGGAAATACAAAATTACGTAAAAAGGTAAAGGTCACTATTTATTAGAATAGCTTATTTCCTGTGTTTGGTGATGTCTCCTAAGTGATATTTCTTTGCTATTCCGATTAGGGCTGTCACGACCCCTGGGCTCTGCAGCCAGCGGAAGTCCTGGCCCCAAGGTCTGACTAGAGAACAGGAATGACTTTCAAGTGGTTAGTCCATAGGTGACCCAGGGAAGGATGGGGTGTTGTCATGGAAATGCAGGCTCAGCAAAAGGAGGGCTTTCCTCTTTTTGCCACTGAAAAGCCCCCACTGCCCCACTCTTGCTATAAGCATGGGAACTCCATATCTGTGGAGGCATAAGTACATTGCTGTTTGGACTGCAAGTCTCTCCAGAGGGAGACAAGGGAGCCTGTTGTGCCTTCAGGGGAGACCTTCAGAAAAACTCCCTCCCATACCTCTGACAAATGTCATATCTCACTCCCAGAACCCTCAGATCACAGCATCTGTGAACTACCCTTCATCCAGCAAACACAGCTTTGCAAAGAAGGCAGGCTGAGGCAGGGGGTCCATTGTCCATCACTTTGATTGATAAAGCAGATGCTCGGTCACTGTGGAAAAATGACGGATGGTACCGAATTCCCAACTCTTAGCTCAAGATGATATGAGAAAAATTCATTGGCAACATGGAATACTAGATATCGGGAAAAAGGATTAAAGAAAAGAATGAGGCATCTTTAAATATATAGCTTTTGGGCACTGAATTCTGTCACCTACTGCCCCCACCACTCATATGATATGGGTGCCCATTATAATTAACAGCTGTCAGATTCTGAGCACTTCACATGAGCCTGACATTCCTCATACTTCATCTAACTTAATTCAATTTAAAACATCATCTTCTGTCATTCTCACTTACCGCTCCCCACGCCACAAACACATAAACATTGCTACCCACATTTTACAGATGAAAGGATCAAGACTGAGAGCAGTCAGATAACCTGCCAGAGGTCTCAGAGCTAAACTGTGAGCGCTGAACGTAGGCTGGCTTGATTCTAAAGTCCAGGCCCTTCACCACCACCAGATACTGCTCAGGCACCAGAAACAAAGTCAAAGTGAATGACAAGCTCGTAGGAAGGCAGTCTCAGAAAGGGAGAACAGGTTTTCCAGACGCAAGGACTGAGCTGCAGGGAAGCTACGCTGAAACAATCAGGTGTCTTAAGCAGTTGGGGTGTGGAAGGAAAATGAGAAGCCTTCTTTGCAGAGGCTTTGCATCAAACACCTGATCACATGGCAAGGTCCAACATAGCATTTCTGTTTATCCAGGGCTGTGCTGGGCTCTGCAGAAAAACTGGCACCCAGGGCCTGCCCACACCTTACAAAACAATTGAGAAAAGTGCTCAGAGCAGGAGCCAGAAGACCTGGGCTCTAGTTTTGGGAACAGCAAGGACAAGAAGGCACTTTCCATGAGCCCCAAGAGCCTCTGGCTTTGAAAGCCAGTGGGCCTTAATTTGGGGAGCTCACAAGACTAGAGGAAATAGTCTTCACTCTTAAATAACACGTGCAAACTCTCACAGGCATGGGGACAAGGGAGAGAGCAGTAATCTGATAGGAACCTGGGCCAGACCTACCTGCTGGTTGCAGAGTCTCCTGGAGAGGCAGGGTGGCTGTGGATGTGCACACTGGTGTCGGGCATGTTGGGGGCCATTCAGCTGCATGAATACTGCTGCTACTGGAAACTAACATTTTGGCTCCTTAGCGCCAAGGCCTGGCACCACCAAACAGCCTCCAGGTGCCAGTGCTGGGTCACTGCAGTCTGAACAACTAAGTGAGTGAGGACTCTGCCCCACCCATCAGCCAACAGGCTAAACAATAAAGAGCCCACACCTGCCCCTAGGTGTGTGCATATACATGGGTCCAGCCCACTAGTGAGCCAAAACCAAGTTCCACCCACCAATGGACAGACATTGGTCCCACCTGTCAGGAAGCCTACAGAAGTCTCTAGGCCAGCCTCAACCACAAGGAGGAGGCAGGCCAGGAAGCAAGAAAAGTAAGACTGGCACTGTGGGCTAGACCTATCCTGGGAACCACCTGGGGCCTGGCCCTACCCGTTAACAGGCCAACGCGACTTTCAAGACACCATGAATCCTCTACACAACTGTGTCAAGAACTGGCACTCCCACCAAAATCTGACACGACTTTGGGATCCCGAGGCCCTGCAGCCAGACTCCAGGAACCAGCTCTGCCTGCCAGTAGTCTGGTACTAACCCCGGGATCTGGCATTTATTGTGCACTTTAATTCTAATCTAATGCTACTGCTAACCTGACAGGAGGTACCAATCCACTGCCCAGAGGTTGAGGACCCCTGCCCTAGAGCATACAGCTTGGGTGATGAGAGGGGTGTGCAGTTATGATGCATAAGATGCCTCCTACCGAGGTCACTTCTCCAAGGTCAAGAAACATAACTAACCTACCACATACATAAAAATACTAATAGCAACTCAGACAAGTAGAGGTGGCAGAAGAAGGAACAAAAGGAACAAGATAAAATCCCAGAACAAAGTGAAGTGGGGATAGGCAATCTACCCGAGAAGGAGTTCAGAGTAATGATCGTAAAGATGATCAAAGAGCTCAAGAGGAGAATGGATGCAGAGAGTGAGAAGTGAGAAGTTTTTAAGAAAGTGTTAGAAAACATAACAAACCACCGAGAAGGTACTTTGCCTCTGTGCCTTGGTTTCCTTATGAGCAGAAGGAAGAATTTCAACATTCCATAACACTGTGACTCTTACTAACATGAATGAAACTTCAGTTAATTAAAATATATATATCACTTGCAGAATTCAGTACCTAAACAGGATCATTTCCCAATTCCCTCAACAGCTTCCAAAATAATTCAAGATTCTGCTGAAAGTCCTGCTAATTCCAAAAGATCTACTACCAAACAGGCTTCTCTCCCTCCCTGGTGCCACATCCACAATACCTTCCTGCCAAACAAAGGAACCATGAAGAATAACACAAGAATCACAATGATAATCATAAATGTGCCAACCAACAATAATTGCAGGTGTGAAAAATGATCTGGTCTTGTTCTGAATGCCTTATTACATCCATTAATTTGTTAACCCTTTAGTGAGTGCAGTGATAGGATTCCACCACTGTCTGATTTCAGAGCTACCCACACCATAAGTGCAAAGGCACAACCTGTAGCTGCCAGCATACCTGCCTCATTATACACCTTGTCCATCATGTCTTAGTCACCATCCCAACCTCTCGCATCCCCTAGTCCTACTGGGATGCTGAGTCTGCTGTAGAGTAAAAGGTGTAGGGATGAGGGCTTCAACATTCCCTTCTCGTGCTTAAAAAATTCTGTCTTTCTTCATAATGAAGAACTTAAAGTTTTCTCTAGAAAATTAATTATAGCACTGTCCTTAAAATAAAAACTGGGTGTCAATCATAGTATCTAACAATCCATAGGCACTGGGAAAAAAGTAGATATGGAAAAAACTGATTCTTGGTAAGAACATATTTTGAGAGAGGCAATTCTTGGCCAAAAGTAGAAACGGGGGTACTTCTGTGTCAGTGACCCCAGTAAACTCACAGCAATCACAGCCATATGGATGGAGTTTCAGTATGGTTCCTTTTGCAACATTTATCTCTTGGAATGCAGCTTGTCCTCAAAGAAAGAAAACTAACTTTGGAGTCTTCACAGCTAGGTTCTGTCGCCTGCTGGGGCCATTTGTCCCCTACTTGAGCTCTTGACTTCTGTTCTAGGTCAGGAGGTAACTAAGAGCTCAAACTCAATGTTCAGAGAAAACACTGGCTCTGGGCGTGGAGTTTGCTTCTGGTTACCTCATTTCAGAGGCCAAATGCCCAGTTCTAACAATCAGATTGTGCTTTAATACCACATTCTTTTGGAACTGCAGCTATGTTCCAGCTTTGCTGAGGTATCCTATCCCTGTAGGTGGAGCTCAGGTTCTTGTGGCTGCTCTCCACTCAGGGGGGCTAATTTCCTGATTCATTCTTTGACTTTTCCCTTCCTTCCCACTAGCAAACTCTACCTGTTCACTTGAAGGAATATATAAATTCTTCCCTGGAGCATCCCTGTTTGAGATACTCTATTTCACCACCTGCCTGGACTTCTAACACTGGAAGGGGGGGCCATCAAGTTAGAAGTCAAGGGCTTACACACTTGCCCCATTTTACTGCACTGAGCACAATAGCAGCTTAAATGAGGAGCAAGGAGGAAAGGCAGGAAAACTCACCACTGAAATTAACGTGGACTAGAATCCGAGTCTAAGGACGAGGCAAAAGTGGGAAGAAGAGATTTTACAGCTGCTGCAACAAGGAAGGAAAGCGAAAACCTTAATTAACTAATTTTGCTAGTCTATGGTACAGACACAATTCTAAATTAGCAGGTGATAACTGAAAAGGCTAAGATAAGGTAATAGGTAAGGTAACATTCAGGCAGAATATTTGGGGGCATTAGACCTAAGCACAGAAAGAAAAACACTCATGCTAGAAATAGATGAAATCACCTTGTATTCACAATTTATAGGTAAGAAAATAAAGATGTAATATATTATATCATTCAGCAAAACATTTCTACTCAAATAGAACATAGATTTGTATAACATAGAACAGTCCAGAGACAAAGTACAACTGGGGAGCAACAGAGAATTGTGTACAAATAGTAAGACATTAGAAATCTTAAAAATTCACTCTCTCTGCATTTATAAGCGGTGTGTTGGTTAATCCAGTGGCAGTTGCTTCCAGAACAGAAAAGAACCAGGCGTATTATTCAATCTAGTTGTGCTTATTTGTTTCAAACCCACATTCCTACTGGATCTTTAATGTATCAAGTTATAGAAGTTAAAATGCATGTTTCTGCTGAAAAGGAAACCTCCAGATTGATAAGTTGGTGCTGGCCTGCCCTTGATTTCAGTGAATGTCCAATTCTTACTATTTCAAGTTCTGGCAGGCTCAGGCCTGGCTCAATCCGGAGAAATAAGGAGATCTAAGACTGCTGTAGCCATAAGCCAAGATGCTTCATACAGGGAGTTACAACTGGGAACAGATGGTGAGTATTTCACCAGGTAGGGTGCAGCCCCCAACCACAATCACTCGCTGCTCTCATTTCTGGCAGTGAAAAGCTGGACAGGACTGTAATGGCTGGCTAATGAGCATGATTAAACCCTGGTAATGACTCATCCTGGGAGAAAATGTTCAACCCTGCAGAATACATTCAGCTTTATTATCTGTGAACTTCTCACTGATGGGGACGGGAGATTGACGGCCTTCCATTACACGGAGGATGTGAGGTTTGCTGGAAACGGGAGGTGCCTTCAAATTGTCATGGCTTGTGACGCTCATGGGCAGGTAGGAAGGCCCCCCCGCCCCCAGGGAAGTGCGAAGGATCACCCCCTTTCTTCCCCTTGAAACACCAGCCTGTGATCTGGCAAGAGGAGCAGGGGTTGAGTCTAAACAGAAATGCGTTGTTTTCTGCATAGATTTGATTAACACCGTGCTGTCGAGTCTTTACGGTCAGGTCAGATTATATTACAGTCATGACAAGTAGTTAATGAATTTACATTGACTAATCCATACAATGCTAAAGATTTTTCTGTCAAGATTAATATCCAAAATGTGCAGGACACTGTCTGATGTATGGCTCTGCTTCTTGCACCGATGTGGCCCATGGCTGGTGTTTAATGTCCCATGATTGGAGCTAAATGACAGACGAGAGCTGGACACTGGGCTTCAGGATTGTTTGGAGAACTTTGTAAACAAAAGCCAAAGATGTTCTTCTTCCTCTCTGATTAGACAGCTGATATCTTGCTTGCTTCTCCTCAAAGAGGCCAGGCAAGCACCTTGGAGAATCCTCACAGAATCCACAACTCTCCGGAAATGGCAGTATGTTTTTCATACTCTTGGCCCCCTCCCTATTTAACTATTGCTTGCTCTGATGCTTCATTTCCTCTTCTATGTCTCCTCATCATGATGACCACTTGTCTTGTTTTTCTATCCCACTATACCAAACACAGCTTCACCAGCCCCTCCAGGCGTCCTCAATTCCAGCCATAGCATCTTTCCATGAATTTGTGGAAAGCCATGGCATCCTCATCTGGATGGTAAATACCAAACTATAGCGGGCATGAAACTCAACTGCAGGACAGGTCAAGCATGCAATTCACCACCCAGCCATTAGGTCTGTGCTGAGTCCCATGACTTTGCTGGTACATGAATCAGGCAGCACAGGGTTTCGTCATGTTCGACAAAAGGGGTCCAGGGTCCACACTGTAAGAATCAAGGCTGCCACTTGTCTGGTCATCTCCAGCAGGTCCCTCATCCTTGGCAGCAGTGTTTGCACTAAAAAATTTATTGACAGGGTGATGTGGACAGATGCGGTAGTCAACGAGGGATCAACACTCTGAGAACAGACTCCTCTAATACCGTACAAAATTCTGGTCTTTTCCACAGCTTGCTTTAAGCCTGTGAAAATCAAAAGCCCCTGGATATCTTTACTTTAAACTTCTGGCTATCAAAGGTGGTAAAGATGTATCATATCGACAAATTTAAAGCCCTTGCTTGAGAAAATATCTAGGGAATAGACTGGTGGGAAATGGACAGGGAACAGCATGAGGGGAGTGGGGCGCCTAATGGTGTCACTAACTGTAGCCTCCCTGTGGTTCAATTAGCTGTAAGTCCAGGTACAATGGAATGTACGCAGGTCCAAGAAGTTTGGTTTTTACTTCATACCACTGGAAGCTGGAGTAAGAAGTAAGAGAATTATCACTATAATTCAGGGATCATGAACGGGTATCTTGAATCAGGCCTATCAAGGCATAACTCTATGACGTGTTGGGAGGGGTATTAACCTCCACTGAGGGCCTGATAGGTGCTTTTCAAGCATCACTGCTTTAGTTGAAGCATCACTCTTTATAAGAACCCTGTGTGGTGAGTAAAACTGTACTCATTGTCCAGTTGGGGAAATTCAGGTTCAGAGAGTCTAACCTGTGGCCTGCCCTAGATCACGCACATAGCATTGGTAGGGTCAGGATTTGTACTCGGGTGAGTCTGACCATCCTGCTGAAAGACACTGTCTTGAGGATCCTGAAGATGTTCACTTGACCTAACACTCTGGACACTTTCTGTCTGAAAGTCAGTGTGGCCACTTTTTAAGTCTTGCCTTCGTGTCTTCACTTCTCAGGGATGATGTCGTATTTGTCAGACCTCAGCTGGCTCCTCACGATGGGCTAATGCAACACTATCGAGGTGTATCAGACAAACAGTATGTCATCACTGCATTAAATGATTATTATCCAAGACCAGCGTCTTCAGTGGTTTCTTCCAGGGAAATCTCAGTTCTGTAACTACATAATCGTGTATATATTAAGTTTACTCTTAGAACTTTTGAAGGTTGGGTGGAGAATGTGGTATTTTCCTCTCATACCATCCGATTTACATTTCAATTCAAACGCCTCCTCCTCCCTAAAGCTTTCTTGATTTTTATCATCGAAATTCGCACCCTTTGCTCTGTGTCCCATTTGGCTTTGCACAGCACCATGTTCTGCCACTGCAATTGCTTGGGTCCACATCCATCTCCCCTATGCACACTGTACATGCCTAGAGGAAAAGCACCGAGTTTTGCTCATTTCTGTTCAAACCCAATGTTAAATTAATGTTGACTGAATTCATAAATGAGGAGTAAATCATATAACTAAGTGGATTATTTCCCCAAGGCTTAATATGGACCACAAAACTTTGGTCTTTCAGATTCTGAGAACTCAAATAATCACAAATATGCCTTGCAAGGGTTGATCCAGAGCCCAATCTTGGGAGAAATACCAATGAATAAGTCAGCATCTTGGCCCTAGGCGACTGAAGTCTTACCCAGCCAGGACCCAAAAGGGCAGATCTGGGCAGCTGGGACGTTGAATTCCCTCCTTGTGTCTCTCTCCCCACAAAAGGCCCGTTGTTGTTCACTGAAACCCGCCAGTAGGCATCTTTTCTCTTATTTCATGCCAAATCAGCGACCCTGTGCTGGTCCTTCCACAGAAGGGGCCTGGCCCACTGCAGCATTCTCACCCTGTCTTCTCTGAACTGCTCCCAGTGGTTTCAGTGGCATTTTTCACTTTCCAGAGGCTGAGGCATGGCCTGGAAGGGCCTCCAGGTTCACGTCAAAGGACTGTCCCAGCAGTGGGGCTGCAGCACCGCCGGGCTTCCAGGAAGGCTCATAAAGGGGCCAGTTGTAACATTCACACTCCCTCAGAACACATTCCTTGTGTCCCAGTTGGTTTTGGCTGAGGGCATAGCTGGCCAAGAACAAGGAGGCAAACACTGGAACCAACATTTCCAAAATCCAGCCCGTGTGAGCAGGGCACTGCAGGGAACTGGGTGCAAGACCTCCCTTAGAACCACCCCCACCCTCACCCACCCAAGACAACTTTCTTAAGCTCCTTGGCATTCCTGGCACAGTCACTCTTTAATGTCATTTTATTTTGACATTTTGTGATGTTTGTTTGCAGGCTTGGGGCTGTTTCTCCTGCTTTGAAAACTCTTTTTGGGGATCAGGTTTTAGATTCTTTTCAGAGAGAAGAAATCTCTGTGCTCCTTCAAGCAGAACTGTTGAAAGGTCTTGTTTTTCCAGTGATTACCTTCTATGAGAGGAGAAAAGCATACCAAAACCACAATTTTGTTTCTTTAGGCTTGGGGTAGCTGGAGAAAATGCTAGTTCTGGGTCTAACTTTGGAATCAGTCTTTTTCCACATTTACTCATTTGACTTGAAGTTATTAAAGACTTACCCTTATATTTGGCATTTCACTAGGTACCAAGGTACTAGAAAGGAAAATGAAGTTCTTACTCTTGGGGAGATTCCGGACAAAATGCAGAAGTAAAATCGTCACCCTAGAAAGAGCAGGAGCATAGCTGCCAAGGAATGATGGTCACTCTACACATGAATTCCTTATGTGGAATCCAGGAATTTCAAAGTCCACAAAGGAGATTCTGTATGTAAGAGTGTCTATGTGCATACGTATGTGTGAGATATTTACAGGCACAGAAATACACACACATATATATGCCTTCTTCTCTGAGAATAATAAGCCGTAGTTTACTGAATTCCTCAAAAGGCCTCCCTAAATAAATTCCACATATTGAAAGTACTACCTTCTTGTTCGTATGTTGGAGCTCCATTCCCAAATCTGGTTAACGTATGCCAAAATGAACAAGTTCATTTTATCTTTTTTTTTTTTCTTATTTTTTCACTCAATATCTTAGATTCTGATTCAGAGGTTGTGCCAGATTACACTTGCTTAAGTCTTATAAATCTGTATTTTTAAAACACAAATATTTAAGTGTGAAAAGATCATCTCTCTTTCTCTTTGAGGATATGACTTTGTTAATAAGCATCTTTCCCTCAAGCAAACAAGCAAAGAAAAACCTGCAATATCATTGGTTAAGTCTCTATTTCCTGCCTTGGCCAGATTATGAAAATAACATTTTATTTCAAATGAGATAACACATAGTATACTACCTGTGCAACTGTGACTGTATTCAATCATAGCTGATGATGGACTATATCTTAACTGATTCCTTTCCTTAGAGAGGATATAATTCTCCAAAGGAGGAAAAGAGTTGTGTCTTCATATGGTTTAACAGCCAAAGGTTCTGGTTTGACAAGAGCCAACAGTGTATCCATCAGAACTCTCTGGTCTCCTAGCCTCCCCTTGACCATCTCTGGTGACAGAGTACATAGTAATTTTGGAGACTGCCATGTTGGTCCAGGAGGCTGCAGTACAGAATCGCAACATTAATGAGACTTCCTGGAATTATGCAATGTGGTGGCCTTGGTATATCTATGAGAAATTGCTTCCTTACCCAACTTTGCTAGGTCCTCACATCCTGAACCTGGGTTCTGCGGTCTAGGACCACCTATAACAGGTTGTATCAGTCTTATGAAGGGATTCCTTCCGGCAGTAGAAGTTTCAGCTTGGAGTCTAGAGTCAAAGAGAACTGGAGCATCAAATCAATAAGAGAAGGAAGGTGTTTCTAGTTGACCCTATGCTGAAAATGGAGGACCATGGAGAATGGTCCTAATCAGAGGGACCCAGAGCTTGTCAGCTCATAGTTGTTGGGAAATCATTCTTAGTTCTTTTCTTTTGACCTGTGATCTCTTGTGGCTAGTTCTTATGTTGATTACTTTAGTACATAGAGCACAGCACCAATAAACAAGGGTCACATAGGTAATCCCTCCTCAGAGGTGCCTATTATTGTTACTCTTTTCCCTGACCACAAGCTGTACTCTTTATTACCAGACAGATTTCTCTCTCTCTCTTTAACATACAGACTCACATTTTCTACTCTCAAAAGTTTCGGTAGAAGAGTATGAGTTACTGAAAATAGAAGCAGGGCACCTATAATTGAAAGTAAAGCAAGAAGTCATTCTCATCACCTGTCTGATCCCCCAAGTCCATCTACAGTATCTTTGACTTGTATTTTCCCAGCCTGACCACAATAATAACTACCCTCATTGCTGTCATGATTGTGACAAGGAATTCCTATGATGCACGCATTATCTCATTTAAGCTTCCCAACAACCCTACGAGATGGGTACAGCCAATATATACATTTTACAGATAAAGGAGCAAGATCTGAGAAGAGTTAGGTAAAATCCTCAGGGCCACATGGATGTTAAATGGCATTGGCCAAATTTTAAACTGAGTCTGACTCCAAACAGTCCAACTCTCAGTCACTGTTCTCGCCTATGCTATTTTTGCCCACCTCCAGTGAAAGGGGCTCATTTTCTTTAAGTGGTGATTTTAAGTACTTTCTCATACAAATTCACTGTCTCATTCATCCATTCCTCCATTGAATAAACATATTGAGTTTTCTGTTCTAAGCACTGAACTGTATGTTTCTATAAACACAGATTTTCCAGATCTGCTGCCTGGGGTTATACAACAACTCTATTTCCTGCAGATATCTGAACCTGCTAAGTTTGTTCTTCTTTAATCAAAATGCCCCCTGTTCCTTCAAAAGAAAGCTTTCTCAAAGAAGCTGTCTTATGACAGGGACTCTGGTACATCATTTTTAAACAGTTGCCTAGTTTAACAACAAAGAATAACAAACAAAAATGACTAATATTGAGAATTTACTATACATCAGCTACTGTTCAAAGCACTTCACATGACTTAACTAATTTCATCTTCACACCAAACCTATGAGATACTGTTCCCAATTCACAGATGAGGAAACTGAGGTTCTGAGAGGTGGAAGAACTTGCTCAAAGTCATTTGGATAACCAGATCTCAACAGTCTTGTTCCAGAGACCACACTTCACCTCTTAAAGTATTTTATTTTATTATCTCAGGAAAGGTAGTTCCAAAGTCTGTTTTCTACCAGCCAAGGCCAATCCCTTATCAGCACAGTTTCTTCTGAGAAGCTTCCTTTTCCTTCCTGGGTCCACTGAGTAGGCTGTCAGGCTCATGATAGATACTCCTCAGCTCAGCAGCCCTCAGCCCCTGCTTCTCCGTGTTTCATACTCAAAATCCTCACAAAGCGAATCTCTGCATCCATAACCCATGTTTCTCCCCTGCTTCTAAAGGCACAATGCACCTTACCCTCCATCTTATATCTGCAACTGTCTTTCCTAAGTCCTCTCCTGAGGAGGAAAAATGAACAAACACTCCTCCTTTAATCACTCAGCTGAACAAGGGTAACTGGGCACACTTAGAAAACACTTAGCTCTTAAAAATATGCATTTCTGAAAACAGCAGATTTTTTAAAAAGTTAAACCACTTATATTTTAGTATCTGCCACAAGTCCTTCTTAAAAACAATTAGTTAACATTTACTAGTCCAGTCATTCTTTATTGGAAAATGCTTTTTGAACCTCATAATTATGTATGGGAGAGTTTTCTCCCCAAAGAGAAATACTGTGCAAACTTAACAGCTCCTTTATTCGTAATTTAGAGATGATTCTTTTTTCTGAACATGTATAATTTATGTTTGTGCATTAATTCTGTAATTAATGGTTATAAAATACATCAAATATGTAAAGTGCTGCATAAGTGCTTAATTAAAATAAAAACAAAAAAGTGATAATAATTAATTGTTCATCCCAAAGGCTAGACAGTATTATAGTTCACAGTGACTATCAATTAATATTCCTATTGTTAATACTATGTTCAACTTTTTATGTAAAACAGAACATGTTAAAATTTCCTGATTAAACAGAATCAAAAGAAAAAAATCCTTAAAAATATTTTCATCATACAAAGCCGCTGTGGGAAAACAGCCTTCAAATTTTGCATTTTAATCATTGGTTGAATTTAGCTTCGTTATAAAATTTTTGACTCCAACTTATACTATTATAATGCCACATTTCAAGTTACCATTCCTCCCCAAGGAATCATGAAGTTACAGCCAAACCCAGGGACAGTGATCTTAGTTATAAATATAGGTCCGTTTGTGTCTTAAATGGCTAATATGCAATAAGGTGCCTACTGTGTGGAAAGAACTGTTCCCAGGGCTTTGGAAACACTCTTTTTGACCGCTTGACAAATCTGTTGAGTTCTCACTGTGTGCCAGACACTGTGTAGATGCTAGAAATACCACAGGGAATAAGAAGCAGGTACAGGTTCAACCCTCTATGGTGCTCACCATTCAGGGAAGGGTGAAGACACGAAATAAGAACTGCAAACGTGATGAGTGCTGAAAAGAGCCCTGTTTCCCCAGAACCAGGCCTGGCATCTACTCTGCAGGTCTAACTGCCTTTCGCTGCTTACATCCTCTCCAGAAGCAGTAGGCTATTAAGGAGAGACAAATAATCTTTTTTTGAAAAGTGAAATATAACTTCCTGTCACTATGCTAATGAAGCAATAAAGTTAGAATTCATAAAGTACTGTATTTAATGAAAACACTGCCAAGATAGAGTGTCAATATGCTGCATTCTAGAATAGCCACCCACACAGAGCTCTTTCTTCTGTACATACTTTGGCATTGAATCTTACACTTATTGATCTCAAAACTTTCAACTCTTTGATAGAAAAATCCCTGTTCTTAATAGATTAGCATACCTCAAACTTGGAGAACCACCTGGACTTACTTGGATGGCAGTGTCTTTCTCTCCATAATAGAAATACAGGGCCACCCCTTAGTCAGCCATGTTGACCTTCTGGGCCAGGAATTTTAATCTGAGGTCCCTGGATAGACTCAAAGGATTAATAAACCCCAGAGACACAAGTTTCATTTTACATACCACAGATTTGTCTTGGAGAGGAGGAATTCTTTTTCATTTTACCCTCAAAATGATCTATCAGTTTTTCAATCATGTTTTAAAAAGTACTCGGCTTATAAAGGGCTTCTCTGATGGTTCAGTTGGTAAAGAATCTGCCTGCAATGCAGAAGACCCTGGTTCAATCCCTGGGTCAGGAAGATCCGCTGAGAAAGAGATAGGCTACCTACTCCAGTATTCTTGGGCTTCCCTGTGGCTCAGCTGGTAAAGAATCCACCTGCAAGAATCTGTGCTTATAAAGAAGCTACCTTTCCTCCATTGTATATTCTTGCCTCCTTTGGTGCAGATTAATTGACCATATGGGAAGGGCTTATTTTTGGGAATTCTATTCTCTTCCATTGATCTATATGTCTGTTTTTAGGTATGTGCTAATAACATGGTGTTTTGATTACTATAGCTTTGTAGAATAGTTTGAAGTCTGAGATCATGATATTTCCAGCCTTGTTCTTCTTTCTTAAGAGTGTTTTGGCTATTTAACCAAAGAAAATTAAAACGCTAATTTGGAAAGATATAGCACCCCAATTTTCATTGCATCATTATTTACAACAGTCGAGATACGGACCCAGCCTGTGAATGGATAGGAAGGACTCAACAGAGAATACAGACCCAATCTATAAATGGATAATTAGGACCCAACAGATGAGTTGGATAAAGAAGTTGTGTTATCTATATAATTACACACACATACACACATATATACATATACACACATACACATACAATAGAATATTACTCAGCCATTAAAAGAATGAAATCTTGCTATTTGTGAGAACATAGTTGAACCTGAAGGGTATTATGCTAAGTGAATGAAGTCTAAGTCAGACAGAGAAAGACAAACACTGTATGTTTTCATGCATATGTATAATCAAAGAACAAAACAAATGAACAAATATAATGAAATAGAAACAGACACAGGGAACAAACTAGTGGCTGACAGAAAGGATAGGGGTGGAAGATGGGCTAAATAAATAAAGGGATTAAGAGGTACAGACTACAAATTATATAATAAATAAGTCACTGTTATATAACATACAGAGTATAGAATATAGTAAATGATACTATACTAACTTTACATGGTGAAAAATCTATAAAAGTCTCAAATTAATATCTTATACAGTTGCAACTAATATTGCAAGCAAACTATACTTCAATAAACAAGTAATAAATATATAAATAAATGAAAATAAAAACCATTGCCCTTTCCAGGCTCCTGTGGTAGCTTTTATTAATGACTCAAATTCTTCACCTTTCTCTCTGTGTACACTTTGTTCATGGGACTGTGCAATTCTTGCTGCTAAAGAAATGGAGTGTATGTTCATATTCCCTGAATCTGGGCTCAGACCCATGACTTGCTTTCGCCCATGGAATGAGGAATTTAGTGTGTCAGTTCCAAGTGTAGGCATCAGGAGATAAAGTGTGTTTCTGCTTGGTCTCGTTGGCTTCTGTCATCACTACAGGATAGATATGCCTAGGCCAGCCTGCTGATCCCACAAGGAGGATGAAGAATCCTAAGGTACTATAACCAAGGTGCCTCAACAAAGCCCAGCTCAGGGCAAAGCCCTCAGACAACCTTCAGACACAAGTGCAAGCCCAGCTGAGATGAAGCAAACCTAGTCTTCAGTAGCAACGCCCAGTTGACCCACAGATATGCAAACTATAATAATACATGATTGTTGTTTTAAACCACTGAGTTTGGGAAAGTTTGTTACACAGCAGTAGCTAACTGAGTCACCTCTCAATACTTAAGGAGAGTAAACCTCTGGAAAGGTCATTTGGGATCTGATACTCTCACCGATGCTGACATGGTCTCAAATCCAATCTTTGATAACTTTCCTCTGTTGTCCCCACACAAGGCTTGGGGATAAGGCCCCAAGGTTTTCCTCTAGAACTGCTCTGTAAGTGTTCCGTACTGAGCTCTCCTTACCCACTCTGTCTCACGTCCTATGAGCATTACTCATAAATGATTGTAGGCAGGATAAACGGGAAATGGAGATTTCTGTTCACTCGGGTTAATTTCAGGAGAGGACATTAGCAGAATGGAAGTGAGATGGTAATAGAACAAAAGTGCTCTTGAGTTGCCAAGGCTAAGAAGAGGAGCCAGCACCCTGGCTGTGGTTAAGAGGAGAGCAATTCTTTGAGACCTTTTCATTTGCTGTTTTAATTCTCTGTAGGATGTTGCATTATACTAAATGCAAACTCTCTCTGGCAACATGGCCCTTTGGACACAGTTCATCATGTAATTCCATCTATGTGGTCAAATTTTTCTACCCTTCTAAAGCAGAAATGTGAGGGAGGAGGGTCAGCTCAACTTCCCATTGTCCACTGGTTTTCTGAAATGGCCCACAGACTGCATTACAACCTAAACGAAGATCAGGTGTGCCTCCGGAACACCCAGTCACACCTCCTCCTTGATCACCATCTTCCTACATTGTAGCAGTGACCATGAACGAGTCAGAAACATATTTCCATGTTGGGAAACCTAAGGAACTGGTTCACTACAGGACCTTTATGGCTTGTAATCATAAATTTGTCTGATTTGTCTAATCTACTCAAGAAGATTCACAAAAGCATCAATTTTTAACTTTGGAAGGAATATTCAAAATGATCCAGTCCCAACACTTTAATTTATGAAAGAAAAAGAAGCTCAGACAAAGAAAATGAGCAGCCTGGGCCCACCCAGCAAGTTCACAGCAGAGATGAGAATCTTTTTCCTTTCCACCATCGTCTCTCATTTAACTTCCTTGAGGACAGGGGATAATTTCTAATTCCTATTTTTCGTCTTTAGTCACATAGTCCAAGAATTGTAACCAACACTCAATAAATCTCAATAGATATTTGTTGACTTCAGCTAGGAATGAGTAAGCGTTGGTTACAAGGCCAAGAACCAGATTTCTGAGACTGTTCAGCCAAGAGAATATGACTGCCATGTTCCCTGGAGGCCTTCTGCTCTCCTGAAGAGGAGGAGGATGACTGTGCCTAACTAGTTTCTTTAGTTACATGCTGATCAAAGAGTCAAAACACCTTCTTATCCAGCACTAGGCTGACATCACTGGTTCTTCAGACACCAGGGCTGCTCATCATGAAGGTGTGGTGGGCAATTTACACATAATTTCTCATTCACAGTTTAGGTTTTGAAAGAAGAGATAGGCTGTGGGTAAGGACATGATGGATCGGATTCAGGCAGACAGCTGCGGAAAATGCTTATTGTTTCAGAGTGAACTGATGTTTCTCTAAATAGCAAATAATTTAGACTCAGAAGGAAGGTAAAATAAAGAAGTCAAGCACTGAGGACAATCAGGTTTGGATTATCTGTCATTGCCTCAGATATTTTCCTCTCTCATTTTTGGAGAGCTGCAAGTTTGAACATGGTCCCCTCCTGGGTGGCACTGCTGTTGAAATGAGCAGATGCAAAACCACACATCGTCTCCGCCTGCTCTCTTGGGAAACCACATTAATAAAGCTCAGCTTACTCTCAAATCAGGCACTCAGAGCATTCCAAGGGCAGTACTTCTTCATGCTGATCAAGTCCCCTAGAAAGAATGTTCTGTCCTCAAATGTGTTTGGGAAATTCTTAGTTAAAGGGTTTTCTAAATTGATTTCCTTTTTAAAAAGTAGGTGCATAAATATGTGATATTTGATGCATTAAAAGAATAGATGGCCTATACAAACTATGAAACTTAATAGTAAAAGAAATACTCATGAACCTCCATCAAGTTGAGAATGAAAACAATGCCAGTGTCTCTGAATCAACTTGTGAATCCCTCCCTGTTTCCCTCAACTTCCCTTCATACATAGGTTACTTACATACAATACACACATGGGTGTGTGTATTAGACATTTAATTTTGCTTTTAGTGTAATTTTATTAAAATTGAATTATACCATTCATAGCTTTGAACAACTTGCTTTTTTTCATTCATCATTATGCATCTAAGATATATCTATGTCATTGTATGTAACTATCAATCATGAAACTGCTAATGTCCCATGATGTAAAAACATTCCTGTTTATTTATCCATACTACTGGGATGGACAATTTAGTTGTTTCTAGTTTTTAGCTAGTGTGAGTAATGATACAATGAATAGCCTCATAAAAGACGTCTGTGAAAATATGCAAGAAACTGTTTAGTATGTACACCTATGAGGAGAATTCCTGCATCATAAGTAATGTGCACGTTTGACTTGACAAGATAAAAGCACATTGCTTCCTAAAGCGCTTATGTTGCTGTGCTCTCTAGGAACAGTACTGACTTTAAACCCAGCAAGAAGTCTTTGCCCAGGCAGTTCTGTACCACAAAGTTTGGTACGCTTCCAACTGCCCTTCTGAAAAGTTTCTGTTTCCCATGTGCAACTAAGACTGGTCCTGCACAGGAGCAGTGACTGGGCAGGGCATTCTAGGGCTTGTCTAGTTTCTTTAGGGTTCTCTCTGTCCCTTTAGCACTCCACTCCACCTCAACCCACCTGCCCCATCCACCATGCAGCGTTCACAGGCTTTCATCTGTGGGGTTGTCCTGTGGCCCAGAGGTGGGGTCTCTGTTCCAGGGTTTGGCCTGCTCAGCACATTGCTTCTGCTGCCTGAGGCTGTATTTCTTCTGCAGGATTGAGTGAGATTGGGCTGTTAGCAGAGAGGTGATGAGCTGCTTTGGGTGATTCTAATTGTTCATATAGACACAGTCTCTGAAAAATATATTTGCTTGGAAGCTCACTCACTTTAGGATGAAGAGTTTTCAAATTCCACAATCCCATCACTACTTAGTGCTGTCAAATGTCTTAATTTTTGCAACCTAGTGGGTATGAGATGGGCTCTCATTGTGGTTGTAATTTGCATATCCCTGATTACTAATTTGATCATTTTTCCTATCTTTACTTTTCACTATAACAATTTTTCTATGAAATTTTTTTAAAGTCCTTTAACCACTCATTAAAATTGTGGTAAAATACTCACAATATTTACCATTTTAAACATTTTTTAAGTGTACAGTTCAGTAGTGTCAAGGATATTTATATACTTGATTGTACAACGCATCTCCAAAACTTTTTCATCTTGCAAAACTGACACTCTATACCCACTAGAAAACAATTCCCATTTTCCCCATTCCCCAGCCCCTGGCAGCTACAAGTCTATTTTTGTTAACAGAATCCAACTATTCTAGATAGCTCATATAAATGGAGTCAGATAGTATTTGTCTTTTTGTGACTAATTTCAATTAACATAATGTCTTTAATGTCCATCCATGTTATAGCAGGTGTCAGAATCTCCTTTTTGAGTCTGAATAATATTCTATTGTCTATATACCAAGTTTGATTTATCCATCAATGGACACTTGAGTTTCGGCTTCCACATTTTAACTACTGTGAATAATGCTGTGACAAACGAGTGTGCAAATATCTCCTCAAGATCTTGCTTTTGACTCTTTTGATGTATACCCAGAAGTAAAGTTGCTGGATCATATAGTAATCTATTTTTCATTTTTTGAGGAACCATGATACTATTTTCCATAGTGATTACAGCATTTTACGTTTCTTCCAACAGTGTACAAGAGTTTAAGTTTTTAAAATTCTTGCCAACTTTAAAAAACAATTTCCATACTAATAGATGTAAGGGGATAGCTTATT
Organism: Capricornis sumatraensis; assembly: GCF_032405125.1. Taxonomy (NCBI): domain Eukaryota; kingdom Metazoa; phylum Chordata; class Mammalia; order Artiodactyla; family Bovidae; genus Capricornis; species Capricornis sumatraensis. Next base: position 12,991,741 of record NC_091078.1, read on the forward strand.
GTGGTTTTGCATTATCCCAAAGATTATTGATATTCAGCATCTTTTTATATGCTTGCTGACTATTCATGTATCTTCTTATTGTGGTTTTGCATTATCCCAAAGATGAGTGACATTGAGCATCTTTTTATATGCTTGATTATTTGTGTATCTTCTTTGAAATGTCTGTTCAAGTCCTCTGTCCATTTTTAACCCAGTTATTTTATTGCTGTTATTGTTATAAGCTGCAGGAATTCTTCATGCATTCAGGATATTAGCCTCTCACTATATATATGATGTGCAAATATTTCCCCTCATTCGGTAGGTTGCTTTTTCACTCTGTTGATTGTGTCCCTTGATGCACATAAGTTTTGAGTTTTGATATAGTCAAGTTTAACTATTTTAAATTTTGTTGCCTATGCTTTAGGTGTCATAGTCAAAAAATCATTGCCAAATTCAATATCATGAAGCTTTTCCTTTATGTTTTCTTCTAGAACTTGAATAGATATTTCTGGAAAAAAAAATGCTAATGGGACTTTGTAGAAATTGTCTTAAATCTGTCACTTTGGGTAGTATTGGCATAACATATAAAATCTTCCAATCCATGAACATGGATATTTTCCCAGTTATTTGTATTGTTTTCATTTCTTGCAGCAACATTTTGTAGTTTTCACTGTACAACTCATTTATCTTCTTTGCTAAGTTTATTTCTAAACATTTTATTCTTTTTGACTCTCTTATAGACAGAGTTTTCTTCATTTCCTTTTCTGGCTGCATAACTGCTAGCGTATGTAAACGCTAGTGGTTTCGTGCGCTGATTTTGTATCCTGCGCCTTTGTTGCAGTCATTTCTTAGTTCTAACAATCTTTCTGTGGAAAGGAGGATCATTAGAGTTTGTTTCAACTATTTTCTTTTTAAAAATGTGTCTTTTTAAAAAACATTTTGATTAGTTTATTTTTTTTTTTTCAGATACTAATTTTGGTTACATGCACCACAAACACTTTTCCCAGGATTATGGCTTGTCTTTCATTCTCTTTATGATGCCCTTGGAGGAACAAAATTATTAGTTTAATGTCATTGGATTTAGCTCTTTTGGTTAGCCCTTTTTGAGTTGTGTTTAAGAAATCATTGCCTAACTCAATTTTAAGAAGATATTTTCTTATATATCCTTCCAAATTTTAATTGTTTAATATCTATATTTAAGCATCTGATTCATCTGGAATTGATTGTGTGGGATGAGGTAAGTAGACAATTTTAGTTCATTTTTCCCTAACTAAAGCCATCTGTCCCTGAACCAATTATTTACTGATTCTTCAGTGATGGGATGTTTCCTCTGGCATTTATCAAGTGTTTATTTATGCATGGAATTCTGTCTAGACTGTATTTTCTTCCAAATTAACTTTCTCTTCAAAGTAGCAACATACCTTAATTATTTGGTTGAAAATGAGTCCTGATATCTAACAGAGAATGTCCCCTTATCCTGTTCATCTTCCTTAGTTAGCGTTTTGGCTATTTGAGCACATTTCTTCTTTTATATACGTTTTAGAAATAGATTATCAAGTTTCTCAACAAATCTCAATTGGAATTTTTATTGGAATTGCATTGATTCTACAATGTCAACTTAGGAGAACTGACATCTTTACAGTTTTGAGTCTTTCAACTCATAAGCAAAGAATACTGTCAACTTGCTTAAGTTTCTTTAATGTCTTATAGTATTTACTTTTAATGTTTTTCTATCAAGGAATTACAGCTATTTTGTTAAATTTATTTCTAGGTATATTATTGTGATTACAAATAGTGTACTTTTATTTTTGTTCCATCTTCTAAATGTTTATTTTTGATATAGAAGATGCAATTAATTTTTATATGGATCTTATATCCAGCCACCATGGAAAGTTCTCACTAATTTTTATAATTTATCTTTAGATTCTTTTGAGTTTACAGTAAATTGATTAGACAATATGTTATTGTCAATGTTATCTCCTCATATCCATCCTTATAACTTTTTTCCACTGCACCATTTATTAAATAGAAGTGATGATATTGTGAATTCCTTATTCCTCCTTTTCAGGGAATAACTCTAACTTCACTATTTATAATGCTATTGTCTGTAGTTGTTAGATTTTTTTTTGTAAAGTTAAGGAGGAACACTTCTATTCATAAGACTTTTCGATTTTAAGACTCATAAGACTCATTTTATTTCCTTTTGTTAATAGTTGCTTAATTTTATCAAATGATTTTTCTGTAACTATTGATATCATGGGATTTTCTTTAATAATCATGTTTAATCTTCTTTAATGTAATTCAGAGATATAGGACATAATATATGTTACTAAATTGTAGGAACTTTACATTAGACATACAATAATAAAACCTGTATCCACACTAAAGGCAAAAGATCTTAAAAAGAGTGAAAGAGAAAAATCAGACACTTAAAAGTGATATGAGATAAAAGTAGTACTGATAATTCAAGCCAAAAATGATGAATAACAACAACCCTCAGAATGGGATAAAATATTTGCAAATGAAACAACTGACAAAAGATTACTCTCCAAAATATACAAACAGCTCCTGCAGCTCAATATCAAAAACCCAAAAGCCTCAATCAAAAAAATGGGTGGAAGACCTACATAGACATTTCACCAAAGAAGACATAGATGGCCAACAAACCCATGAAAAGATGCTCAGCATCAGTAATCGTTAGAGAGATGCAAATCAAAACTACGAGGAAGCATCACCTCACATTGATCAGCATAGCCATTACTAAAAAAAAAATCTACAAACAATAAATTCTGGAGAGAGTATAAAGAAAAGGGAATCCTCTTGCAGTGTCCGTAAGAATGTAACTGGGACAGTCACTATGGAGAACATATGGAGCTGCCATAAAAATCTAAAAATAGAACTACCATATAACCCAGCAACCTCATTAATGGGCATATACTCAGAGAAAACTATAGTTTCAAAAACCACAAGCACTCCAATTTCATTGCAGCACTATTCAGAATAGCCAGGACATGAAAGCAACCTAAATGTCCATCAATAGTGTAATAGATAAAGAAGAATATACACAATGGAATATTACTCAGCCACAAAAGGAACAAAACTGGGTCATTTGTAGAGATGTGGATGAACCTAGAAACTGTCATACAGAGAGAAGTCAGAAAGAAGAAAACCTAACATCATATATTAATGCATATATGTGGAATCTAGAAAAATGGTATAGATGATCTCATTTGCAAACAGAAATAAAGACACAGACTAGAGAACAAGCACATGGACACCAAGAGGGGAAGGCTGATAAACTGGGGACTGGGACTGCCATGCATACATACACACTGAGCTGCTTCAGTCGTGCCCAGCTCTTTGGGACCCTATGGACTGTAGCCTGCCAGACTCCTCTGTCCATGGGATTCTCTAGGCAAGAATATTGGAGTGGGTTGCCATGCCCTCCTCCAGGGGATCTTCCTGACCCAGGAATTGGACCCGTGACTTTTATGTTTCCTGGATTTGGCAGCCTGGTTCTTTACCACTAGTGCTTCCTGGGAAGCCCCAGGATTGACATATATACACTATTTTATAAAAAACTTTTTATTTTGTACTGGGATATAGCCGATTAACAATGTTGTGATAGTTTCGGGTGAAAAGCGAAGGGATTCAGCCATACATATATGTGCATCCATTCTCTCCCAAACTCCCCTCCCATCCAGTCCACTAGGTAACATTGGGCAGAGTTCCATATGCAATATAGTAGATCCTTGTTGGTTAGAATGCAAATTGGTGCAGCCACTACGGATGCTCCTTAAATAACTAAAATGACAGTTACCATATGATCCAGCAATCCCACTTCTGGGCATATATCCAGAAAACATGAAAACTCTAATTTGAAACATGCATGACAATGTTCAAAGGGAAGCACTATTTACAACAGCCAAGACATGGAAGCAACGTAGATGCCCATTGACAGATGAATGGGTAAAGATGTGTATATATACAATGGGATATTGCTCAGCCATAAAAAAGAAACAATGTCATTTGCAGCAACATGGGTAGACCTAGAAATTATCACCAAGTAAAGTCAGACAAAGACAAATATTGCATGATATCACTTATATGTTTACTCTAAAAAAATGATACAAATGAACTTATTTACAAAACACAAACAGACTCAGAGACAAAACAATCTTGTGGTTACCAAAACGGAAGTGGGAGAGAGGAATAAATTGGGAGTTTGGGGTTAACAGATACACACCAGTATATATAAAATAAATAAACAACAAGGTCCTACTGTCTAGCATAGGGAACTATATTCAATTATCTAAGACTGAAAAGAATTTTAAAAAGAATATATATATACATATACATACATATACAATATAAACATATGTATGTATATATATCTATGTAACTGAATCACTTTGTTATACATCTGAAACTAACACAACATGGTAAATCAACTCAATTTCAAATTTTTGAAAAAAAGTACCATTACATGCTACAATGTGGATAAACCTCAAAAGTATTATGCTAAATGAAAGAAGTCAGACACACAAGGTTACCTATCATGATTCATTTATAGGAAAAATCCGGAATAGTTGAGTCCATAGGGACAGAAAGAAGATTGGTGGTTGCCAGGGAATGGGAACAAGGAGAATGGACAGTGACTACTTAATGAATCCAGACTTTTTCTTTTGGGATGATGAAAATTGGGAACTAGATAGTGGTGGTGGTATATAACACCAGAAATACACTAAATACCACTGAATTGTACTATGTAATAGTTAATTTTCTGTTATGTGAATTTCAGCTCAAAAAATATGTATTAGTTATAATTTTCCCTATTCTAGGTGTATTTTAACAGGGGGATTTGTCAGAGTACTCAGTCCATCAGAATTAGAGGCAGCATTTCATTTTCTTAACTGCAGAATCCCTCAACTTCTTAAATAAATTAATGTACACTGCCATCTTCCAAGTAAGAGAATACACAGGATGATAGTGGGTGGAACATGAAATCTGCAGTAGTTGCAGTAACAGCTAATTTTAGTGAGTATGTATTCTATACTCTGTCCTAGCACTTTAGAGCTGTTCACCCCACAGCCCTCACAACAACTCTCAAAAAGAGGTTGTGTTATTTTTATTTTACTTATTAGGGAGTTATATTATTAATCTTATTTACAGATAAGGAAACTGAGTCCCAGCTATTTAATGGATGACATGGGTTCAGTCCAGCACTTGGGTCTGTCCACCAACAAACACACCTGCTTCAAAGTTCCCTTAAGGCAAATAGTTTACAGCTTAGTCAGAGCTCTGGGCACGAGTAAGCACTGACAACAAGGCAGAAAGGCAGCTGAGAAACCACAGGGCACTCCCATCCAAACTCCACTGGGGAGTTACGAGTAAGGGGAGCAGCTTTCTGATCCTGCATTCTTCTGTAAGCACTCTCTTCCCTCCTGCTGAAAAAAAGTTCTTATTGCAGAGCTCACCTTCAGTTTTGCTCCTCTTTGCTTAGTTCCATTCAACAGACACCTCCTACCTCTTCATTAGGTGGTGTGTATATATAAAACCTCTAAGGTACCTCTAAGGTGCATGAGCTCTGAGCCAACACACCTTTTGCAGATAATACATGCTTCTGTGTTTCTTTAAGGTTGCAGGATGCATGTCACAGTACTAATTCAATATGGGCATTGGTACCAGGAAAGAAGGCAGACTTGGGATTGACTGATTTTCCTCCTGTTCCTACCCAGAGCCTGCTCCTCAGTCCCCTCTCCATGGGCTCCCATCACCCTCAGCACCATCCATCACAGCTGCAGCTCAGCCCGGAGATGTATTACACTAACATATCATTAGTGCAACGGCAGAGCAAGGAGCTCTGATGATGTATTGGGGCCATACATCATCAGAATGAGTCACCCTGATGATGTATAACTCAAAAGATGGTACTATCCAGGGAAATGTGGACGTACCATAAATCAGGGACAATGTTAAAGAAGAAAACCCAGGACAGCCTCGAAGGAAAATAAAGGTTCAGGGGTCTCCCGCAGTAGGGGTTGAGAGACAAAACTAGTAAATTCTTAACGGCTCAGATTGGAGCTTTCTGTTAGCTGTGGCATTCTTAATGACTAAACCAGATCATCGGCATCCCAGGGTGACACTTGGATTTCCTCTCCATCTGGAATTTAGTTTGGCTTCTGCTTTCCTGCAAAGCCTCCTGTCCTGACGGAGATAAGGAGTCCATCAGATCAAACACGAATTGCTCCAGGTCTGTGCTCCATCCGGATCCTCTTGGGTTTGTCAATGGACTCAGTCTATGATGATTCAAGCTTACGCCTTCTCAGAAGTTCCCTGCCTGTAGTCACTGAGTACTGAGATTCCTTACACTCATCAAGGGGTGTGAACTTGACATTAGATTAAAAAAAAACAGAGTTGGGGAGCCCTTGCTTGGCCTTTTACATTACAGATTTTTAGACCATGGTTGAAAATTTCTTTTTGTCAACAGGGTAGATCTTGCTATAACTTTCTTTGCTTTCCTTTCTACAAAATAGCAACAAAAAGGGAAGAAGCTTATGTAACATTTAGCTCAAGGCACAAAAATTCTCTAATTAGATTTTCATGCTCTCAGCTACTTGACTGGACCAGAATCGTTGACTCAGATATGAGACCTCCTTTGAAATCCCTTCCCTTCCACTCCTCTGCTCTTCACAGCTTTATCCCATCCACAGGAAGATACATTGAGGAAAGTGTCAACTTCCCTTGAGAGTCCTTAGATGAGGGAGATGCAAGTGACACTTTCATAGTTAAGAGCACGAACCTGTCTGCAATTTTTAAAACAGGTAGATAAAGATAGTCTTTAAGGGAAGAGAGTTGAGAGTCACTCAGGGCAGCAGGAGGAGGTAAGACCACACACAGGCACACTCGGGGGTGGGGGAGGCGGAATGCACTTTTGTGTTTAATACTTTATTTAATGCCTAACAGTCGACTTGAGATCTGAGGCCCAAGCATAGCGATTCTATCCCTCCATCCATCCAAAAATAAAATAAAAATCAAAGCTTAGGTGCTTCGGGACTGGAGAATATCAGAACTCAGCCCTGGGCATATGGGATCCATTACAGGCGAGAAGTCTTCCTCTGGGAATTCCTTGCCCTGGGCCCCACCCACATTCCTGCAGGGGAGGGGGCTTTGAGCAAAGGCTCTTCCAGTCAACCCTGGCCATGTTGCTGTGACTCACTGCCTTTGTTTATTGCACATTCTGCTGAGGACTCTGTCCTGGAGGGCAGCACAAATGGAGGGCCCTCCGGGGTGGAAGGGTGGGTTGGAGGGGTAGGAGAAAAGCCTGAACCAACCATAAAACACAACCTCCCTTTCTTCCCTTCCCTGTGGGAAGAATGAGGGGGGCTTCACCACCTGAGCAGCAGTTAAGGAACGAAACACTTTTTAAAATGTTCTCAAATAGCTGTGCCTTCAAAGGCTTTTAAAAGTTGAAATAAAACAGATCTTGCTTCTGCTGTTTGTTTACTTTTCTGGTGGTAGGAGAGAGGGGAGGAGAATGTGGTAGCTGATAAAGGCAACACATTGCTTGGAGTTGGTTATAAAGGAGCAGGCATGGAAAGGGACCTTCTCTGTTGAATGAGGTGGCAGCCCCCTGCCTCTCTGAGCAGGCCTCCCTCTACTCCTGCAGAGAAGAGGATGGCGATGCATGTCCCCATGGGAAAGTCAGGACAAAGACTACAGACAGTAGTCTGTAGCCAAGGGATGGTTGACAGAGCAATCGGAACCTTAGAGGACAATGCAAGTCAGTGGTCAACATGGCCTTATGAGAGAACACAGCGAATTTGCCAGAAACAAGAGTTTTAGCTATCAGCGTCAGCCGTCTTTGCTCAAGAGCGGCTTGGGTCAAGCTGTGTTATGGTACGGCCGTTGACTGACCCTGTAGATTTGGTCCCGGGGGCCTGCAACTCAGGTCAGGGCTGTGCAGCCACTCATCAGACCTAACAGATTCCGGGAATATCAACAATAAGAGCAGAAGCAGCAGTAGCAGCAACAGGTAACCCAATTATCACACATGTATCAGCATTATGCCAAACTCTTGACATTGCTCCCTCACTCATCACAATAATTTTCAGGGGTAGTTTTATGCACCCGATTTGCAGATGAGGAAACTGAGTCTGGAATCATGTGTCTATTTTCTTGGTCACTTGGCTAGTAAACGGCAAAGCAAGATTTCAACTCAATTTTTTTTGGCTCCTAAGCTTCTACTTATCAGCAACGCCTGACCTATAATACAGAGACAGACCTTCAATATCACCCAATCGGGCTTTGGATCTCTATCGCTTCATCTCCTTCTCAAGCTTCCTACCTTTAGGGATGCCTCAGACATCCATGCTAGAAGCCATGGCTAACCTCTCTAAAATCTGGAATGAGAACTGTTAATATTTCTAAGTCTCTATGATTTTTCTGTGTGAATTAAAGAGAGAAATGCTCCTAAATATCAAAGGTCATTTGCCCAAAGGCACAAAATAAAGGAAGAGAAGAATTGGGTTGGATGAGTCTATCTGGGGAGCTGCTCTTTGCCTTGTTTGTATCCCACAAGCTTGAGTTTCATCCTCAGGTCTGAGATTGATCTCAAAACTGCATCCTGGCCTTTTGATAATATGTCCACCTTTCAGAAAGAAAGTACGGCTAGAGTCCAGAGGGCAGCAGGACCATACAGAGATAATACAATTCAACTTTTTCTAATTATCTGACTCTCCAGATATACTACTACTAATAACAACAACAATCATAAAAACACCCTTGCTATGTTATTTTATGCCCCCCCTTCAGCATAATAATGCATAGTTTTACAAGATGAAGGTGCAAGAACTCATAAAATATATGGTTTAATTAACTAAACTTATGCTGTAGTCCACATTAGAAGGCCATGATTTAGCATGCCCTCTCATCCTCAGGACAGAATAATGCAAACAACATAATTAAAAGTTGATGAGAAGTATATTTATTGGGCACACAGAAAGAAGAGACACTCAGATTTATGATAGGTAAAGTAAACCTTTAGTTTACAATATAATTAATATTTTAAAAAGCGTACCGTGCATATAATGCAGTCGAAGAGTCCGCTTCTGCGGAAGGATAATTTCTTTGGAGCTGATCTTGGCCCTGTTTAACAGTAAATTATGTTCCTGAGCATATACAAATGTAACATGATCTATTATGATCTAGAGATGATGCTCATTGAGATGTCTGTGGCTGTGATACATCATGGCTGCGTGTCTCTGAAGACATGGAAGATGGCTGAAGGGCCAATTATTTATCTGTGGCATGAATTCCACGGCTATTAGTCACACACGCAGTGACGCAAAATGAGGGTATGCCACTACATTTTAATCAATCCCCGCTCCCGAAAACCCCTTGTTAGCACAGAGCCGAGGACATCAGGAGTTTGCAGGGGAGGAGGAGAGCTTCAGCAAAGCAAGAGGGTTGGGTGAAAGGAATGGGCTCAGAGCCACAGGATGCATCTAAATAAGCCCAGGGGTTGTGAGGACCTGCCAGCATTCACAGTCCTGGGTTTAATTCCCAGTGGTGCTGCTGAGCTACGCATGGGATAGGCCCAATCTCCATATCAGCTGTGAAGATGAGGAAAGTGAGGCCCTGAGAAATCAACATGCCCGTCATGGCAAAGTCAGGGTTCACAGCCAGGTTGTACAACTCATCCTGCTCCACCCCGGGCTTCCATGAGGGACTCGGAGGGAGCTGAGTGATACTCATCTATCATTCAGTCCATACTTCTCCCTAGCGTCCAGAAGCTTAAGGGTCCTCCTCCTACACAGATTCCTTCTGTAGGAAGGAATTCCCTTCCTCACACATACCCCCAGATTGCCTCTCTGGGAGGCCAATATCTCTCACCATTGATCCCTTTTCCTTCTATATTTTGTTTTTTTTTCCCAGAGGCTAGTAATCCTAAACTCTAAACAGTCTCCAGGAACCTCATCCTCAATCTCATCTTCAGGGTTAAACCAGTTAGGGTCATGCGCTCAGTTGCTTCAGTCATGTCACATTCTTTGTGACCTACTAGGCTCGCTGTCCATGGGATTCTGCAGGCAAGAGTACTGGAGTTGGCTGCCATGCTCTCCTCCCAACCCAGGATTTGAACCCGTGTCTCCTGTATGGCCGGCGCATTCTTTACCCACTGAGCCATCTGCATCATGCCTGTTGCCATTTAATAGATGTATTTTTCCTTCTAAAATGTCCTGATGTGCAACTAAATAAGTGAATTTCCTTCTTTCTTCTTTTTATTTTTTCCCTTCCCACTTTCCTTTACACTAAACCTGGGGATTGGGTTTAACAAATACACTTGTATTTTCTTTTTTAAATGGAAATACTCTGTACTTGGGGTGGGGGAAGATGGATTTTGTGTATACTCTGTCCTATCCATTCTGTCTAATATCCCCAGGTTGGCTGGTCTACTTCACTCTGGGGGCTGTAAGCACTGTGGATGCAGTGTCAGAGAAGTAGTCTTTAGGTGGTCCACTCTGCTTGTCTCGCCACCTGGACCATTCCTGTGAGGAGCCACTGAAAAGAATACCCACCTAATTTCCCTACCTAATCTACATGCTTAATGGGTTATGGAATAGTAATGAGCATCTTACAGAGAATGAGCAAATGATGCTCAGCCACGTGGAAGAACTGCTAGGAGACAGGAGTGCCTGGACTTTGGATTCTGTAGCTTCCGTTACATCCTAGTGTGGACCCTCTCAACCAAGGATCATAACTCTAGATGAGGAGAAGTCCAGTCCAGCATGGGCCATGCCTCTTATTCCAGCTGTACTTCACACTCAAAGTAGAAATTAGCATGGCTTCCTTAGTCTCAGGAGGGACCAATATTTGGATTGATTTTGAGAGGGAATTCACTGGGGCCTGGGTGATACCAAGTCCCAAAAGGGGGCACTATGTCCTGGGCATGAGCTTTGAAATCCTGTCCTGGGTGGTCTGGACAGGAGTCCATCCAGCTTTCAAATCTGGATTTTTTTCTTTTCTTTTTTTTTTTTTTTTGTCTTTTTATGAGGTTTCAGTGCAACTAAATGAAACATTTACCTACAATACAATCCTAATGTTGAAAAGCCTCTCAGGGAAGAGGCATGCAAAGGAAACATACAAAATAAATTAAGTACAAAGTAGATAAAGAAAATAATATGAGTTCTTCTTCATTATCTGGTTCATTACACTTTTTAGTGCTTATTAAAATCGTTGCTAAATGATTTAATTTTGTTTTGAAAAAAAGTGGATGAGAAGGGAATAAGAGATTAAGAAGATAAAGTGCTGAGGTTTCCATTTTGGAACTGGTTTCAGAATAAGGATACGATGAGGAAATTAATTTGTAAGCCTCTCTGGGGGAGCAGGCAACACCAGGCATCACAACACACACAATTTGCCTTATTTTTTGCCTAACTGGTGTGGCCTTCTCTGGGGAGAGCTCAGCCTAAGCCAAGTAAGGGGATAAATCACCTTTAGTGTGGCCCTTCTGGGTCATGGATAATTTTTCTGACAGCCATGTCAGATCAGGATGCTAATGTATCAGCTGGCGCCACTGTATCCTAGCACAGAGAGGGTAATTTTCTTCCTTTTAGCACAAAGACACAAGAGTGCACGTCCTGAGGTGGTTTAGTGAAAGTCCTCAATCCTGACTTACACACCCCAAGGTGGGTTAGTGGAAGTCCTCAGTTCGGACTTAGGCAAGAAGAGCTCTGAGAGAACCTAGGTCGTTCTAGGTCAGGACAGAGAGTCACCTTTGCTTCTAGAACCACTTTTCTACTCCCTTCACGAGGGCTTCTATCATGGACTTAGTATCTTCTAGTTCCAGATGTTCCAAGATGCCTGCTAGGTTTGTGATTCTGAAACGGTCCAAGGTTTTCATGACAAGTAACATCAAAACATGTTGTCTTCACCAGGTGAAATATTTGGAGCTTAACCTATGCCTTCAGAACACCATACTTGAACCCACATGAATAATACCAATGATATTGAGTTTTGAGATAGAAAAGTATTTCAGGAAAGGGGAGATTTCACATGCTCTTCAAAATGTAGCAGGTAGACCTCAGAGCACCCATATAAGTTTGCTAACTGCAGTAGCCCTGGCTTGGCTGCAGATGCTAGAAGACTCAGGCTTGGTCTCGTGAAGACTTTCTCCAGATGTAGACTCCCTCAGGCCTCTAGTTCCAGTCTTGGAATAATCAAATGTTAATGTGCAATTCTAGGCAAGGACATAGACATGCCCTTGACCTCCAGGCCTCAACCTACTTTTCAATCTCAATTTCACTGGGACCGCCCTTTGTCCTAAGTAACAATCATAGTAATTGCTTGGCATTCCCTGAATGTACTTTCATTCTTCCAAGCTTCCACTGCCTGAGGCAGAGAGAATTTCTTCTCCCTTTGGGTGCGCCTATTTATCACAGCACCGTCCCAAAGAGTGAGCCCCTTATTCATGTAATAGCCTTTCTTGAAGGCAGGGACCATAGTCTTATGTATTATTAAATGGATACAATAGCCATCGAGGGCTTGAAACATGGTGTGTGTGTGTGGGTGTGTGGGTGTGTGTGTGTGGGGGGGGTGGGTGGGTGTGGGTGTGGGTGTGGGTGTTTGTTCAGTCACTCAGTCGTGTCTCTTTTTGGCCCCATGGACTGTAGCCCGCCAGGCTCCTCTCTCCATGGAATTTTCCAGGCAAGAACACTGGAGTGGGTTGCCTTTTCCTACTTCAAGGGATCAAACCCGAGTCTCCTGTGTCTCCTGCATTGGCAGATGGGTTCATTACCATTAGTGCATCTGGCATATGGTAGAAACGCTGAGTCAACTGATTATGACGTGAGAAAATCTGACCTCAAAGGAAAGTAGAGGAGACAGAGTAAACCAATGGTCAAGGCAAAGGTGTCAAGCATCTTAGAAGGGGCACAGGCCTTAAGGTTGTGGCAATTTAGAGGAGAAAAGATCTGGGAAGAGCTATGTTACCCTGAGGGCCTCCCTTGGCTTCAAGCATGTACAATGCTGAGATGCGGTCACCTTAGGGGCATGGTGTGCATCAGAATGGTGCTCTGCGCAGATTGGTGAGTCCTGCAGAAGGGCTCATAAATGAAGTCCTGGGGTATAAAGCATTTGATTTTTGAGTTCTGAAAGTTGACTTCTGCTCTCTTTCCCAATCCTGCCTCTCCAACAATACTAGTCTCTCCTATAATATCAAGGTATTACCCAGCTCAGTCCATGCCCAATAAGATCAATAGGAGCCCAGCCATGGGTCAAAGGGCCTCCTATCAGACAACCATGAGTGCCGAGACTGACTATGTCCCCTAATAGAGAAAAGAGTAGTCCCTTTGGTGACTCTGATGGTGGAGAGCACCTAGTGAGACTGGCTGAGGGCCTGGGAGGTCCTTGACAGTGGGAACCCAACGTTCTCCCCTGGAGAACATCCATCCCACATTCACTGATAGGCCATGTAAAGTACAGGGAATTTACCATGTCCTCTGCTAGGGATAAACTGTGCAACTACTCACATCTTTTCTGTTGCCCAGAGACTTCCACCCACTGCTCAGTGGGAACAACATCATTAATCGGAGAGACGACAAGAGAGGGAGCTGGCTCTGACGATCAGCAGAGCCAAAGGAAGGGCTGGCCTGGGCAGGTGCCAGGGATGAGCCAAGCAGAATCTCTCCTTTATCCTGATGCTTCCCCTCCCAGGAGCCTTCAGTCTCCATTACTAAATCCTCTGCAAACTGCAGTGAGGGCAAAACACGAGGCTCTGCCTTTCATAATGGATTTGGACAGAAATGAGGATTGTTCCTAGGTAACTCACCCTGCCCTACTTTCTCCCACCTGCTTTCTAACAAAGTCAAGCAGAGAGCAAACACAGTTGGGCTTTCAAAGCCTGAGATTTAAAACAGAAAAATCCTCCCTTACGTGGTGCCTATACTTACAAATAGGTATTCTGTATTTATACAACATATTAAAACTCAAAACCTACATTAATGCAACATTAAAGTCAAGAAATGCAAAAGTGAAGGGTTTATGGCACTGTTAGCTTGCCCACATTGTGCATTCTGCATAATGAACCTTACCTTGAAATTCCAGCCATATACTATACGACGGAGTTCACCCCACCAGGAAAACCTTAAACCTCTTGCATTTTGTGAATTTCATTACTCCAAATTGCAATATTAATAACCAAAATGTGAAGCCAAGGAAATGCTAATTTTCTGCTTTTCCTTTCGTTTTTTTCTTTCATCTGTTTTCCCCTCTAATTAAAAAAATGGGGATGGTAAGGAAATAAAAAGAAAGGGAGGGCAAACAGACAGTGATGAGAGAACCTACAACACAAATTCACGATTTAATGGAAAGGGAAACTGAGGCCCAGAGGGTGAGGCCCACAGTTACTCAGGGTGGAGGGGACTTCACGGCACATTTCCCACTGAACACTCAGTGCTCTTCAGCCGCCTTTCTCTGCCGATTCGCTGTTGAGGCCCCAAATCCAAATGGGGAAACAGATCCAAAAGCTAGTGAAGGAAAGGCCAAGGCAAATATGAGCAACTGGCACTGCTTCTCTTTCATTTACACTATCTGGGTTATTATCACTTAGCATAATTCTGATGAGGGGTACAGAAAGACTTCAAATTACTGGCATTCAGAGAAGACTCATGTTTCAGACAATAAAAGGAAAGCATTCTCTCTTTGATTATACAATTCCCAAGGAGAAGAACACACTTAACTCACAAAGTAGCCAGCATGGACAGAGCCCCAGGGCCACACATTATGCTCAGTAATATCCTTTTCAACCCAATGAGCTGGCGCCCTAGCAGGCATGGCTGCTCCCCATTTCTCACGGAGAAAAAAACATGGGGTCTGAGACGGAAAGTCTGTTGAAAGTCCTGGCTTCCTCTCTAGCAGCCTGTTGTCTGGGCAGGCTGGGGTCATAAGGCAAAGAGAAGGGGTCAGTGTGACCTCAAGACAGGCTTCTCAGTGAATCCAGGGTCAGGATCCCCAGGGTCAGCAGAAAATGATAAGGGGGGGTGGTTTATTCCAAGAAATTTGAACATAGACCATGCTTTGGGTCAGAATGCATGTGAAGGCAATGATAAATTGGCAAATGTTGGCTTCACTGAAAGGCAGAGAAGAGCCAACAAAGCCCCAGGAAGCGGTCCCCTCGGTGCCAAGCATCAGCTTCTAGAACTTCCCCATCCAAATGAACTGAGGGTTTCCCTACAGGGAGAACGTTTCATGGAACCTTTACCATTTCACATGTAAAGACCTAGGGGTCAGGTTAGGGTTGTGTCAAATTGGAATCACAGTGAATCATTCTGGGCTGGGAGGCTGGAGGCCCTTCTGCCTGGGACCTCCTTCTGCAAAGGTGTTTATGAGGAAGGGTGACAACTTGGGGACAACAGTTCAGCTTCTACTCCTGCCCATGGGGCAAGGAAAACCAATTGCTATAACTGAGATTCAGGGAGGGGAAGAGAGGAGTGTCACCAAGAGGGTTTTGCTCAATTAGAGGCCTCCTTTATAAATGGCCCTGAAACCTAGTGGGTAAAGTGGAAACGGATTTAATGAGGCAGAAGATGGGGAAAAGAGGAAAGACTCAAGGGTGGCAGATCAAAGTCAAGAACTGATGTCCATCAAATAGAAGATGGGAGGAAAAGGGATTTTTTCTTAACCCATCAATCCTGCTCTGAGTGGCTTACCCGTCCTGGGTCAGTTTATTGAATCCAAAAGGTGCTTACCCCAGCCACTAGCAGCCTGCTCTCCCTTCTCCCACCCTTCTCCTCCAGTCCCTGCTGCTCTCCTCCTAACAGATGGTAGCACACATGAGCATTTTGTCTTGCTTCTGATGCTAAGCATGATTTACAGGCTTGAGTTATTATTTATCATTATTCATTTTCTGTCAGCAGTGCATTGAAGGTTAATAGAAATGCCAGCATGCTCACTGATTTACTTAGTAAAATATTTGTTCCAAGGTTTAGGTCATATGATTGGTGTCTGAGTGAGTTTCAGGTTTATGCATTATGAAAAGCAAGATGACTTGACCTTCAGCCACCAACACTAGCACCATATATTACTTTAGTGAGTGACCTTCAGAGACCTGAGATGCAGTAGATGTATTCAACACATGTTAGCCTCCTCCATATTGCTGGCATTGTATACATACCAGCTGAGTTTCTGCAATGTAAGCTGAGCCCCGGAGCTCATCTAATGAATGGGAGGCAGATGAGATGTAAACTCAGGCTAAACCAGATCCTCTTCTTAAGATAATAAACTGGCTTTGCAGCCCAGCTGCGCTGAGGCTGTGTGTACTCAGGGGGACTAATCATTTCACATTGCCTCCTGGGCTTCTTACAGCGTAGCAGAGAGAAGGAGCTGGACAAAAGGACAATTCTGTAGGAAATTGGTCTTGAATAAGCAATTAGTTAGGGCCCCAAGGAGACAGCGGGCTTGGAGAGACCTGCCATGCTGGTGCCATTGTGCTCTTTCTGTAGAACGGAGGGGACAGAGAGGGCGTAGCAAAGAAGGGCAGGGGCTGAGCATGGGTCTACAGACCTTAGGGCCAGGTTGGCAGAAGAGGTCTAAACAGCATTCCAGGGGTACAGAAATAAAAACCATATCAAAAGCAAGCAGTGGATGATTATTTCTGAAGGGCCAGTTCTAATCATTACAGTAGAGGTCATGCGGTATTGTAGTGGGCTCAACATGCGGGCCCGGATTTCGGATGCGTGACTGTGACTCCCAGCTCCACTGGGAAAGTTGGCTTCAGCTCTTTAAGCTTCAGCTTTCCTATTTTTAAATGAGGATAATAAGTATATTTTCCTCTTGATAGGGTCAATTAAAGTAATACACATAATATGCCTAACTCAGTCTGCTATGCTCCCCAAATATTTGTCATTATTGTAAATTCTGTGAGTAGGTGGTGAAGAGATGGCTGAGAACATCTGGCAGATCTTTATGCTTTAGAAAGAACTTGAAATGGAAGTTAAAAAGGAAAAAAGGAGTATGGAGGTTTGTAGAGAGAACAGGGTCCTAGAAGAACAGAAAGCCTGCTGGGTTCCAGAAACAGGTAGCAATCCTGATGCTAGAAATGAAAGTCAGAATGTTTAAGAGCTTAACTTGTTTTCTGTTTCCAAACTGGGTTTCCCTCCTAAAGTTCCAAGAAGCTATCCATGCCCCTTTATCAATAGTTTGCTAAATATTAACTTTCATATCCAAAGAAATTTCTTGAGGCCTTTAGAATGGCCTTGAACATGGTTATAAAATCCACTGATCAGCTGACACTTTCCAAGGAGTCTTCCCAATCGCTCCTCTACTCTGTCCTCTTCATCCCTTGTTCTTGACACTGTCCCCTGTCATTTGGACTCCCCACCTTACAGGTAACACGTTCATCTAAGTTCATTCATCTGTATTTATGTGACTGGCCTACATCAACTCTTCATGCCAATGAGAGGGGGCAGGCATTTTGTTCCTTAAAATACTGCCTTCAGGGTCTTCAAAGGTAGCTGGAATACCTTTGCGCCCCATCCATTTCTCCTGAAAGTGGCTTGGACCCTCTTTCCTGCATGTTGTAATACAAAGCCAATAGCCCATATTGGATGGATCAGAAAAGATGGCTTAACATCCAATGGAAATCCCCTTTCAGAGAAAGCAAACATTAGAAATGAATGCAGAAATTCTTGCATCAGCCCAAAGGAAAAAGTGATACTGTATTTGGAATAAGAAAAAAAAAATGATCCTTCACTGGGAATACTGCAGTGAACTAGAGAGCCAGTTCACAAATAATGGTAGACTGTCCATTGGTCATTCATCCATCCATTAATTCTAGATGTAATGTTTTCTGGGGTGGTGGGGATGAGCAGTTCCTAAACTCAAGGCATTCACTCAGTCTAGTAGCCAAACTTCTCAAGGTCAAGGCCATGATACTGGGACTTATACTGATCGTTAATAATGGAATTACAAAATCTAACCATTAGACAAGCTCTAAGAGGCCACTGAGTTTGATCTTTTCCGTTTGCCAGTGACAATTTAGAAGCCCAGATTTGTCTACCTGTGATTGACATTGGCAGAAACAGGCCTGGAACAGAGACCTCCTGGCTCCTAAGAGTACTCCTCACCTCTCTCCATATTTGTTTCTGTACCAAAAAGTCCCTTCTCCAGAACCAGCCCTATCAAGAAGCTGATGATTGGGCTCCAGCTGCCCAGTCTATAGGCCCACTATCAGGGAGCTACCTTTCTTTCCCTTGAACAAGGGTTAAAATGCCAAGGAACCCACAGTGTGTCAGAAATCTTGATGGCTAAATATTGCAATGTAATAACAAAGGCAACCTTTGGAGGAATAAAGGAACCAAGCAATTTAAATCTCATTTAAATAATTTTCTCGTCTTTCTCCTATAGTCACCCTTGACTGTTCAGTGAAGTCCATCTGAATTCTGAGGGCATGTTCATCCTCCCACAAATGGGGCTGAATGCTGGAAATGTCCTTTCATTTAATTTCCAGTACCAGCTAAATTATCTATTGCCACAATTTGTGATTGATTTAGTTTTTATTGCTCTTGGCTGCAACAATCTATAAGGACCCAGCTGATTTTCCCTTTTTGGGTTTTAGGCTTTATTGCTGTCATTTTAATGACAGATATTAAACACAGGGAATTTGCATCTATATTTTCTCCAGTAGGCTGAGCTGTATTCTGTATTTGCACGTGAAACGATAACTTAGATTTGGTTCTTCCAAAAGCTTCTCCTGAATGATCCATGCTAACATGCCAGCAATCTGTGACATTTCTGAAGAATTCATGTATCTTCAGACTAAGTTCATTCCCATATATATAATAAATATCTAATAAATATTTAATGAATGAACTAATGAGTGATGACTTCATTAACCCTATGGCATGTGAATTTCTCCATGTCTGCCATTCATTCCCATTTCCAAATACTAACTGAACGTCTATTGTGCGCAAAGAAGTTATACTATTCAAAGAAGTTTAGGATCTTACTTTCTATGAACCTGCAATTTATTGATAAAAACCAGACAACTACATAAAAATCAATATTATAAAATATGAAATGGTGACAAATGAGATGGCAAATTCCCTAAAGGTGTAAAGGATGAGATATTCCTGTGAGTTGAACAAGGAAAGAGAAAAGAAGTAAGAAAGATAATGTAACTTAAATGGAAAATGGAACCATTTGATACTATCAAATGGTTAGGCCTTTTTCAGCTATAAGAGACAGAAATCCAGTTCAAGTCAATTTATAAGCTCACATGACTGGCTTTAGACACTTCTGGGTTAAGGGCTCTTATGTCATAAGAAGTCTAAAATGTTTGCTCCCTGCAAGACCAGAGGAGTGAACATTCTGTACTTCCCTGAATCTATGCTCCTTTTAATAGAGCTTCCAACTAAATGCATCTTCTTTACTCTTCAAACTTGGACCCAGTTTTTTTTTTCAGTGTAAGAAATATAAAATTTCTAAGTTTGGTTTTTATGATGTCTCTTAAGTCTTGAATGTATGTGTTAAAATCAGGTTGAAATCCAAGAGCAGCAGCACAGTCGGGTCAAATAAGAAGTGGCAGATAGACTGTTTGAAAGCCCAGAATTCAACTCTGCATTCTGTTTATTAATGATAGGCTCAAAAGAAGGCTGTCTCTCTTTATTACTGTGCCTACATTCTTCAGATGCATTACTCAATAATACCCAAGCTCCTGTTCTTGGGTGCTGCTCGTGGTGATATTTTCATTGGTTAATAAACTCAAGTGTCACTCAAGGGTGTCCATTCAGAGAGGTAGTTCTATTAAAAGAGAAATAAATGTATTTATGATGGACTATTATAAGATTATTTATGGGTGGTGATGGTAAGAAGGGGCTAGTTATCATCTTAAAAAAATAAAAAGAACCCCACAGAAGTGAACTTTTGACTAGTCAAGAAGCACAGAAAATTTATATAGGTAGTAATCATATTAAGTAATATTTATATTTAACATACTTATAAGTATTATATCTTAGGTGATACAAAAAGATAACTTTTCAAAATGTTTTTGTTGATATTTTTCTTGTATAAAGACCTGGATGATGACAACAAAGGCATGCTTATCAAATCTGTAGATGACACATAGCTTTGTTGAAGGAATCTATATTTGAAGAGATATCTACAATGCCTTTTGTATTAGTCTTCAGAATTAGGAATATATATGACATACAATGTGGTTTTAAGTCAGCCACCAGCTGTTTAAGATTATAGAAAGCCTACCAGGTAGAGGCACTTGCATCATTTCTGATAAGAAAAGAGCTTGGTCATTTGAGAGAATGAAATCTAACCTGAAATTTCATAGGTTGGGTTTTGTTTTTTCTCAGAAAACTTGGTTTTCCTCATTTTTAGAAAAGAAGCTCTCTGAGCATCTGAAATTTTAAAGGGCTCTAGTTAAAGCCATTCATTCATTCATTCAACAAATATTTACTGAGTTCCATTCATTGAGTTCCATTCACTATTCCAAGAGGCAGAAATATATCAATAGATACAAATGATAAAGTTTCCTATCTCAGTCTTACAATCAAGAGGAAAGAAGAACTGATAACTTTGGGACATACCAAGAGGGACAAACTTTTATTAGCAGGAGAATTAAGAAGGGACAGACTTGGATGATGAGAAAAATGAGAGAGATACTCGCTGAGGATGGGGGCAGAAGTAGGCTCTGAGTACTTTCTGAATCATACAGAAAATAAAACAAACCAGATTTTACTGAATATCCAGTAAACAAGAGTTTAGGAAATGTCTAATACTCTACAGTATCTTTGACCCTGGGCTAGAAAGATTTCCACCCACTTCTATGCTTCTTTGGGAACATCACAGCTATCTCCACTAAACCTGTTTCCAATCCACAGAGTGACATTGGCAATAGCAGTGTTGAGGGATCATCTGTCCCCCTGGAAGTGCCTTGGGAGGAAGAAGAGTGCAACACAGAATTCAGATGTCTCAAGTGAATCCAAAATTCAGTGTAAGGACCTAAGGACTGTCCTCCAGTTCAAACAATAAGGAAGCCAGTAATCCCAGATTACTGTGTGCCTGGTGCTTTGCACACATTTTACAGTGATTTCAAAAGGAACTTTCAAGTCAGAAAGTGAGTTGGGATTTTAGCTACAATCATTTTTATCTGTGACTTGAGTAAGAGTGTAAGTCATAGTATCTTCTACTAGTATTATCACTGCTACTGCTACTGCTGCTAAGTCGCTTCAGTCATGTCCGACTCTGTGCGATCCCATAGATGGCAGCCCATCAGGCTCTGCCGTCCCTGGGATTCTCCAGGCAAGAACACTGGAGTGGGTTGCCATTTCCTTCTCCTTAATATCACTAAGACTTTACAAATATTAATTTTCTACTACTCTCATGATTAGCTTGTTGGAAGTTATGTAACCCACCCTAAAACATTATGAAGCAGGTATTACTCTACCCATTATACCAAGAAAGAAATGAAAAGGAAAGAAATAGCAAGACTAAGAACTATTGGCTAATTTGTCCAACAATGTTGAACAAGAAAGCATCAGGTTTATTATTTAAACTCGTTTGTTTGATTCAAAAACCTATGTGCTTGGCCAATAACCCACAATACCTACAAGGTAGATAAGAATTCAGCTTCTTTAATGCCAAGGACCCACTCCAGTACTCTTGCCTGGAAAATCCCATGGATGGAGGAGCCTGGTAGGCTGCAGTCCATGGGGTCGCTAAGAGTCAGACACGACTGAGCGACTTCACTTTCACTTTTCACTTTCATGCATTGGAGAAGCAAATGGCAACCCACTCCAATATTCTTGCCTGGAGAATCCCAGGGACGGGGGGAGCCTGATGGGCTGCCTTCTCTGGGGTCGCACAGAGTCGGACACGACTGAAGCGACTTAGCAGCAGCAGCAGCAAGGCCAAGGGAAAAAGAGGAAGAAGAATGGATGCCCAAGATACCAAACAGCAGAAAAAACTCTCAGTAAGGCAAGAAAGACCACAGGGAACACAGCTTTGGGACCATATTAGACAAAATCCAGAGAGACCACCCTAGTGCTGAAAGCTGCTCATAGGTCATATTCTCTCGTTGGCTTAACCACAAATCTTGCCTTGACCTTCCCTGTGCAAGCAAACTCTTGCTTGGTACAGATGGGTGCTGAACCCTCTGCTCAGTTCCTGTGGAGATGCTTATCTTCAGTGGGACCAAACTGTCCAAGAGAGCTACCATTTAAAATATGTGATCCTTTTACAAGTGACTTTCACAAGTCACTAAAAGATTCTGGAAATTCTCATTTTTATGTTTCTAAAACACTCTTAAGGCCTAACTTTTATATTTAAAAATAGCTGAAATAAATTTACAGGGCTTATTTTTAATTTGGAAAATACAGCTAATCGAGCAGGACCCATCTCCAGTTCAGCTTGCTAGCATCTGTTGCTGCTGATCTCCCAGAAGGGTTGCATTGCTGCCTGCATCAGGAGAAGGAACACGCAGTCAGACATCCTGAAGAGGCAAGGGCCATATAGAGAAAGCTCCTCAGGGTACCATGAATAATAACAGCAAGAAATGACTTCATATTTACGTACATTTGATACCAGATCCTCACAAACTCCTTGTGAGATGGGCCAGGTGTCTGACAGATGAGAAGGGGAATATGCAAAAGGTTTAGCATCTAGTAGGCAGGTGTTTCACTTGGGATGGCTCATTTATTCTGTCCACAGCACTGGTGAGTGGAGGCAAGCTATTTTCTCCTATTGATAAGTTAGGACATTCAAGTTCAGCGAGTTGAAGCAATTTGTCCAGAGTGATACAGTTAGCACACAGTCACCTAAATCAAGGCTTCCAGGTCTTTCCACAGATCCACAGTGCCCTTTCCCTCCAGATCACATGCCTCCATGACCCCATTCCCAACAACCTACTTCAGGGGATACAGGTCCTGAGCCCTCACCAGAGAGAAGGCCAACGTTCTGATATACCACGAAAGCCTCCATGGCCAGGAGTATGTTTTAAAATAGAGACCATGTTGAGAAGTTCTCATCCAAAAAGCTGGAGTCTGGTCTCAGCCTGAAGAAAGGCCTCCCCTACATCTGCAGGGTCAGCGAGGGAGCAGATGTGACTCACACCACTTCATCACCAGCCAAACATTTCTCCCGTTCTCGCATCCAGAGAGTATCTAAGGCTCCTCACTTAACCACTGCCGTCTCTCCCAAGCATAGGACACATGACTCGATTGAGCCTTCTTTCTTCTTGGGAAAATCAAGCTCAAACACAGTTCCTACTTTGGGCAAATGAACTTCTGCAACCATAGATCATTTCATCAAATTGTTGCTATCATTTTACTAAACTCAGTGTGCACAATGCTATAAATATACGGCTATATGTTTTTATCCTTGCAATAGCCCAATGGGCTAGATAGTTCTATTTTGTTATTTTATAAAGGGAAAAACTGCAGATTGGAGTCACCCAGGGTCCTTTCATAGGAAAGTGGCCAGGCTGGGATTCAAACACAGGTCCTGGCTCTATAGCATCACACTAACAGCAGACTGGTACCCTTCAGAGGTGGAAGCAGGCTGGTGACCCCTCCTGTGGTTTCAGCTGGATCCAAGGGAGCAGCGAATTTGGGGAGAGTGGAATTTCTTCCGTTTCTACTTGGGATGGAAAGTGAGGAGCATCCCTACAGCTTGAGCCCATGGAGAGGTGGTTTGGTTTTACAGGACTATTGCTGGAAGTCTCCTACCTTCCTCCTGCCTGTCACTTGCCAAAGAGCCAGGAAATATACCTAATGTCATTGCCATGGAACCATCAAGGTGAAGGGGAAAGTCTACCAATATCCCACCTGAAGTGGAAGACAAGAGGTGCTCTCTGGATGGTAGCACTTATGACATATACCTCTTCCTCCATCATCCAAACCTAGGATATGGCATTGTGTATCCAGGGGCAAGGATTATGAGGGCAGGATATGAGTCACATAACCTCAGCCAGACCCTCTCCCAAGAGGTCAGCAGAATCCCTTCCATACCAACTGCTGAACACCCGGTGTCCCAACTCCCCCAAATGCAAAGACCCTTTGTTCTCTTGAAAATGTGTCTTTGTTGGTGAGGTTGCTATTGTTGTGGTCTTAGGAGGGAGGAAAATGCCAACATCGCCAGTTTTTAATATGGTAAATGTCAGTGTTTATGCCTGCGCGGGCTGGCCTAATTATCCCGTGTCCTCTAAAATCTTGCGCTGTAATTACCACTCACCGCAGTGACACCTCCTGCTAAAGGGAGAGCCGTCAGCTGCAGGAGCTCAAAGCCAGAGCACACTCAGCAAACTGCCAGCGACACCAGCAGCTGTTTCTGGTTTCGAAGCTGTGGGAGCTACATAAGCCATTTTCTCTGGTCCCTCAGGAGCGAATGCCACCATGGTTGAAAAGTTGGAAATGTTTGTCAGGCCAGGAACAAAGCTGTGAATGAATACTACAGTAATTTGCTTTCCCACAATCCCCTCCTTCCTTTCTCTAAAGCAGCCAGAGAAGCAACTGATGGGGCTAGAGCAAAAAAAAAAAAAAAAAAAGACTATTAGCACCAGTGGTATCTGCTATGTCGTTGCGATTATGGCTATAATAGCCTTTGTGTTATCTACATATGTGCTGTAACGCACAGAGAACGAGACCGAGAGTTGAGGCAGCTCAAGAGAATAGCTTTTAAGCAAAATGCTATGCTAAAGAGACTGATCGTCCGTCTTAAAAAAAAAAAAAATGCCCATTAGCACACATGGGCGGTATTGAATTGCGCTTGCAGTGTCGAGGGAATAGTTTGGCCTGGCTTCTATGCTTGCAACTACACAGAAGGAGGAGGGGAAGAAGAAGAAGAAGAGAAGGGGAAAAGAAATCAATAGATTCAGTGTAAGCAAAGTCACAGCAACCTTTAAAATAATAAGACAAATCCATTTATTTCACAAATGTCTTCATTTCCAAATGCCATTGTTTGGGGCACTCGGCTGTCATTGTCCATGACATTTTCGAAAACTTGGCTCTTAATCATTTAGGTGTAGCTGGAGTTCTCCAGCAACAGCCAAGTTAAAAGATTATACATTCACCCCACTGCTCTGGCAGGGAAGATCGACTTTAACAGCCTTGTCCTGTGGGGTGAAGGAGGGAGGCTGGCAGTCGGGGAAGAGGCTGGGAGAAAGGCAAGGCTTAAATATGGACAGAAAAAGCTCAGCTGTATTGCTATATACAATGAAAAGTAATTACAGAGAAAAATGAAAGCTGTTTCTTGCTGTTAGCAGGAAGAATAAGAGAATTCTGTACCTTTTTAAAGCTCCGAGTCCATTTTGATGTAATTGGTTCTGGAATTATTTATGACATTAATTGCTGCGCTATCGACTGCCTGTCAGTGGCTCTGGCAGTTAGTCCATCTTTTTTAGCAGAGACAGCCTGCTCAGCCCAAACTAGACTGACAAGCTAATTATACCCATCTTCCCCTTCAATGACAAATGCTGCTCATCGGAAACCTTTCTAGAAATAAGCTCTCATTCTTTCCCCTTTTTCCTGAGCCAGACATAACGGATATCTCAAGGTGCAGATCACAGCTAAAACTCAGCTCACAGGGCTATTAGCTCTGAACATCTCACTTGAGCCAAAAAACCTAAGCATCTTATGTTATCAAACTGTATGTCATTCCCTGATGTTAGTTTTCAGGGATGAGCAGGGGCCTGGCCTGTCAGTCAGAGCAGGGCAGAGAGAACCAAGCCGACTGAATTAGCCAAGCTCTTCTTAACCATCAACCGCGTGCAGCTCAGGTGATGATACAGAAGCTGGGGGAATGTCTTTTGTGCTTTGTACAGTTGCTCTGGGGGGTCACTTGGGGGATACTCAAAGGCAAGGTGGATCATTTCCCTGGCCACCTCTTATCCAAAAGCTCTTTTGTGTTTAATTATGTGAATCATCCTTGTGTTTAAAGTTTCACCTGCATGCAACTTTAGTAAACTGTTTTGGAGGCATGACACCTTATTCCTTCTCCATCAGGCATTGCTTTGAAAAGCGGGCACCCTGGTGTGTGACACATGGAGGAGGCACCAGGAGCGATGGGATTCTCTTGCTTTAGGAGCACGCCTGCTAATTTGGAAGATACGACATGCACAGAAACAGGCATGTAGAGTCTTTTCTCAAAGCCTTAGATGCACACGAAAGTCACATATTTACAAGAAAGATGGAAGGTGTTACAAAGTGTAACTCCCCTTTGGAAATACCACCGAGTTTATTTTCTGCCACAGGGACTTTTGCTCTGTTTTGTGCTCTCCAAAATAAGGGGACAGAATGAATTCTCCTTTTAAAAGATAAAGGCATTTCAGAAAAGAAAGGCTCATCTGTGCTTTGTTACCCAGTCAAGAGGAAAGTCAGGAGGCTAGAGTTCAAGGCCCTCCACTTCAGCCTTGGGCAAGACTTAAGCTCTCAAAATCCAAATCTGCTACATAACCGCAACCTGCCTCCCAGACAAAGTTTGGTTGGGAGAAATTGAGAACTGTTATAAAAAAACTGAATAAAGAAGAACTCTGTCCTATAGCTACAAAGTAGAGTGATGAGAACCAGGGTAAAATAAGAGTTTGGGAGCAGGAAAGTCACTGGACACGGCTTATTTCAAGAAAGATCTTAGAAAGCCTTTGAGACTGTGTAATTCTTAGGGCAATTTTAGGTACATTGGGATCCTTCCCTTAATTTGCTGTTGTCTTTATTTACAGCTGAAAAGGCTGTTTATGGAAGCCAATTCAATAAGGCGGGGGGAAGAGGACACTGTAGTGAATTTCAGTTGTATGGACTCAGTTACATTGGAATATTTCCCAGAATTCCTTCCCCTTCACAGAGTCAAGCTAATGTGGGCCACACAAGATATGTCGTCTGAGATTTAGAAGAGGGCAGTGGAGGTGCGAATGTGTTCCTTTCCTCTTGGGAGGTCAGTGGAGGCAGCTCACACATTAACACTTATCTGTTGGCTCCTCTGAGTGGTCTGGGACAGAAGTCAGGCTCAGAACATCTCAAACTCCTGCTGGGTCTTCTTCTTCAGCTTTCCTAATGCCTGGAAGAAGGGCCAGCTTGACAAATGGGGCTAGCTTCTCCTATAGCCCACTGGTCCTCAAAGCTGGAGGTCTATCCGAGGTAAGAGACCAACATGGGCTCCCGGCTGTCCTCCTTAGTTTCAGTTCAGTCTGTAGGTTCCAGCCTGTCCTTGATTTCTGCAAGTCAAATCTGTCTTTGCTGGCTGTCTGCCAAGGACTTTACACCCCAACACTTGTATGATATGCATACTAGTATTAATATAATTTATATATATAATATACCAGGAACTTCCCTGGAGCTCATACGACAAAGAATCTGCTTGCAACACAGGAGACCTGGGTTCAGTCCCTGGGTTGAGAAGATCCTCTGGAGAAGGGAATGGCAACCCACTCCAGTATTCTTGCCTGGAGAATCCCATGGACAGAGGAACCTGGTGGGCTTCAGTCCATGGGCTCGCAAAGAGTTGGACATGACTGAGCGACTAAGCACGTTATATACCAGCATTACTATTATTATTAAACTTCAGGATTACTCACTGTCCAGCTGGTACAGCTGGGGGGTGGGTGGGGGGAGGGGTTGGTAATCTAATCCTTATTGGGTAACAACAGAGGACTTCTTTGATGGAAGGTCATTGAGAATGAGTACTAAGGGATGAGAAGGAGCCAGCCAGACAACAAGTAGGAGAAAGTATAGCCCACAAAGGGGCAAAACAAGGCCCAGAGAATGTATCTTAGAAGAAGTGGGATTTGAAATGGGTCTTAAAGAATGGGTAAGGTTTCAATGGACACAGAAATCAGGCCTATTAAGGGCCCTTCTACTTGTTTGCTGACTTTGGGAAAAGTCTTTTCATCACCAGGCCTCAATTTCCTCTTCCATGAAATAAAGATGTTTAAATGAATGATCTCTGTGGAGGAATTATGTTGCTAGGCTTGACTCTGCTCAAAAAGAGGAACACATTAAGAATCAAAAGCCACTTGCTATTAACTATGGTCACACACACACATCCCATAAGAATCAGAAGAAAAGTGTGAGTTTCCATGGCTGTTATAGGCATTGCCCATTCATTGAATGGACCAAGATGTAAAGACTTGAATAGATGAGGGGTGTCAGTTTGGCCTGCCCAGGAGCAGGTCTGATAAATGTGTCAGCATTTTGGGGAGGAACTTGAGATTCTTATTTTCAGTGAATGATTTCAGTGGGTCGGCGAAAAGGGGTTTCCCATTGTGAAGTCCCTTCCCCATGAGGAAGAAGGGGATAATTGAATAGCTAAACTGTGGACATTTTACACTATATATATATTTTTTCTCCTGGTAAACTCCTTGGAAAAACCCACATAAATTTAACATGAAGCTTTTAAAATTGGCTCCTTTAAACCACTCTCTGCCTATAAATTGTGTGGTGCTGAGGGCAGCTTTCTTGGGCCATTCTTTTCACTGAGTGTACAGCTGCTGAAATAGGTGGAGCAGGGGAAGATTATTACACAAGTTCCCACCTCATCCTCAAGTGGCTGAGGGTTCATTTCTGTGCCTCTTCCTCAAAACTGCCTAAAAAGGAGAAAGTGGGGACTTCTCTGAGGGCCTTCTGATAAACCAGTGAGCTCCACAAGGGCAGAAGAGTCCACCGTGTCCCTGCCCCGTGGTACAGAGCCCAGCCCAAAGTGGGCATCCAGGCACGGTCAGTTGATGAGAAAAGTGAACTTCAGGTCAAGATTTGGTTTGATCTGATCTGCCTAATGTGGAAATTGAAGAAAGGCAAGGAGACTGGGGAAGCATTTAAGGAAAGTCTAGTGTCCTGACACTTAGCAAAAAAAAAAAAAAAAACTTTCTGTTTAGCTGTAGGGGAAGGATCCCTTCATCAAGGTGACCTTGACCCGGGTCTTGTTCTCTAATCTGAGTTCTGCAGGTAAACACTATTCTCCTAGTAGGAAAAATGTCCTTTAAAAAAAAGTAAATTCAGGAAATTAACTTGGCAGACAGTCTTTCAAACCTGTAGTATAGACTTTTGAATAAACATCTCATGGGATGATGGGATGGCTTCAATTCAGGCCTGATGAACAGAGAAATCATCTAGTAATTACTATACATCTATACAGGGAGGCCTGGCGTGCTGCGATTCATGGGCTCACAAAGAGTCAGACACGACAGCGACTGAACTGAACTGAACTGAACATATATATATATATATACACACACACTATATTACAGTTAGTAAGCAGATCACAGACTTCAGAATCCTCTTACATACACCATCCCATTTAAAATCACACAGCTACCACTAAGCGCCAATAAGGGCAGGGACCAGGCACCTTTTGAATCTCACTGTAGTCTCTCAGTTTGATAAATATTTGTTAATGGATATTTGTTGAGTAACTCCAGTGACAGCAAATAGAATGTAGAGGTTTAGAAATATCACATCACTTCTCCAATGGCAAACAGCTCCTGAATAGCAGAGCACTTATATTTTGGCACAGGGAGCTCACAATACTTTCCAGTGTGCTCATAACTCAGCCTTTTGCCATACCTACATGGCAGGTAGATTCACCTTCAGCTTCACTAACTCAGATAGTGTTCAAGTTGAAGAGCAGAGAAAATTTCAGATCATAAAGAAAAAAAAAAACAACCTAATGTAGATTGCTTGTTGGAAATTAGCTCACAAATCCAAAAGAAAATCGACCCTCATTATAGCTTGGTTTCATATGATGGCTTATCATCTTGGATGAAGAGGTATTTTAAAGTCAATGAATATTTTTTGAAAGTTCACTAAAAATGCTCAAGTAATATTTCTCTTTTTAAATTCCTTGGGATTTTCTGTACAAGTATTCTTTGACCACAAATTAGCCATCATACAGATGATATTGCGTATGTCTCTCATCCTTAAGGATAACATTATTCAGCACTCTATCCATGACTTCTGGAAATTATCCCTTAGGTGCTTCTGAATGCATTTGTAATCCTGCACCTGACTGCTCACCAGTTTTTGGGGATGGCAAGGTAACTGGAACACTGACATCCAGCCAAGATCGGGAAGGCTACCCTATCGATTCCAGTGGAAGCTCTGCATTCAGTGGCGCCTTCTCTTTCTAATTTCTGAATTTAAGGCTGCAGTTAGAAAGAAGAGAAAGATGGGCACCCCCTTGCCTGTGGGTCGATAAGCTCCCAGCAGCCTGCCCAGTGCTCACAACGTTATCTTCTTGCAGGACAGGCTGTGGAAGGGGTGGGTTGCTCCCTCCAAACCCTGTCCTTTTAGGTCTCCAACATTTTTGAGACACATGTAGAATTTTTTTCCGGTGAATGCCAAAGGGAATCTAATAGAAGAAGCATTTGTTTTTGACTCCTAATTAATCAAGATAACATCTCTTTCAACCATTAGACAGTAAAATCAATCCCTCGGGTGGCTGCTCCGCCAGTTAGACTTCTACACCGATACCAATTATTGGCAAATCAGTGATGTATTTAGGCATGTTGTACTCTATCATTTTATAATATTTGACCAGTGCAACTATGCTGAGAATGTGGCGAGGGGGCGATTGCTGCCTGTGGAACCAGTAATGGGATTGCTGCCGCATCCCCATCCCCGTCCACTTCCTCCCACACCCAAGACGGGTGGATGCCTCATTTCCCAGACTCTGGCTGGCATCAGACCACTCACTCACCATGAAGGATGCCAAAATCCTAGGATGTGAGGAATGGAGAAGCATGGACCCTGAATAAAAAGAGGGGTGGCCACAGCCCTAGCAGTGTGGGCGCATTGGGAGAGGCCCTGGCTATCCTGAGACCCTGAGCACCCACGGAAGGGTGGAAGGATTGGAAGAAGGAGGAGGGAAGTGAGGTCCCTCTCTGGGAACCTCATGAAGAGATGCCTAAGATCTAGCTGAGAGGGGAATCAACTTCTAGGGGATTTGCTGTAGGATTCAGAGGTACCTGCCCTAGTCATGGGAAACATTCTTCCAGCAAAATCCACAAAGTCAAGAGCACCATGGTAGTGGGGAACTTTCTCTTTGAGGCAACCTATTACCTCCTCCTGACCCACAGCCAGGGTACCAAATGTATGGCACACCTTTCAGCAACTGGCAAGGCACCCAGGGAACAGTGTGGTGGACCAGGAAGCCTACAAGACAGGTGACTGTCCCATGCTTCCTACACAGTGCCGTCAGGCCACTCAAATCCTGCTTTACCACTGCTCTTGGCTAGGGTGACTTAAGTCGAAATCATCCAAGTTTTCATCAAATTTGCAAGTATCCTGTGAGCAAGACTCTTGAAGGAATGATGAATTTTGGGTCACCTGGGATCTGAAGACCTGACTAAGGCGAGAAAGGGGCTGCCCACAGGAACCTGCTGGGGTACCAAGGCACAATGGAGCTGGGGCCAACCTTTAGGCAGGCAAACCCTTCTGACTCCTCCTCTTCAGAAAGCATTCTCTGACCTCCTCAGGCTTCCCCCTGATGCCCTGGCTGCACTTGCAACCCCTTCTCCACTACATGTCACAGGGAGAGGCCTGTTTCCTGTCTCTTCCCTCAGTGATTATCAGCCCCGTGGTTCTCACTCCTTTACGTGTCTCCAGGGACAAGTGCAAACTTAGTTCAAAGCAGAATTCTGAAAAGGGTAGCTTTGGTGTGGAAATGGACCTCTCAGCTGTAAGGCTAAGACACCACACATGAGCCTGACAGCAAAAAGGCTAGGGGTTCTGGATCAGCTCCATTTCCCGGGGTACCTGCTGAGAGGAGAGCCCCAGTTCTATAGCTCTATTTTAGGCAAGATGGCAGAAATAGTAACAACAGTAAAAATAAAAATAATAAGATCTATCATTCTTATGAAATAAGTGTGTGGCATCACCCATGTCCTTCTGAGATTGGACTTAACACTCTATCATATTGATGAATAAACTGATTCTGAGATGTCAAGTAACACAGCCAAGGTGATACAGCGTTTGCACTTAAGCAGGTCTAATTTCAGCACCTGCGCTTCTGCCACTGTGCTACGTGAACCCCGTGCAGAACCCTTCAGTGGTATTTCTGCAGTTTGTTCTGTAGTTCAGTTGCTAAAGTCACATCTGACTCTTTGCTGCTCCATGGACTGTAGCCTGCCAGGCTCCTCTGTCTATGGGATTTCCCAGGCAAGAATACTGGAGTGATTTGCCATTTCCTTCTCCAGGGGAATCTTCCAGACTCAGGGATTGAATCAGCATCTTCTGCACTGTAGATGGATTCTTTACCTCTGAGCCACCAGGAAAGCCCTTTCTGCAGTTTACATCAAGCCATTTTGATTTTTTCCTTGACATTCAGCTTCTTTCCCAGACCTTGTGATGTTCACAGTCCATGTCGCTCTCATTAGAAAGGTACGCTTAGGAAGTCAACATGTCCAGAAAAGTACATTTTTAGGACTGCTACCATTTTGGGCACCTATTCTTCTGACATCAAGATGGTGATTCTGTGAATCACAGACACTGCCTTGAAGAATTATGAGCACAAACCCTCTACAACCCATGGTGTGTGTGCTGGCTATATACCATGAACTTCTCTGCTCAGACTGCCTCCAATCAAAAGGCCCCAATTAGGTACCCAGAGTTGCTCTCCAGTGCTTGAGCTATGGGCTTAATGAAAGGGCCCTCTTCCATTCTTTGTCTTATATCCAAGCTGATAGTAGCTATGAATTTACACTGTCTATAAGCTTGGAGAAGGAAATGGCAGCCCACTCCAGTGTTCTTGCCTGGAGAATCCCAGGGACGGGGGAGCCTGGCGGGCTGCCGCCTATGGGGTCATACAGAGTCGGACACGACTGAAGTGACTTAGCAGATAAGCTTGGTTAAATTTTTTTTTTTGGAAATATTTTGTTTAAACATGTCCCTAAGCAGGAGGCTGAATCTGTGATTTACGGCACAAGTTTGTGTGAAATGGGGTGTGAGGCCTGTGGCCTCAGTCTTTAAGGCGTCTCCCCCTAAATGACATGACTGCCACATTCCCACCTCACCTTGTCTTAAGCTGTATAGTCTCTCCCATTAGAATAAAAGTCCTGTATCAACCGCAACGTGCAGCTGAATGCATTGCTCAGAGGTTTGTGGGAATGAATTAGGGTTTTGATTAATTACCTGGTGTCTTACCCTGGATGTCAGATCTCACCCTTAGTGTATTGCCACGTGAACATGCATAACGGATTGAGAAACCACTCACCCACACAGGAAGTTATTTGGCTGACATTTAATTTTACCACTAGTCAGCCCCATGATATGGGAGACGAGCCATCTTTTGACAGGAAGTCCTCTGCATTCCCCTGGAGATTTGTTGCTGATGAACCAGTCTGTGAAGCATCTCATGATTGCTCTTCCGGTCTAGGGTTCATGCTTCACACCCGGTTAGTGTGAGCTCCTCAGTATTGCCAGCAAAGTCAAAGGTGGCTGGTCTTCCATGAAGCAAAGGCTGGTCAGGTACGTCTTTGACTCACACTCTCTCTTGCTACCTCATTCACCGTGGCCTCTACATCTGTCTTCCTGGGGGCTTCAGGTGACCAATACCATCCCCTCATTCCTTGGTCCAGGCTGCACGCCCACCTGCTGCTCTGATCCAACCACCAATGCCAACCATGTCTGCTTTATGGCTTTACTTCTTTACTGTTATATTCACTCTTTCATTTAACAAATACTGGTTCAGCATCTACTATGCACAGGCACTCTGCTAGATGCTAGGGATACAGTGAGGCTTGGGGACATTTCCTGATAGCTCAGTTGGTAAAGAATCTGCCTGCAATGCAGGAGACCTCAGTTTGATTCCTGCGTCAGGAATATTCACTGGAGAAGGGATAGGCTACCCACTCCAGTATTCTTGGGCTTCCCTTGTGGCTCAGCCGGTAAAGAATCCGCCTGCAATGCAGGAGACTTGTGTTCAGTCCCTGGGTTGGAAAGATCCTCTGGAGAAGGGAAATGCTGCCCACTCCAGTATTCTGGCCTGGAGAATTCCTGGACTGTATGGTCCATGTGGTTGCAAAGAGTCAAACACGACTGAGTGACTTTCACTTTCACTTATGACTGACACGGTCCTTACATTTATGATTGTTAGAGCTTAGTGGAGGAGATAGACAGTAACCAAGTATATAAAAATAAATATGCAATTATAAATCATCATAAGTGCTAGGAGGGAAAATAATATCATGCTATAAAAAAGAATAACACAAGACCTACTTGAGAAGGGTGGGTGGGAGTCAGTCTGTAGAATCCTTACTTCAGGGCCAAGGAACTAAACCTCCCCTTCTCCATCCTTGAGAATTTCCCTAAGCTGAAAAATCCCCAACCTAAGAAAACATACTTTTTCTGGAGCACTTACAGCCAGTGATTGGTCCACAAGGGGATACAAGGCCTGAGTTCCTTGCCTCAAGGCAGGACAACTCTGAAGCAGGTCCCAGCTCCAGAGCTGCTGATGGGATTGGGGGCAGCTCCATCCAGTTGAGCTACTTTCTCTGCCCAGTCCTGCTCCTCTCGCTTCCTTATAAGGACTAGTTCCTGAGGACACTTCCCAGGAACCTGCATGCAAATCTTGGTCTTGGAACCTGGTTCCCTGAATACCTGACCTATGACATAACCCATCCCATGAGGAAGGATCATCCCAGCATAAAGAATAAGGAGATGTGTCTCTTGGCAGGGAGGACAGCAGTCGCAAAGGCCTAGAAAGAGAAGCACTGGGTTGTAGACATTGCTCTGTTATGAGAGAGGATCCCACCTCTCACACTGACATCCCAGGCCTTGGTAGCATGCCCCGGCCTTGCTCATCCACACCTCTCCTGATCCACCTCCCCATACAAATGTAAACAAATCTCCCTGCTGCTTCTGAGGCTCTGTATGTGCTTTGCAGCCTATAGCACGCTTCTCTTCTCTTATCAATTGCTATCCTTATTTTATTCTCAAAAGCTTGATTTCAAGTTTATTTTCTCCTCTCAATTTGTACAATACAATGCTTAATTGGTAGTGATTCTGCTTTGTACATTTAGGTTTTTAAAAACAATTTTCTTGGGTAATCCTTAAGGCTCGATGTGGCCAAAAGATGTCTCATGGAAGGGATTATTTGGGCATTTCTACAGAATCTTCTTCTGCTTGGATTAAAGGACTGAGAGAGAGAGATGAAGGAGGGTACCAATGAGGGTTCTTGGCTATGCACAGCAGGACAGTCTGGCTAGTTCAAGAAGGAAAGACATTTCCTGCATGACATTATGTGACTCACAGAGTTATCTGGGAGAGAACCAGAGAACCTCCAAACCAGAGAACCTCACAACCTCTATCACAGGCTACATCAGTGAGAGCATCACTTGGCTCAGACCCTGCAGCTCACAGTCACCCTTATGCTGAGTCAGGACATGTCACCAGCATGTCAGTCACTGCTGCCCTCAGAACATCTCTCCCTGCATCCCCTCAGAGCAGTGTCTGCTTTACTGAGTCCCTTGCTTCTTAATCAGAGCCTCACGCAGGGGAATCTGGTCAGTGGAGCATAGGTCACATCCCAGCCCTGCAAGAGAAACTGGCAAATCAAGTTTCTGGCATCTGCTGTAGGGTGCTGTGGACTCACAGGTGGAAAAATTGGAAGCTTAGGAAAAGTGTTCAAATGTGAAAAACAGCCAAAACAATAGTTAATGAGAACAAGATATGGATAGGGGAGCTGGAGACACAGCTTTCAGAGCCTCTACGACTGAAGCGACTTAGCAGCAGCAGCAGCAGGATCACTGTAGGAAGCTGACTTGTATCTGTGAGTCAGTGGCCACCCCTCTCTCTCTTCACATCCAATCCCTGCAAAAGACCTGATTAATTCTTAACTATCTCTTAAAATCTTCTATCTCCCTACTAGCATTCTAGTCCAGAGGTCAGCAAGCTTCAGATTGCAAGCCAAATCCAGTCTACCTCCTGCTTTTGTGAATCATGGGTTATTGGACCACAGCCATCCCCACTCACTAGCATGCTGTCTATAGCTATGTTGAGTGGAGTCCTTTTGCTAGAGATCACAGGGCTGACAAAGCATAAGCTACTTATTACCTGATCTTTTACAGAAAAGGCTTGCTGACCTCTATCCTAGGCTAAACCATCTCTTACTAGACTTCTGAAAGAGCTTCCCCTGACGAATCCCACATTTGTTAATAGAACCTACAATCTGATGCCACGTTAGAGACAGAGTATTCATTGCAAAACATAACTCATTTTAGTCCAAGACAAACTTTCAACAGACTCCTCTTACACTTAAATCGAGAGCAACATCCTCAGTATGGCAATAGGGTTTTATTAACCGGCAAGGTTTAACTTGTATCTACATGCATGGTGGACCAGCAGGATGATAACACTGAGTGGAAGACGTCAACAAACATGGCTAGAGAATATGGCTTTTTCTAGAGTCAAGGATGGGAAATGATGTTCTGACAAGGCATAAGGTGAGAGCTTGACCCCACATACCAGATACAGAGAAGGGCTTCTTCATTCCTAAGTCCCTCACAGAGCAAACAGCTATGGTGAACAGTGCCTCATGGAAGGAGGATTCAGCCAGCTGCAAGAAGCCTGCTTTTGCCACTCTCCTTTTCTTAAAAATAGCCTCCTGTCTTCCTCTTCCCTAACCTTTACCTGCCTGATACAAGGTCTCTTGACTGTGGTCTTGCTTGCTTATCAGATGCAAGTGATGAATGCTATGCATTCCAGCACATTTCCCTCTGCTGCATAAATGTGCCGCATTAACCACAAAAATAAATGGTTAATTTTCCACATCTAGGGAACTGCACAGGCCCATGCTTCAGGCATGCATAGCAGTCATTCCTGAAGTGTACCCTCTGATCTGAGAGTCAATACTCTCATAGCATCATTTCAGCACATTTTAAATAATTTTGTTTGTGGTTTTTGCTGTGTTTTTATGTTGTTTTGTCTTGCTTTCCTAAAATATCTTTTTCTAAAAAAATTAAGAGTCATATACAATTATCACTTGAACTACACAAGGAGGAGAAACTAGATATCAAGCAAATGAGTTGGTTATGTTATCATTTTGTGGACATATCTATCCACTTTATAATGTTTCATGGGTTAACAGATTTTAGTACTTGTAAGAATTGCTTTTTATGTTATAAAATCTCCAATTGTCATAGGGCAACAAGGCGTCCTTCTCTTCAGGCTGACTGCTTTATTATTTTTTTTTTTAACACTCTTGCCAGGAACTGCTAAAGATATTCTTGCTTTATGCCAACATCACAAGTATTCTCTCCTGGCCCAAACATGCAGTAATGAGTGCTCTCCAAGCAGCCCGGGGTATCTGCCTTTCTGTCTATCTATCCATCCAACTATTCATTTATCTATCATCTACCTCTTTATTTATCTATCATTATCCCTCTATCTATCCTCTATCACTCATCTATCATCCATGTGTGTATGTAACTATCCTCCATCACCTATCAGTCTATTTACTGGTTTGGAGCGCAGTATTAGAAGTCAACATTAATTCTAGGACTGTATGCTGAAGGACTGTGCAGGTATGGTGACAACAGGCATATTATTTATTGTTAGATATCTGGACTAAAATGTTTATAGGAATATAATATACATGCCGAACACTACACAAAACATAACAGAGTAGAGCTTAGTGGGTTTTCCAAAACATGGAAGCTGCCATGTCATATAACCACATCCCAGACCAAGAAACAGAACTTGACTGGCACCACCCAAAGTCCCTCATGACCCATCCCAGTCATTGTTCCTCCAAAGGCAACAACTATTAAAAGATCTATCGCACTGTGTCTCTTTACCTTGTCTTACAAGGACAGCTTTAATACTGGATTAGGGCTTACTCACATTTTTTGGAGGGATGCAGTTCAACCTATAAGGGTCAGTTTTAAAGCTCCGTAGTTAGTTGCATACCTAATTAGGATGTTATATCTTCCTGGTAAGATGGTGGATCTCAGCCCTTACGTGGGCTTTCATTTCCTAACTCACTGCTTCAGTGTTCACCTGCTCTGCTGCTGTGAGCTCTGCCACCTGTCATCTCAAGTCAGCAAGGCTGTGGATTTCCACCACCAGACCTAAGGACAAGATGGTATACTTGGAGACACTCCAAGGCAAGAGAACTTGGGCTTACCTGATGCAGCTGCAGTTTAGCAGGAGTCAGCTCCTCTCAGTGTTTATTATGTCACTGGTCAGTTTCTCGTGCCTTCAGATAATTTGGTCCAGCTGCTTCGACTGTCACCTGTGAGAGCAATTGCTCCCCCTCTTTATATTACTATTCCTATAAGTCACTCTATATTTTACCCTTGCACAAGTACAGTGTGCTTTAATTACCTAAACTTTGTAAGAAACTGTACCATAAAGTTTTGTTTTTCTTGTTCCAGAGTATCTTGGCTCTTCTTGCCATTTACCATTTCATATAAATTCTGGAAGAAGGTTTTCAGTTTCAGTGACAAAAAACAAGTCTACAGGTCAAAGATATAGTCTATATTTGTTTGGCACTGTTAAACTGAGAGATTAATTTGAAGAGAACTGACATTATTACAACATTACATCTTTCAATATATGGGTATATCCATCCCATATATCCATGGGCATATCCATCCCTATCTTTATTTACACCTATTTAAATTTTTCTCAATATTTGTTTGTACTTTTCAGTGTAGAGAACTTGTACATCTTTCATTAGACTTATCCTTTAGAATGTGAAGTTTTATGATGTTTCAAATGGCATTTTAAAATTTTCATTTTCTAAATGCTTGTTGCTGATAAACAGTAATATAATTATTTATATCAACTTTGTTTCTTGCATTCTTTCAAAATTCACTTATTATGCTAAAGTTTGTTCTTACTGTGGATATTTCTTGAATTTTCCACAAAATATAATCTGCAAATAATATAGTTTTATTTCTTAATTTCCAAACTTCTCATTCCTTGTATCTTCTCACTTACCTCCTTTTTTGATCTCAGTAGAGAAGCTTTCAACAGTTGACCATACATGAAAATTGTGTTAGCTGTACATTTTTATCAGACACTTTTGTTTAGGAAATTTCCTTCCATTATTGGGTTGATTTCTGAATGTTGAAACAAACTTAAAAACCTAACTTGATTGTAATATATTTTGCCTCCTTATATCTTTAGATTTTATTTGCTAATGTTTTGGTTACAGTTTGCATCTTTCTTATGAGATTGACATATAATTTTCCTTTCTTTTAATGTCTTTGTCATGTTTTATGTCAAGGATGCTTATTGCAAAAAAATAAGTTGAGAGTAATACCAACTTTTTATCATCTCTTGAAAAGTTTATATAAGATTATTATTGATTCTCTTTTCCATATAGTATAGAAAGAATTCACTATTGAAGCCATTTGGGCTTGAAGATTTCTCTTGGGAGAAATTTTAATTACAAATTCAATTTCTTTATCACCTATACGAATAATCATAGTTTCCATTTCTTCTCTTGTCAGTTTTAGTCAGTTGCTTTTTAAAAAATTTGAATGTTTCATAAAGTTTTTCAAATTTACTGGCACAAGGTGCTCACATCTACTCCTTCTGTGTTTACAGGATCAGTATTTTCATTCCCTTATTCATTACTGATATTTGCAATTTGTGCCTTTTTTTTTTCTTGATCAACCTTCTTAGGGGCTTATTGAGAAAAACGCAGGAATGCATAAATGAGAAATATCAGGAATTAATGACTAATGCAGCTCTGAATATTAAAGTACATTTTTTTCTATTTATCTTGAATAGATTAACAGAAATAGAAATAGTGATCATAGAGTAAATTTGCCTTTACATTTTAAAGAAACTGCCAAACTATTATCCAAGGTTTCTGTATTATTTTACATTATCATTAGCAATGTACACAGTTTCCATTTTTTTCTACATTCTCACCAATACTTGGTTATCACATTTCTTTTTGGCTACAGCCATTTCAGTGGGTGTATAGTGATATCTCATTGTGATTTTAATTTACATTTCTTTAACAGTAATAGTAAGTACTTTTTTGTACTAATTAGCCATTTTTACAAATTCTTTGATAAAATGACTATTCAAATACTTTATATTTTAATTGCATTTTCGTCTTATTATTGAGTTATAGGGATGATTTAAATATGTTAAACAGGAGGCAATAAAAATCCAGGATGTTTTCAGTCTGTCTTGGGTTTTATTGTCTTATAGTCACTTTTGAGACTCATGGTTCATGTATGCAGCCTCAGAGTAAGGAAGGAGTGTAAAAATAGCTTGGAGATTTTGGGTCTCCACTGAGCACATATACAGATTCAGCCAAGAATATGTTTGCCCCAGCTGGGACAATACAATACATTCAGAAAACTAAGATCATGGCATTTGGTCTCATCACTTCATGGCAAATAGATGGGGAAACAATAGAAACAGTGAAAGACTTTATTTTGGGGGGCTCCAAAATCACTGCAGATGGTGACTGTAGCCATGAAATTAAAAGATGCTTGCTCTTTGGAAGAAAAGTTATGACCAACCTAGACAGCTTATTAAAAAGCAGAGACATTACTTTTCCAACAAAGGTCCTTCTAGTCAAAGCTATGGTTTTTCTAGTAGTCATGTATGGATATGAAAATTGGACCATAAAGAAAGCTGAGCACTGAAGAATTGATGCTTTCAAACTGTGGTGTTGGAGAAGACTCTTGAGAATCCCTTGGACTGCAAGGAGATCCAACCAGTCCATCCTAAAGGACATCCGTCCTGAATATTCACTGGAAGGACTCATGCTGAAGCTGAAACTCCAATACTTTGGCCACCTGATGTGAAGAACTAACTCATTTGAAAAGACCTTGATGCTGAGGAAGATTGAACGTGGGTGGAGAAGGGGACGACAGAGGATGAGATGGTTGGATGGCATCACCGACTCGATGGACATGAGTTTTGAGTGAATTCCGGGAGTTTGTAGAGTCAGACACGACTGACCAGTTGAGCTGACCTGAACGGACTAAAGGTCACACAGTACCTATAACCTTGTAGTACTAGAGTGAAGCCACTGGCCTTTCTATTTGTTTGTCTCAGAGAAATCATTTCCATTTAACATGAGTGTTACCACTGCCCCAAATGGAAGGAGTCCCCCTTCAACTGTGTTAGCCCTCATGGTCTGCCTCACCTGGGCACAACATCCCCATTACCTGTTAGAGGAGAGGCAGTGAGAGTAGTTCTAGCAGCAAGCCTGCATGCCAGACTCCCACTGTTGCAGTCCTAAGTTCAGCAGCTTATCAAAGACTGTCATATGACTTTGGTACAATTCCAGAGTGATGACATG
Source organism: Capricornis sumatraensis (assembly GCF_032405125.1). Lineage (NCBI taxonomy): Eukaryota > Metazoa > Chordata > Mammalia > Artiodactyla > Bovidae > Capricornis > Capricornis sumatraensis. The sequence goes on from NC_091078.1 coordinate 13,032,985, forward strand.
ATCAGCTTTGTCAATTTCGGTCAGTTTTTTGAGGACAGGACTTGCTAATCTCATTTGGCCAAAGTCAGGAGTCTTGACCTTCACACTCTTGACTTTCAAACTTTCTTCTATTTAATATACACATTTAATTCTACACAGTTTCTTCTAAGAATAGCCTAAGTTGCACTGAATACTTTTTGATATGTCTTATTTCATTATAATTCATTTTGAAATACTTCATAATTTCCATTTTGATTATCTGCCTGATGGGTCATTTATAACTGTATTGTTTAACTGTACATTATAGAAATCTTTTATTATTGATTACTGGCTTCATTAAAGCATTTTAAAAGAGAAAATTCTAAATCAGTCTTGACTTTTCCTCATCCCAGAGCACATTTGGCAATATCTGGAGACATTTGTTTTTGACAAAATTGTTGGAGGGGAGCTGGTTCTAGCATTCAGTGGAAATAGAACAGGAATACTGCTAAGCATCCTATAATGCATACCTAGGAGAGCCCCTCACGGCAAAGAATTAGTCCAAGATGTTAATAGTGTCCAGGATGAGAAACTCTGAATATCTGTTGACCCTAACCTCAAAGTCTAGCTTTTCACAAATTTTGGTAAATGTTTCATACTTACTAGAAAGGAATGTGATTCTGTCACTATCTGATTCAGTCCTCTGTTACATTCATGTTTGTTAATTCTGTTTTTAATAGATTCTGTACTCTTATTAATTTTTTGTCTGCTTGTGCTATCAGAAGAGAGGTATGTTAAATCTCCCATATTACTTATGGATTTCTTTCTTTCTCTTTTCTAGTTTTTCAATTATTGCTTTATATATTTTAAAGTAGTTTTTAGGTTCATAAAAATGTAATGTTTTTCTATCTTCCAGGCAGTTAAGTTTTTGTCATTATAAAATTCCTCCTAGTAATGCTTCATGCATTATATGATATTATATGAGGTTTCTTAGGGCTAATGTTTCCATATCTTTTTTCCCATCCTTTTGATTTTCAACTCCTCTATAAATTGTCCTATTCCTTTTAAGCATAATATCATTAGGTTTGGGGTTTTATCCAGTCTAATAGTATTTGCCTTTTTATTGAAATATTCACGTAATTCTTAAGAGTCCCTTGGACTGCAAGGATATCAAACCAGTCAATCCTAAAGGAAATCAATCCTGAATATTCATTGGAAGCACTGATGCTGAAGCTCCAACATTTTGGCCACCAGATGAGAAGGGCTGACTTATTGGAAAAGACTCGTGCTGGGAAAGATTGAGGGCAGAAGTAGAAGGGGGCAACAGAGGATGAGATGGTTGAATGGCATCACCAACTCAATGGCTACAAGTTTGAGCAAACTCTGGGAAATAGTGAAGGACAGGGAAGCCTGGTGTGCTGCAGTCCATGGGGTTGCAAAGAGTCAGACACAACTTAGCAACTGAACAACAACATGCAATTTACATGTAAGTATTTACATTTACATCTATCATCTCTTAATGATATTTTTCATGCATCACCTACTTTTGGTTCCTTTTTCTCTCCTTGCTTTAGACATTATTGATTAATCAAATATTTTTAGTATTTTTTTCCTCTTCATTTTCTTGCTTACTACAAGTGAATTTTTCTTCTATTCTTTTAGTGATTATCCTAGATATTACATAATGCATTATTTAGAATCCAACATAAGTTAGCAGTTGCACCTCTTCTTGGATAATTTTGAGTTTAGACTACTTAACCTCCATTTGCTCCTTGGTATCTTTGGTGTTTTCTATATTGCTATCATACATTTTCATTTTGTGTATATATTTGTAACCTTACAAGACATTTTTTTTTGGTACAGTTAGTTTGCCCTTATGTTTATCCAATTATTTACCTTTTCCTTTGTGTTCTTCATTCCTTCTTACATATCCTTGATTCCGTCTGCTGGGAGGTGGAGATATTGAATAATATCCTCTGAACTGAGAAGAAACATTGAGGCTAAAAAATGAAGGAGGCGACTCCATAAAGTATAATTACGAAGTTTATTGCGGGGAACTTACACACGGGCAGGAGGAGGGGACACTGATCCAAAGGCATTTGCAGCTGTCCTTGGAGAAGCTGAAAGGGGTACAACAGGCTAAAGCTAAAAATAGAATTGGGCTACCAAGTAGGGGCTTCCCTGGTGGCTCAGAGGTTAAAGTGTCTGCCTCTGATGCGGGAGACCTGGGTTCGATCCCTGGGTCGGGAAGATCCCCTGCAGAAGGAAATGGTAACCCACTCCAGTATTCTTGCCTAGAGAATCCCATGGACAGAGAAGCCTGGTAGGCTACAGTCCACGGGGTCGCAAAGAGTTGGACACAACTGAGCGACTTCACTTTCACTTTCACCAAGTGAGAAGCATGTCTGCAAGATGGGAACCAAAGATTCTTCCCTCTCCCTGAGGGTCTCATGACCATTTAGCCATTTGAAACAGAAAAAGGCATTCTTCCAGATTCCAAAGGTAGAAGCTGTTGGGGAACTCATCTGGTGTAGGCACATTTCTTGTGAGTTAGGTTACTGCTCAGTCACAGGGAAAGGAGAGGGTTCAGGACAGCCAGGCTAAGATGAAGCTGACCACATGGACACAGTGTGGTTTGCCACACACCATCAGATCATTTCCCTTCTATCAGAGCTCTCTTAGTATTTATTTAACATAGAATTGCAGATAGCAAATTCACTCAATCTCTGTATGTCTAGAAAGTATCTTTATTTTTCTCTTCACTTATGAAAGATATTTCTGTTAGGTTTGGAATTACACAGTGTATTAAAAAGCAGAGATATCACTTTGTGGACATAGGTCCATATAGTCAAAGCTATGGTTTTTCTAGTAGTCATGTATGGATGTAAAATTTGGACCATAAAGAAGGCTGAGCACTGAAGAATTGATGCTTTTGAACTGTGCTGCTGGAGAAGATTCTTGAGAATTTCTTGGACTGCAAGAAGATCAAACCAGTCAATCCTAAAGGAGATCAACCCTGAATGTTCATTGGAAGGACTGCTGTTGAATCTGAAGCTCCAATACTTTGGCGTGAAGTATCTGATGTGAAGAGCTGACTCGTTGGAGGGAGCTGATGCTTTCTCAGACCCTGATGCTGGGAAAGATTGAAGGCAAAAGAAGAAGGTGGTGGCAGAGGATGAGATGGTTAGATATCATCACCAATTCAATGAACATAAATTTCAGCAAACTCCAAGACATAGTGGAAGACAAAGAAGCCTGGCGTACTGCAGTTCATGGGGTTGCAGAGCTGGACATGACTTAGCAAATGAACAACAATGATAATGTAATTACATGGTAGCAGTTTTTTTTTTTTTTTTTTTTTTTAGCACCTTAAATATATCATTCTGTTGTTTGTAAGCTGCTATAGTTTCTCTTGGGACCTCAGCAGTCTGTTATATTCTTGTTTCTTTTAAAGGTAATGCATCTTTATATTGGCTCTTTTCAAGTCCTGGAAGTGAATTCAGGGTAGTTTGGGCAGACAACTCTAGAGTGTTTGATCAGAACATGGCATAGATACGTGTATGTGGCCTTGGGGTGAGTACCTTCTCTTGGCTATTGTAGATTCTTTATTCAGTGGGGAGGGTAACTAACTTCATCAAATTGAGATGCTACAACAGGATACATAGATTGAGTGGCACAAACAAAAGACAGTTATTTTTCACAATTCTGGAGGCTGGGAAGCCCAAGATCAAGGTGCTGGCAGATTTAGCCCTTGGTGATAACTTTCTTCCTGGTTTGCAGATGGCTGCCTTTCACTGTATTCTTACAGCATAGAGTGAACTAGAGTCCTGGTCTCTCTCCCTCTTCTTATAAGGACACTAATCCCACCATGGCAGCCTTACCCTCATGACCTCATATAAACCTAACTACCTCTCAAAGGCCCCATCTCTAAATACCATCGCAATGGAAGTTAGGACCTCAACATATGAATTTTAAGGGACACAAATGTTTAGCCCATGACAGGCACAGAGGGACAAAAGACATTCATTCTTTCATCTAATAGCTAAGCATTGACTCTATAACAAAGGTTAAACTCTAAAATTAGGACTGAAAGTAAACAAATAAGATAGGCAATTATAACAGTACAGAATGCAAACAATACATGCTACAATAGTACAGAAATTATACAAATGACAATTGAGCAATGGGGGGGGGAAATGGGAGATAGAAAAGCCTGCTGATCTTTAAAAGCTAGAAATCAAAGGATATCATTTAAAGCACATAAATCAAGTATGGTCTGTTCTTCCCAGGGCCTATTTCTGCTACATGAATTAGATCATATGTACCTGATTTGAAGTTGGTAGTGATGAGGCTGGCATATTGAGGAAGTCACATTTATCCATGAAAATATTTATCAGAGTGTTAAATTTCAAACCACGAGGGAATGGCGGTAAGTTCCAGAGGAGTGCAAAACTGAGCCGAAAGCCCAGCGACTCCTTATTGCCCTTCTTGGCTCACCTTTTCCATGTGCACTGTCTCTGATGGCTTCCTGCACATTACTGCCCAGCCACCATGATTGCTGCCCTTCTTCCAGAAATCAACAGCTGCAACACTTGCTCGTACTTTCTCCCCTCAAACTACTTGCATTTTTGTTTTTTTTTTAAATGGTATTTATTGTTCATTCCTCTATTTATTAAAAACTTAACATCATTGATTGACTGCCTGATTATTGGGCAACGGTCTAGATTTCGAACGGTCTGATCCTAACTCTATTTTCCCCAAAGCTTGTTATATTTAGGAGAGAGCTTTCTTAAGTATGCACACAAACACCAAACCTTAAAAACATGCAGACATGAAAATTTAATAACAGATGGCCAAAAAGCACATGAAAAGATGCTCAACATCACTAATTATCAGAAAAATGCAAATCAAAACTACAATGAGGTGTCACCTCAGAATGGCCATCATTGATCTACAAACAACAAATGCTGGAGAGGGTGTGGAGAAAAGATAACCCTCCTACACTGTTGGTAGAAATGTAAATTGGTATAACCACTATGGAGAACAGTATGGAGGTTCCTTAAAAAACTGCCATATGATCTAGCAACCCCATTCAAGGGACATATATCTAGAGGAATCCATAACCCTAAAGAAAAACTTGCAATCCAATGTTCATAGTAGCACTATTTCCCACACCCAAAACATGGAAGCAACCTAAATGACTACTGATAGAAGAATGGAGAAAGAAGACATGGTACAATAAAAAATAGAATATTACTCAGCCACAAAAAACAATGAAATGATACCATTTAGAGCAACAGGGATGGACCTAGAGATTATCATACTAAGTAAAATAAGCCAAAGACAAATACCATATGACATCACCCATATGCAGAATCTAATTTTTAAAAAGATACAAATGAACTTATCTACAAAAAAGAAACAGACTTAAACTTATTAGAAACAAACCTACAGTTAACAAAAGGGAAATGTGGTGGGGAGGGATAAACCAGGAACTTGGGATGAACACACACACAATACTATATATAGGATAGATAACCAACAAGGACCTACTCAATATTCGGGGAAACTCTACTCAATATTGTCCGATAATCTCCATAAGAAAAGAATATAAAAAAGAATGAATATGTGTATCACTGAATCACTTTTCTGCACACCAGAAACTAACACAAAATTGTAATTTAACTATACTCTAATAAAATTGAAACATTAAAACATTAATGATAAGAAGAATACATGACTGAATAAAGTCAGATAGCAGAGGAAGTGGAGAAAAAAATTAAAGCTAGCTTATTTATTGCCCACTTTAGACATTGTATTTCTACCAAAGAAACAGAACCAGTGAAAAAATATATATGTACATACACACAGAGCAGAGAACTAGTTTCTGTAATTGTACAGTTGGGTAGGCAAGCTGTAATACACAGAGAACTCCACAGCAAAGGCAAGCTACAAACTCTTTAGTCCACAATGGGAATTTCTTCTTCCTCAGGAAAATGTCAGATTTCCTGCTCTTAAGACCTTTCAATTGATTAGATTAGCCCCACCCACATTATTAAGGATAATCGTTTACTTAAAGTTAACTGATTAATAGATGTTAATCACATCTGCTGAATACCTTTAATGTAGTTCCTAAACTAGAGTTTGATTAAACAACTGGGTACTATAGCCTAGACAAGTTGACACACAAATCTGACAATCACAGAAAATAATAGATAATTCAAAAACAAAGATGGTTAAGGATATAATATATAGTTAAAGCTTCCCTAATAGCTCAGTTGGTAAAGAATCCACCTGCAATGCAGGAGATCCCAATTCGATTCCTGGGTCTGGAAGATCCCCTGGAAAAGGGATAGGCTACCCATTCCAGTGTGCTTGGGTTTCCCTTGAGTCTCAGTTGGTAAAGAATCTACCTGCAATGCGGGAGACATTGGTTCAGTCCTTGGGTTGGGAAGATGCCCTGGAGAAGGGAAAGGCTACTCACTCCAGTATTCTGGCCTGGAGAATTCCATGGACTGTATAATCCATGAGGTCGCAAAGAGTTGGACACCACTGAGTGACTTTCACTTTCGTATATAGTTACAGATATGAAAGTAATCTCTAGCAAAAGTACAAGACTTCCTAAATATCAAGATAATCACAAAATCAAAAAGGAGAGAAAAGAATATATATTGAAATAAGTTAAGTGATACAAACAAATAAATGAACTATAGAATAATATAAACCAAAAGCACTTACGTATCAATATTTTCACGTGAACTAAATCTGTCTCTTAAGACATACTTTTGGGTTGGGTTAAAAAGCGAAACTTGTAGGCCATTCACTGTAAAAGTCTTTCAACTTTGCTGATCATTAGAAAATTTTCATAATGACACATTTGTACATCAACATTGATAGGGAAAAATAAAAGCAAAACACCAGTCTTTGCTCCATATATGGTACATGAGACAAAAAATTTGGAAAAAAAAAAAAGAAGGGCAAATATAAACCAGAAAGATAAAAAGAGAGTGGATTGGCCAACCTCAATACATAATGTTGAATCTTTAAAAAAAAAACTAAAAAAAAAAAAAAGACAAAGTCACTTTATCAGGCTAAGTACAATACACTACTATGATTACATGCATTCAGAAGCATAAATCACAGCTGTGAAAACTACATGGATAAACAGAAACATACTAGTCTAAGATCTTAATTCACCTTTCCTTAGAAGGTATATTAATTGACATGTTTTTAGCTTCAACACTGAAAATAAAGAATATACGCTTTGTTCAAGGAATACAATATTTGGAAAGCTTACCCATATACAAGATTATTTTGAAGCTTCCAACAAATTTCTAAATAGTAACAAAAATGTTCTATGCTCACAATCATGCAACACCAGTAATTAGTATTACAAAATACTAATAACAAAACAATAATACGATAGAGTCCTATAAGCAGTCAAATATAAAATTCAAACTAAAATCACAGAATATCTAGAAGAGAATCCATTAGATCAAATCCTATCCATTTACATGGTAGAAATATAAATGGAAAAATACAGATGGAAAGTACATGTATTTGGGTAAATATGCAAAGCTTGGGCTCAATATCTACCATTTTGTTTTTAATTAAATTTTACCTCTACACCACTATTAAAAACTTCCAATTCTAGATGATTTCATTAGGAAAGTTTCATAGGAAAACGTTTAAGAAAAAATTTTAAATCTCTATAAGCCATTTAAAATTATTAATAAAGGGGAAAATCCAAATTGATCTTATGAAGTGAGCATAACATTGGTATCATAATCCAATGAAGAAAATGCAATAAGAGAAAACCATATAAAAATTCACTCATGTATATCAAGTGATAATTCTAAAGTTAAATAGTTTGACTCAACTTATAAGTACATTACAAGAATAACATAATATAAAAATGTGGAATTTATTCCAGAAATGCAAAGATGGTATAATATTTTAAATATAGAAATATAGTCAAAACTATGGTTTTCCCAGTAGTCACGTGTGGATGTGAGAGTTGGATTATAAAGAAGGCTGAGTGCCAAAGAATTGATGCTTTTGAACTGTGGTGGTAGAGAAGACTCTTAAGAGTCCCTTGGACAGTAAGGAAACCAAACCAGTCAATCCTAAAGGAAATCAATCCTGAATATTCACTGGAAGGACTGATGGTGAAGCTGAAGCTCCAGTACTTTGGCCACCTTGATGCTAAGAGCCAACTCATTGGAAAAGACCCTGATGGTGAGAAAGGTGGTGGGAAAGATTGAGAAGAAGGGGGTGACAGAGGATGAAACGGAAGTTTGCTCTAGGGAAGCCTAGAGTGTTGCAGTCCATGGGGTCACAAAGAGTCGGACATGACTTAGCAACTGAACAACAAATATAACTTAATGTATTAATGGACTTACAGAAATAAATTTTAGGATTCTTTCCACAGATGCTGAAAAATACATTTAGTAATTAAGCATCAATTTCTGTATTTTAAAATTTTCAGTAAAATAGGAATGTACTGCTAAATGCAGAACTTAAATTTATGATTTAATAAAAATATCAAATATATAGAAATAAATCTAACAAAAGAAATGGAAGACATTTACAAAGAAAAGTGCAGATCTGTAGAAATATTTTAAAGGAAGAAAATAAATTGAGGGATATATAATCATTAGGGATCTGAAGACTTAATATGGCAAAGATTATAATTTCTTCCTAAAAAGATATACAGATTCAGTATAATCCTAATCAAAATTTTGGCAGGTTGCTTTTTGCAGAAATTTTAAGTTGATTTTAAAGTTTAGATGGAATCTCAAAGGACCAAGAATAGTGAAAGTGAAGTCACTCAGTCATGTCCAACTCTTTGTGATCCCATGGACTGTAGCCCACCAGGCTCCTCTGTCCATGGGATTTTCCAGGCAAGAGTACTGGAGTGGGTTGCCATTTCCTTCTCCAAGAATAGTGAAGATAATGTTAAAGACAAAAAAAGAAGTACAAAACTTTTTTAATGGATATGGATTTTTTATATAATTGCATTAGTTGAGACAATGTGGTCTTGTTCAAGGAAAGACAAATAGATTGGTGGAACACAACAGTGAGTCCAGAAACAGGCCTACACATATGGAGACACTTTGTGGCAAAGATGATATCACAGAATGGTCATTCTAATCAGTGATGTTGGTCACTGGATATTCACGCGTTAAAACAAAAAAAATCTGCTCAGTACCTTCCACCATAAAAATAGTTGATTTGCAAGGTGGAATAAAGATCTAAATATAAAAAGTGAGACAGTAAAGCGTCTAGAAGGAAATATATATCAACATATATTTGTGATGTTGATGCAGCAAAGATGTTGTAATGGGAAAGGACAATAGTAACCATGAAAGAGGATTAGAAAATTAGGGTTCATAAAAATATATTCACTCATCCAAAGACACACTTAAGAGGATAAAAAGACAAGTCCCCGTGTGGGAAAAGACATTTGTATCATATAAAGCCAACAAAAGTCACAGTAAATAACCGTTAGCAGGTTACTGAAAAACAGGTTCGAGTTTTACCCCATTTTATATGAAAATAATAGATCTACAGTAATTCAAACAACTAGCCGAGGAATAGGTAAGTCAACAAATGGAACAGAATAAAGAGTCTAGAATTAGTGGGGGAAGAAAAAATGTTTCCCACTGTTTTTCCATATTTAAAAAAACCTGATTCTTAGCTCCTGCCAATCTGCCTAGTCTCACTTTTCAGTTGGAAGACATGAGCATAAAAATCATAGTCTTCCAACTTTAGATGATTCAAAAAAATGGAAAGATATCCCGTGCTCTTGGATTGGAAGAATTAATATTGTTAAAATAGCCATGCTACCCAAAGCAGTTTACAGACATAACCTCATAAAACTCCTAGAAGAGAATGTAGGCAAGACATTCTTTGATATGAATTAGAACAATATTTTTTTAGATCAGGCTCCCAAGACAAAAGAAAAAAAGCAACACATACACATGTATGTATGCACATATAATCTGGAATTACCATTGCCTAAAATTCTCCTCTGTTTTAATACCTGACAATTAATGGCAGAAGTGACCAATCATACTTTAGCCCAAACTTAAAACAACATTCAGGGAGTAAAATAACACGTCAGGGAACAAACCCAGTTGAAGATGAACAACTAGCTATGTTATATTAACCAGGAGAGGTCTATGAGATGATATGCAGCACTTAACTCTTAATTCCAATCAGAGAAAAATGTGGCAGATGTCTGACAAGAAGTTACGTCTATAATAATCACCTTCACAATTCCATCATCTTTGTTTCTCTATTGCAACGATGATTGAGATATTAATTATGTGACTATGATCCCTTGAGGTTGTCATTTCAGCAATTAAAATCTAATAGTGAGTCTCCCAAGGCCAAAGAGACAAAACCAAAAATAAGCAAATGGAACCTAATCAAACTCACAAGGTTTTGTACAGCAAAGGAAACCATAAACAGAATGAAAAGACAACCTACAGATTGGGAGAAAATATTTGCAAATGATGCAATTAACAAGGGCTTAATATCCAAAACATATAAGCAGTTTATACAACTCTATATCAAATAACAAACATCCAATAACACATGGGCAGACGTCCTAAAGAGACATTTCTTCCAAGAAGACATACAAATAGCCAATAGGTACATGAAAAGATGCTCAACATCACTAACTACTCGTGAAATGCAACTGAAAACTACAATGATGTATAACCTCACACTAGTCAGAATGACCATCGTCAAAATGTCTTCACATAATAAATGCTGGAGAGGGTGTGCAGAAAAGCAAATCCTCACACACTATTGATGGGAATGTAAATTGGTACAGTCCCTATGGAGAACAGTATGGAGGCTACTTAAAAAACTAAAAATAAAGTACAGCAACTCCACTCCTGGACATATGACAAGAAAAGATGGAAACTCTGAAAAGATGCATGCACCCCAATGCTCACAGCAGCACTATTTACAGACATGGAAGCAACCTAAACGTTTCTCAACAGAAGACCGGATGAAGAAGATGCGGTACATATATGCGAGACAGCAAAAGAGACGCAGATGTACAGAACAGTCTTTTGGACTCTGTGGGAGAGGGAGAGGGTGGGATGATTTGGGAGAATGGCATTGAAACATGTATAATATCATATATGAAACGAATCTCCAGTCTAGGTTCGATGCATCATATAGGACGCTTGGGGCTGGTGCACTGGGATGACCCAGAGGGATGGTACTGGGAAGGAGGAGGGAGGGGGGTTCAGGATGGGGAACATGTGTACACCCGTGGCAGATTCATGTTGATGTATGGCAAAACCAATACAATATTGTAAAGTAATTAGCCTCCAATTAAAATAAATAAATTTATATTAAAAAAAAGAAAAAAGAAAGAAGATGCGGTACATATATAAAAGGGAATATTACTTAGCCATAAAAAAGAGTGATGTAATTACCATTTGCAGTAACATAGATGGATATAGAGATTATTATACTAGGTGAAGTAAGTCAGACAGAGAAAGATAAATATTATATGATATCACTTATATGTGGAACCTAAAAAATAATGCAAATGAACTGATTTACAAAGCAGAAACAGACTCACAGACATGGAAAACAAACTTATGGTTACCAAAGGGGAAACAGGAGGATAAATTAAGAATATGGAATTAACAGATATATACCACTGTATATAAAATAGACAACAAGGACAGGAAACTATATTCAATATCTTGTAATAACCTAAAGTTGAAAAGAACCTGAAAAGAATATAAATACATATGCTTTTGAACTGTGGTGCTGGAGAAGACTTCCCTTGGACAGCAAGGAGATCAAACCAGTCAATCTTACAGGAAATCGACTCTGAACATTCATTGAATGGACCGATGTTGAAGCTAAAGCTCCAATACTTTGACCCTCTGATATAAAAAGCTGACTCAGTGGAAAAGACCCTGATGCTGGGAAAGATTGAGGGCATGAGGAGAAGGGGGCAAGAGAGGATGAGATAGTTGGATGACATCATCAACTCAATGGACATGAGTTTGAGTAAACTCAGGGAGATAGTGAAGGATAGGGAAGCTGGGTATGCTGGAGTCCATGGGGTCACAAAGAGATGGACACGACTGAGTGAGTGAATAACAACAACATATGAATCACCTTGTTGTACACCTGTAACTAACACAATATTATAAATCAACTATAGTTCAATAAAAAGAAAAAATAAAACTTTTGGAATCAAGAGAAAATTCTCACAAGATCAGAATATTAAATTATTTAGAATATGGTTCCAGATTTGTATATAAAATAAATTAATTCAGTATGTTGGCTGTGATTATCAAAAGAGCATAATTTTAAAATTTTAGAAGAATGTACACGATTAACTTTACAGCCTCATGATTCAAAAAGATTTTAAAGAAAGATACAAAAGCCATGCTGCTCCTGCTGCTAAGTCGCTTCAGTCGTGTCCGACTCTGTGCAACCCCAGAGACGGCAGCCCACCAGGCTCTCCTGTCCCTGGGATTCTCCAGGCAAGAACACTGGAGTGGGTTGCCATTTCCTTCTCCAATGCATAAAAGTGAAAAGTGAAAGTGAAGTCGCTCAGTCGTGTTCGACTCTTTGCGATCCCATGGACTGCAGCCCACCAGGCTCCTCCGTCCATGGGATTTTCCAGGCAAGAGTACTGGAGTGGGGTGCCATTGCCTTCTCCAATGCATGAAAGTGAAAAGTGAAAGTGAAGTCGCTCAGTCGTGTTCGACTCTTTGCGATCCCATGGACTGCAGCCCACCAGGCTCCTCCGTCCATGGGATTTTCCAGGCAAGAGTACTGGAGTGGGGTGCCATTGCCTTCTCCAATGCATGAAAGTGAAAAGTGAAAGTGAAGTCGCTCAGTCGTGTTCGACTCTTTGCGATCCCATGGACTGCAGCCCACCAGGCTCCTCCGTCCATGGGATTTTCCAGGCAAGAGTACTGGAGTAGGGTGCCATTGGTTTCTCCTACAAAAACCATAGATCACAAAGAAAGAAAATAAATTCAACCATTAATATATTAAAATGTTTCTTATTACAGAAGACACCACACAAAATATGGAATTAGGAAAGATATGTGCAGCATATAAAACTGCTAATGAATTGGAAACAGCTTATATAAAGTACCCTTAAAGATCAATAAGAGAAAACTCAAGCTAATAGAGAAACTGGCAAAGGATATGAACAGCTATACCATAAAAGACGGACCTTTTTTGGCAAAGAAATGTCTCTGCTTTTTAATATGCTGTCTAGGTTGGTCATAACTTTTCGTCCAAGGAGCAAGTGTCTTTTAATTTCATGGCTGTAGTCACCATCTGCAGTGATTTTGGAGCCCCCAAAAATAAAGTCTCTCCCTGCTTCCATTGTTTCCCCATCTATGTGCCATGAAGTGACAGATGGGACTGGACGCCATGATCTTTATTTTCTGAATGTTGAGTTTTAAGCCTACTTTTCCACTCTCCTCTTTCATGAGATGGTTGGATGGCATCACCAACTTGATGGACATGAGTTTAAGTAAGCTCTGGGAGTTGGTGATGGACAGGTAAGCCTGGCGTGCTGCAGTCCATGAGGTCACGAAAAGTCGGACACGACTGAGTGACTGAACTGAACTGAACTGAACCATAAAAGAAGAAATAAGAAGGCCATTAAACATTTGAAAATATGCTCAATCTCTGGTAGTCAGTACCCAAAAATTGTAAAAGGGATGAATACTTTTCACATTAGTTTTTTTAATTTTTTGCCACACCACACAGCGTGTGTGATATGAGTTTTCTGACCAGGGTAACAAACCTATACCTCCTGCATTGGAAGCATAGTGTCCTAACCACTGGAGCATCAGAGAAGGAAAAGAGACTAATATTAAGGTATCAATTAAAATCTATTACATGGGAATATATGAAAGAAGGAATGACAATTTAAATGGCCTGTGAGTATGTAAATTATTGGGAAGTATAATACAGCCCTGATTGTGATATGAAATTTATCTAGTTATTTAGCAATGTCAAAGTTAAAGACACACATAGTCTACACATGGCCCCAGATTCACCTCTGAATGCTTATAGTGAAGAAATTCTCACACATGTCAAAGACTACAAATGAACAAGTTGTATTTGCTACTGCAATACTTTTCATAGTGAAGCTGGAAACAAAGTAAATATCCATCAACAGGAAAAATATGAAAATCATTAAACTATTTGTACTGACATTGAGAAATCTTGCAAAAGTAATGCTGGAGGAGAAAAGCAAGGTGTGAATGATAAATTATCTACGATAGCATTTAAATAAATCTAAAACAGTCTGTAAAATATTATACTATGTATCCATAATTCTTAGCTACATACATATGTAAGAATGCTATAAAAACATGTATCTCTGAAATTGCTCAGTCGTGTCCGACTCTTTGCAACCACACGGACTGTAGCCTAACAGGTTCCTCTGTCCATGGAATTCTCCAGGCCAGAATACTGGAGTGGGTTGCCATTCCCTTCTCCAGGGGATCTTCCCAACCCAGGGGTCGAACCTGGGTCTCCCGCATTGCAGGCAGACTCGTTACCGTCTGAGCCACCAGGGAAGCCAGGAAAAACATGTATAGAACTTGCAAAACACCAAATTAAGGACAGGAGATTTCTCTGTGGAAGAGTACCGGGAAATAAAATGAGCAAGGAACACTTAAGATGAGGTACATGAAGCTCCAGTACTTTGGCCACCTGATATGAAAAGCCAGCTCACTGGAAAAGACCCTGATGCTGGAAAAGATTGAGGGCAGGAGGAGAAGAGAACAAGAGAGGATGAGATGGTTGGATGGCATCACCGACTCAATGGACACGAGTTTGAGCAAACTCAGGGAGATAGTGAAGGATAGAGAAGCCTGCTGCTGCTGCTAAGGCTCTTCAATTGTGTCCTACTCTGTGCAACCCCATAGATGGCAGCCCACCAGGCTCCCCGTCCCTGGGATTCTCCAGGCAGGAACACTGGAGTGGGTTGCCATTTCCTTCTCCAATGCATGAAAGTGAAAAGTGAAAGTGAAGTCGCTCAGTTGTGTCCAACTCTTCATGACCCCATGGACTGCAGCCCACCAGGCTCCGCCATCCATGGGATTTTCCAGGCAAGAGTACTGGAGTGGGGCTCCATTGCTTTCTCTGCAGGGAAGCCTAGCGTGCTACAATCCATGGGGTCTCAAAGAGTCAGACATGACTTAG
The DNA here is from genome assembly GCF_032405125.1 of Capricornis sumatraensis. Taxonomy (NCBI): domain Eukaryota; kingdom Metazoa; phylum Chordata; class Mammalia; order Artiodactyla; family Bovidae; genus Capricornis; species Capricornis sumatraensis. The sequence continues at coordinate 13,048,168 of NC_091078.1, forward strand.
TGACAACAACAACAACGTAAGTGTGTATGTTTTATTTTATAGGGTAAAGATATTTAAAGTAAATAATCATCATGCTAAAATTTGCTGAAAATGATGTTGGTTATTACACCAAACTTGTTAGGTGTTTTTCTGTATTCTTTAAATTGACTTTGAGATAAAAACATACAAATAAATAAATAATGATTGAGAATGGATAAAAAGAAAAAGATATCTCATATTTCTATAATAGGCAATGGAATGATGTCAATAAATATTGTGTGTTGGGGGAGCCCCAAGATTTAGGAATGTAGTAAGGAGTCAAGTTGTTATTCGAGCACAGGAACAAACTGAAGATATTTTCAAATGTGACAGAACTTGAGTGTATAACCACCTTTAGTCCTTTTTCTTTTGGAGGGGAAAGGTCGGGGCAGGGTTAGGAGTAAAATCACACCATGATGAAATCCAGGCTAATGAAAAGGAAGGGTGATGATGTAGCATTATAAGCACATAGTATTCAAAATTCAGAAATAATAGTACAATGTCTGCATCTTGCTAAAGAATGAAAGTATGACTTCAGCAAGTGAAGAACACAATGTAAGCAGCACTGAAATTCTTTCTAGATGAAAGTACTGCACAATCAAATCTCACTAAGCAGAGAGAATAAAAACAAACACACAGAAATGGAGAAGCTTCAGAGAAATGACGGGTGGCGAGTGTGAGCAATCAAGTAATCCAAATGAAGAACTGAGACATTAAACTCTGGACAGCTTGATTACAAAATACAAATGTTATGCGTCTTGGTAAGTAAATTTGCGAGGTGGAGGATGAACAGCCAACAGGAAGTATAAGAGGGTGACCTTTTTACTTCCCTTAGGGTGAATTCGATCACTACTGATGAAAATTGAAGTGGAATTTTAAGAATAATACTTTCATAGTCTCTTAAAGTTGTAAGCTCATTTCTTTCATCTTCAGATAATTTGGGCATTTATCTCTTACATAAAGAAATAAAGTCAAACAATTCCCTTAATTTTCATTGTTTTACTTTTTTCCTGTCAAAATCAAATAAAATTACATTTAATGTTTTTGTCAAAATAACATGGGTATCATAATACAGTTTTTGTAAGATTTCTTTCCATCCATCCATCCGTCTATTCATCTATGTGCACGAAAGCAATCTAGAAGAATGTTATCTAATTTTATGAGCTATTTATGGACAATATGATTTTGGATATTATTTTTAATTTAAAAAATTGGTTTTACTTGTCTTTCTTCTTTATGCTTTGACATATTGTTTGAAAAGTTCATGATGAACATGTGTAATTTTATAAAACAAATTATAAAAACATTCTTTCAAAACTAAATGTGGGGGGCAGATGTAGGTTTTATATGAGAAAACTGACAGGCCTGCGTAACTGCTTGACTCTAGGGAGCAAAGGAAGAGGCGATTTCAAAGGTTTGGAGGCAGGGCCCCAAGGAGAGGGGCAGAGCCACAGAGTAGGAAATCCAGCAGAGAACGTGGTTGATGGGAGCAAGCATGTTCCTTCAGCCTAGTATACACGTGTTCCAGGGGTTATTGTCTGTACAGAGATGCAAAATTAGAGGCTGGAAGATAAAACTGGTTAGAAAAACATATGTAGGAGTCAACACTGCAGACACATGAGCTGGAGAGATGGAAAAGGAGGAGATTTTAAGAGTGGTGCGTACATAGGGAGAACGTGTGGGTTCTGACACAAGCTGACACCATCACTGTTTTCATGCAGGCCCCCTGGAAAGGAGATATTCTATTAAAAAGGTCACCTCCAGTCACCGAGCACAAAACCAGAGCAGAAATTGGCTGAAGCTAAGATATAATAGCACCTGTGGCCTAAACTCATCTTGACACTTCACAGTGCAATTTGTGATAAAAATATCTAGCCTGGTCCCCTGCCATTCTCAAATTTCAGGCTCACCTTGGATCACTGTGACACCAGAACTCTTTCCACTTCAGCATTGACTCTTGGCATTTGGACAGGGAGACAGTCGCACCATGGTTGATTTATCACTCTGCCTGAGGCCCCGTGGAATTTTCGGTAGAAACCAGACTCAGAGACTACATGCGCCACTGACTTTTTGTCAAATAATATTTGGTCAAATAATTATTTGTCAAATAATTATTTTATTTAAATAAATGCACTTATAAAGTCCTTATGTTATTTGAAAATGCTTAACCGCAAGCCAATGTATTGGGTTAAGAACTATTAAATAAATACATCCCCTCTTAGAAAGCTGGAAGGCAGGTAAAAGATTATACACGCACCTGCTATCATCCATTATGCCTTAAGGCCAGTTAACCATCACTTCTGGGCTGGAGTTAATCAAGTTGGGTTCTCCCACCAGGTGAGCTTGGTTACCACCTGTTAGTTTGGTTGGGTGAGAGGCCCAGCCATGGATTTTTATTTAGCACAATTATTTGACTTTGCAGATTGTTAAAAGAAGTAATATTTCAAAGTAATGCAATGGAGCAATATTTATGAAACTATTTGCATGGTGTTACCAAGAGGCTGGCCCTCCTCTCTCATTATAAATCACTCTCCAGCCAGGTCAGAAGAGCAGGATTGCCAAATATTTAGATCAAGCAGGATCTGTTGCAGAGATCATTATAGGCAAGGAATTAAGAGTCATCAGAAGTTACTGGTGGAGGAAGATGCTGGCAGAACAAAAATCACATGCACAAATGTGGAAAGGAATGGGAGACTGTGACTCTAGTTTTGGAGGGCAAGGCAGAGTACAAAGAAAGACAGCAAGCAAATTGTGAACCCACCAGTATGATCAGCCCTGCCACCCGCTTCTGACACGCTTAGCTGGAGCGCACCCACTTTGGGTAGCTGATCCTACATTACTGCAGCTTGGCAACATCACTTGGTCAGGAAAAGATGTTTTTAAGTTTTCTGAACATTTCCCGCTGGCACTGTCTGTTTGCAGTTACCATTATGGAGTAGGAGCGTGACAAGGATTGGAACTGACAGACACCAAACTCTGCATGTCCTGGAGCCAGCCTCAGTATCTCTGCCACTGTCACGCCAAGCTCCATCACTCCTGGTTTCTCAGTGCCTGCGCCCATGACACCTGTCAGAAACTTTCAAGTGTCTGCTCGTTTCTTCATCAGGGTTGCCTGGGCAGCCTGGACAAGGAAGGGCTGACATTTGGGATGAGGGAAGAATGGGCAGCGCCTTCCTCTTTCTGCCCCTTCCGACTGTCAGTTTGGGTTTTCGCTGGACATGTCAAGGTTTAGACCCAGTCGCTCTGTCATTTGGAAATGCATGCAGTGGTAACTAGATTTGAAAACAATGCGAGAGAGAGGGAGAACTTGGGCCCATCTCCTTAGAGGATGATGCATCGTGAGGAAATTAAACAAACAAAAGAGGCATCGCAGGAGGCTATCTGTGCCCTTTGGAAATGTGCTGCTTTGGGAGATGGGTGGATGCACTCCAGTCATCTGTACACATGGATTCCTTTGCATTAGTTTTTCCTTTCCATTAAAGTGGAATAATTTGGCATATGAGCTATCCAAAATAGCAGAAGTTTTCTTGGTGGGAGGTTTTAGCTGTCTATTGTTTTTCTTCTCTTTAATGATGCTTTCATTTTAATAAAGGATGGAGGGGCAAAAACACAGGTCTTAATTAAAGTCAAAGCTTCACAGTATTGCAAGCTCTGTGTGGATGTGTGTCTATAATTCACTCTTTTTTCTCATTAACATAATTTAGACAAATATGTAAATGAGAAACTGCTGTTTCTGGTCCATCCAAATTTTTTCCCAATGGATTTAACAGAGAGTACCAGGGTTCTTTAACGACTAAATGAGGGTTCTGTTTTTCCTTTAGTCCATCTGAGCCATGAAAACACTAAACAGGTTTCAAGGAGTTAAACTGTGTCATTCCGCTGCCTCATCTCCCATCAGTTTCCAGTTCACTTAAACTCTGGCTCTTGCCGCCTAAATGTCACCCAAACCTTCTATGCTTCATTTGGCTTAGTTTTGTTTTATTCCCCCACAATAAATAAATCTTTCCATTTACTCAGGGGATGTGCCTTCTCAAAGCAGGACATTCCACTAGGGGCTGATGGGACTGGTTTCTCGTGGGGATCTTGTCAATCACATAGCCCTAGTGACTGCTAATACCTTGTGAGGTCTGTACACCCAGATTCAGTAGAAGGTGTGCTGACTTCCGGGTCAGGTGTGGTGTATGGTCCCAATTTTGCCCCCACTCTTTCCTAAATCTTGGGTTCATGACTTCACCTTTTTGTGCCTCTGTCCTGGACTATAGAATGGAAAGATAGAATCATGATTTGCCTCACTCATGAGATCCTTTTGAGGTCCAAATGAGATACTGGTTATGGAATTATTTTGAAAAGAGTAAAGGTATTACTAGTAAAAAATAAAAATAAAAAGAGGGGGTGGGTGGGTATATAGGGAAAGTTTGGATAATTAATACAAACAGATCTTCTAAATATTGCAAATGGAGTTCTACAACCAAGCTTTTCTTCAATCACCACACCTAAGAAGCAAATGGACCCAGGAGCCACGTCTGTATGATGGGGCAGTGGCTACCTTCTGGAAGGTGAAGAAGTAGAAACACACAGCTCAAGTAGGGAGACTGAAATGACATTCTACCTTCTTTAATAATTCTTGAGTGGAACAGGAGATTGCAAAAGCTTCCAGGTAACTTGCACAAGATAGAACTATTAGATCCTAGGAGAGAGAAGAGGACTCATAACAAGTGATAGTGAAAGTGGAGGAGCCTCTTTGGGCTGTGTCTCCAGGATAAAAGGGAAATCTGGAAGGGAGAGGAATGTAAACAGGCAAGTCTAAAAGGACCCCAAGGAGCAGATGGAGGGCCTGTCAATTGCAACATTCCCCATCTCAGTCAGGGGTCTTTCCACCAGGCTCATACCCAGGGTGGCACAGGGAGGACGGGAACTTCATGGAGAGAAAAGCAAAGCCATGGAGCAAAATGTTTCCCTCCATGCCCAGGTGTCCAACATCAAGTAACACTGGCCCTCACAGAGTGTGACATTCCACAGAGATGAAATGATGTGCTGGGTCAGATGTGTGCAGTTTCCAGGCTGATGTCAGGCTGTCAGCCCCGCAGACAAAATCTCACAGGCCATGGACAAAGGGGAGAGGCCACTGGGCCTGAGTGTGGACAAGTAGGTCGCCTTGGAAGAGGTCCCTGCACCCATACAAGCCAGCCGCATCATCCTGCAGTTGATGACACTAAAGGGACTCAACGCCTATGTGTGAGTGTAAGGAGATGTGAGGGAACCCTTCTCCCCCTCGGTCAGTATTCCTCTTTGGCTGAGAAAATGCAGACAGTCACTCTTCAGAAGAAGCGCCTTTCCCCACCTCGAGAGAGGAGTTAACGTGCTGTGGGAACCTGCGCCCCAGCCTAGTGTGTGCAGCTCTGCCCCTCTGAGTACTCTCTACGCTGTCCATCTGCCTGCCTGCAAGGTTCTGATTTCCTATTTCATTCTGGTTGCTGGGAGGGAGGGAAGCTTACAGGGGCACAGACCACCTCCACCAGCCAACTGGCAAAAGGGCTGTACAGTCTTACCAGGGCCATTCCACATACTTGCATTTAATTATATCAATGATAAAGCTGCAATTTTTATCCCTATCTGACTCCTATGTCAAGTTTTAATTGTTTTTTGACTCCTGGAAGAAAGGGTTATTCACAATTTTAATGGGAGAGTCTTGGTGGTATAAATCATATGGGTCCTGGGAACTTCTGTAGGACGTCTAAGAACGCTGACATCATAAATAGAACTGTGGGAAGTGATTAAAAGTGAATCCCAGGCAAACTCTCTGGGGCAAAGCATGAGTTATAAACTGTGCATCAACCTTTGAATCATTCTCTTTCTGATCCTAGTGGGGACTGTACTATAAAGGAGATGACTTGTGTTAGAGGTAGCTTATGCCAACATCTAAAAATACAATTTAGTAAATACAACTGTGAAGTTGTGAATGTTGTTCTGAAAAATAAACTTCAAAAATACAGAATGAGGGAATATACTTACATGGAAAAGGAGATACACTACATGAAAACAAATTTAGGGTTTGCCAGTATCTCTATGACTATAAATGTCAGTGAGGACTCTCAGCATGGAGATTACAGTCACATCCTATTCTGCCCTGGTAGAACCACTTCTGGAATCCTGAGGCCAGGTGGAATGTGACATGCTGAGTAGGACACAGGAAAGACTAAGCAGGCTCCAATGATGGGCATCTTTAAATGTCCAAGTGGTGACCATCATGTATAAGAGGAAGCAACTGCATGGCTATAAGACAGGACCAGATGGTGAATATAAGGAAGAGTTTTCTTACAATTATATCTACTTGAAATATTTAGAATATCTCCCGCAGTATGATATTTTTTAGTTATCAAAATACAATGTCGACAAAATTCATACCTTAGGTAATAGTTGAAGGAAGTGAGATATTATACAGGCATACATGTCCGATGTGTTGTGATTCTAGAAACTACTAGAAATACAACACTTATCCAATGCAGCCTTGACATATTCTAACTACCTGATTCTGAATGTGGATTCTCTTCCTTTTCCTTACTAGTTCACTCATGGGAGCTAACCTAGTGTCTTTCACCTGAGCACGTGATAAGTGTTGTCTGGATAACTGAATAATACACGCTTAAATCTTTTTTATGACGGGGAGGATATGTTCAATAATGTTTGACTAGTGGGTTAACAAACAAGAAAACTAAGTATTCGGGAAGCTTCTTCCTGCCATACTGGTAATTAACACAAGCAATTTTTCCTGGTTTGGTAATACTTCCCTTTAATATTATATATGTAACAGCTGA